>NW_026901526.1:1800000-2250000 GCF_033783945.1 Neopsephotus bourkii
GTTGTATGTTTGCTGCCTTCTAGTGCTTTCTTTATCTGTTTTGTCTCACTTTTAATTTCTATTCCCAGTCTTCATTCTCCTTCTTGCTCTCCTTGCCCTAAAGGCTTTTTCTTATTGTTTTTTTTAACATCTGATCATTTACTAATGAGCTTATTGTAAATTATTATTATTATACTATTATTATTAGTTAGGCCTTCCTACTAAGCAGAATAATTTATATTGACATTTTAATAGAATACAGATTGTTATTCAGGTGCAAAACCAAATATGTTTTCTAGATGATTAACTTACAAAGCATTTGGCATTGTGAGGACTACTTCATAGAACAGCCAATACAAGCATGTAGTATCACTGTGTTGCTAAAAACCGAGAGTTCCTACTAAATCAATGCAAATTTATTCTGCTTACTTGATCATAATGTGGGCTTTCTTGTAGAAGCTTCAGGAGAACTTTATTGAGTTTAACCTTCCTTCTATATGTGACTGTGGATATTACATAGGCAGCTAGATTTATTTAGAAAATATGCCATCACTTCAGAAAGTGGTGTTAAAGAAATATTCGCCAACGCTTAATTATTTTCATGGTGCAAAAGAGAGGAAGTAGCAACAAGTCCCAGAATTTTCACTTTGGAGGTAAAACTTCCTGGTTCTGTCAAACAGAATGGGACAGCAATATTGGCATATTGGCAGAAAATCTTCTGGTAGGGAAAATCAAACATAATATGTTACTTCAGGGCTGATGGTGTATTTCCTATATTTGGCTCCTTCCTATATGAAAATTTCCTGTATTATTTAGATCACTTGTTGCAGAACACGATCCTTAAGCCTATGCACTGTAACAGTAACTTAAACTCCCCCAGCATCAGGATTTAATATTGGGTGACAACTTGTTTGGCTGAATTTAAGGAATACAATTAGTTGGCCCTATTATACAGAAATAAAATACAATCTGAAGACCATCTGAAAAAAAGTAAGCATGGTGTAAAGATGAAGATGGTCAGATATGTCACCTGGACTGTCATCTTCTTCCATCAGAGATGCAAGGCACAGTATCACAGGTGTCACTAAGGAGACAGGCCTTCTCATCTCTCAAACATCTCGTTTTCATTTTGCTGAAGAGCTTGCCCTAAACCTGCACTTTGTATTTTCAAATCTGGCTTACAGCTTATGCAGTGGTTCACCTTTGCAGAAGAGAGCATCTTTTACTCCAGTCTTCCCTGTGGGCTTGGGAGGCACTCACTCCCTCCTGAGGAACCATTTGCAATGCACAGGAAAGAGTGTCTGTCACTTATAGGATTTTACTAGTATGTACTAGTATGTTTGAGGCCTCATCTTTGCACTGGAACCTGGCTGAAAAGATCCCTCCCCAGAGCCTCTGTCTGCAGGACAGGGTAGTGCCAGAAAGCTTTTTCTCCTCCATGCAGCAGCTGGGAAGCAACAGAAGACACTATGGCACTATAGACACTGTGCCCTTGTGGCCAAGAAGACCAATGGCATCCTGGGGTGTATTAAAAGGGGGGTGGTTAGTAGGTCGAGAGAGGTCCTCCTTCCCCTCTACTCTGCCCTGGTGAGACCTCATCTGGAATATTGTGTCCAGTTCTGGGCCCCTCAGTTTAAGAAGGACAGGGACCTGCTGGAGAGAGTCCAGCGCAGGGCAACTAAGATGATTAAGGGAGTGGAGCATCTCCCTTATGAGGAAAGACTGAGGGAGCTGGGTCTCTATAGTTTGGAGAAGAGGAGATTGAGGGGTGACCTTATTAGTGTATATAAATATATAAAGGGGGAGTGTCACGAGGATGGAGCCAGGCTCTTCTCAGGGGCAAACAATGAAAGGACAAGGGGAAATGGGTACAAATTGGAAGACAAGAGGTTCCACTTAAACTTGAGAAGAAACTTCTTCTCAGTGAGGGTTACAGAACACTGGAACAGGCTGCCCAGGGGGGTTGTGGAGTCTCCTTCTCTGGAGACATTCAAAACCCGCCTGAACACGTTCCTGTGTAACCTTATCTAGGTGTTCCTGCTCCGGCAGGGGGATTGGACTAGATGATCTTTTGAGGTCCCTTCCAATCTCTAACATACTGTGATACTGTGAATTACAAAAAGCAGTAATCTTCCTTTTGCCTGGTCTTTTCAGAAGCAGTGGTAGCTAGGTGTGCACAAAGAAGTATTTCACAGTGTGTTGTGAAGTTGGAAAAATAAGCCTACAGTCAATCATCTTGCCTGTACTGAAAGCAGCTGCCTGAGACTCTCACTGGCCTCCCAGCAGCATTCCTAATTTCCTCCCATACCTCACCAGCACCCCCAAACCCATGCTGCTCCTATGAAGAGCCTGCTTGCCTTTACACAGCTTCTGCCGGACAGCCTGACAGTGTAAGCCTGAACTTTTCCCTGCAACAAAGAAAATGCTGTCAATTCTAATAAAACCTCTTTCCTATCCAAGCAGATTATCAAACAATTGGCCGTGTGTGCTCCTCCCTAGCACTACTCCCTCTCACCCCATCACAGGGTTACTATTATTGTTGTTACTAATAGCATTTTCCTAGTTTCTCACTTGCTTTTGGTCTTTGACTTTCTATTGTGGTCCTTTTGCAAACAGTCTGTTTGTAAGAAGCACCACTGACAGGCCCTGCATCGGTTCTCTCTGAGTATCACGATTCAGAAAGCCTATACAGAGCTGAAGGAGCCAACAACAAAGCATGTAGTCCTGGAGACCAGGCAGGGTCACCTTTCCTACTAATCAGTGCTGGAAGGGGCATATGACTTACTTTTAACATACTGAAATGCAAGAATTTTGTGCCAGTCTTCCCCAGATAAAGTGGTTTCATTATATATACCAATAACTTTTGCTTCCAAAATAACCCTTATATATCCACTATAGCTGAGGGAAAGGAGAGAAAATAACCTGCAACACAGATTGAACAAAGCCTCTAGAGATTTAGTGCACCACTCCCAGTATAAAGTGTCCTTTAGCAGCAAAGCTGGCTTAAAAGGTTCATGGTTTTACAACCTTTGCAGCTTGGTCTTGCATCTATATCTCACCTAGTTTGCATCCTCCTCTTTAGACTTAATGCAAATTTTACAGGCATGGATTGAAATCATCCAGGTTGCAAAAACCCTTGAGGGGTAATGCAATTAGAAAACTGGTGCAGAATTTCCATTTAGTGACTTTGTTCATCTAACACCCTCTCTTTTGTGGGGTTTCTGACACACATTTCTTTTGAAAAATGCTTTGTGATCACGTATGTATCTGTTAGCTAAAGATCTGCATACTGTGCAGATAGGCTTTTGTAAATGATTTGTGAGTAGCAAGACTCCTGTAAATAGGTATTAGTTTCCCCAACTGCACACAGGGAAAAAGAGGAAATCAGGCAAGTTGTTGAAAGCCACAGCGGGAAGCGGTGTCAGATTTAAGATTTGAACTCCAGAAGACTCTGAATAACACATTTGTCTTCAGACTGCAAGCCTGCTTTTCTGACAATTTGTTTGGAAGTGCTGGAATTTCTATCAGTCACCCCGTTCACCCCCACCCCTCCCCATTCACCTTCTTTTTAAACAGCTTTAGATTCTATACTTTGTGCATGTCTGCCTGACTGTTTTCCTTCCTTGCAATGAGGATGCAGAGACACTACTCAAACCCGCAAGCGCCTTCTCAAGTAAAAAAACTTGCTGAAGTTTGAAACATTAGTAAAATATTTAGCAAGCCCCAAATCATTCTCTCTGCAAGCAGAGGTCTAAAGGGCAAGGTTATTATCTGTATATTGCAAAATGTTTTCATATATATATTTAATAGGTTTTGTCAATTTGACCAAGCAACTGGCAGATAATTAGGGCAAGTCTCACAAAAATATTGCGGCTATAGTATAAATTTGGTGACTTTTTTAGTTAGTTGAATGTTGAAAATGAGGCAATGTAGAACACTTTTTCCCCTGTAATTACCCTTTCCTTCACTACAGCTTTACCACAACCTTATACGGCCCTGGAAGGATGCTTTATTATTTCATCTATTTCCTTTCACATGCTGAACCTTGGTTTACTCAAAACGCCTCCCTTCTGGAAGCAGGGAGGAGAAAAGGGCCTGCTGAAGGTTTTATAAAGATCCAGGCTGACAGGCTAGACACAGGAAAAATAGCACCTGACTACTAAGATTTAAGTTGCAGCAGTTTAGTGGGAGGCCATCTCAGGGAAAAAAAGGTGAGATGCAGCATAAACATGAAACCTGTGCAACACAGAGAGTGACAGACAGCAGTGTCAGCCTTGCCACCATGAGGACTTTCCATGGACTTGCAGCAGCCACATCCATGCCCATGTCTGATGGAAAGGTGATTGCTTGTGGAGACTGCTATCCATTTTGTTTTTCCAGGGTGACCTCCACAGCACTGACAGTTCCAGCCTGGGCTTGAAACAGTAGTTTTGATACAAAGACTGGTATAGTTAAATGACACGCCATAAAAGAAGGTAATTTATAAGTGTATAATACAAGAGAGGATTATGGATCACTATACTTCAACAGGAAATTCATGGATATACCTTCCTGACATATCAATTTGGAGCCCATGCCTCCGGATGACTTTTCCCCCTCCCTGTTTTTCCTCCAAGCCTGGATGTCCTTTAAAGGAAGCCATAATAAAACTAATTTCTATCATCACCAAGGGCACTGCTGATGAAAAATGAGAATACAAGCTGAAATGAACATAAATATTAGATGCTAAAATATATCACTGTTCAGAATGCAGTAGGGACTGAACAATGTGCAGTTGTGTACATATTCTGCAGCTTGTGACAAAGTAATTTCTGTTTCTTTCAGGAAGATAAATAGGTCGTAGAGTTCAACTGTATAATCAGTTAACATATATAGGGTACAATTTTAAATGTGAAAGTAGCATTTTCTCATGCCAGATCAATCTGTATGGAAACAATCCGTAAAAACTTCTAAACTATTAAATGCAAAATGAGCTGCATCTAATCTCAGAATTAAATTTTAGACATAAAAACCACAAAATCCTGTTGAAAAAAAAAGAAAAGGAAAGAGTAAATTTATCAGATTGATTTTCGTAATGATTCAGTATCTACAATAAGAAGTGGAACAGTATCAAGTCATTATTTAGTACCCCTGAGACTGGAGACTCTTACTATTGCAGTCAATGTGATATGATCACTATCAGGATTTTGCTACTTTGGAATAAAAAAATCTATTCTTAATATTAATTTCAATCAACATTTAAGTCTGGCTATGTCAGGTGTATAAGATAGGGTTACAAAAAAAACCACAACCAAACCACAAAAGTCTGAGCTGTGAGGTACATGTTTAGCCAAGGAAGATGTACATAAAATATCTAAGAGGAAAAAAAAAGTGCTTTCAGTCTATCTTAATCTGCCAAACATGATTTGGAAAAAACATTAAAAAAAATCTGAAAACACTATCTGACCCATATAAAGACCGTATTATTTTTTTTATGATTTAAATTTATTCCAATGCTTTGTCTGGTATAGCAACACACAAAAGAGATTAGAAGAAGGAAAGTCTGGAAGGAGGGTATAAATAGCAAAAGTTCCCCATTTCCAAACTCACTACAGTGAGTAGGAGATTTTATCATACAGGAGGAACCACAAAGATAAATATGTTTAGGAAGAAGAAGAGAGAATTTGCAGTATCATTTTCCTTATGCTTTATTGCACAGATTTCGCCATCAGTGGAATGTTTTAGAAAATAAAGGGGACCTGAAGATCTGTGCCAGCATCTCTAAATTCTCCTAACAAAAAAATCCAGGTGGTTAACACAGAGGAGTGGTCATGGAGTTCAGCATGTCTAGTGACGAATGTAGGAAGAGCCTTAGTGCAGGTTTTTTTGGATATACCTGGACTCAGAAATATGGGGAGTGCTCAAGTAATTAGGTCTCAGTCATTTCTGTCTGAATCATTGACATATATACACATACTTAAGAAATTTTGTTTTTTTTTTTGCATAAAGCAACCACGTTCTGCCACTGTCCCACCTACTGGGTAGTGCTTCATATTTTGGAAGTAGAAAGGATTACCAGAGTAAAGAAGAGAACTTATGCTGAACACTCACACTAATGTGAAAAAGGGTGCAGATGCTGGCCCATATTTATGGTTTTTAATGGAACTACATGGCACATCAATATTAAATAGGAGCTGACAAACCTTAACCCCAAATTTGTTCTGCACCGTGCGCAGTCTTGCTTGTGTAGATGATGACTGCAGCCTCAGAACCCATCAGTATAGCATGTTCTGTCAGCTCTGAAAATCTTTAAAAATTAGAAGCCTACATGAGCAGAAATTGAGCAGAATGTTTTTAAGCTCTCTAGGCTGTAAAAGATGTTTTGAACCAAATCATCTAACCAGGTAGCCTAAGACCCAGAGGAAAAAGGTGTCTGCTCAGGGCCTGGGTGAGACTATTTTTCTACAAAGTAGCACACAGTCTTAAAAGTAGGGATAGTAAATTAGGCTAAAAGCAAAATGTGGTAATGGCAAACTATAAATTATCTGACAAAATATGACTATTAATGTGCATAAATTTAGGCATATAAAATAAACCAACCTTAAACCACTGACATCTAGTGCAAAACTTCATTGAATTAATTCATGGATATGTGAACCCGATCTTTTAGTTCTATACCTGTTGCTATCTGTAACAAGAATGGAAGGGCATTTTTTGTAGATTATTACATTACAAGAGTTAAATGAAAAAATGACTCATAAACTGGTCACCCATAAGGGAATTTAAATGGAGTGTGGTATGGACAGTAAATTGTATGCTGTTGTTTGATTTTTTATAGCAAGAAGAATTCCATGAAACTAAAAAGTACCCTCAAATCGTATTTGAATGGAGGAAATACATTTCACTATACCAAGTTGCATTCACAACATATATAGCAAAAATTTCCTGCCACAGTAATGGCAGATGCCAAAACCCCTTCATTACTACTATTCATCTATGAGCAAAATTAGCCAGCCTCCTTGAAATAAAGGAGCATTTAGAAATCATCATTCATCACTACCTATTATCAACCCAGGTGACTGACAGCTGAGGTTATTTCTAACTGTGTCCAAGGTATAATTACTTGTAAGGTCTTGAGCTGTGACAGAGTCTTGTTTTTCAAATAACCTAATAAAATAGCAATTTAAACTGGGCTTGGGCGTGGAAAGAGCTCCAGGCACAGCAATGGTGACTTCTTTGGGTGCACAGGTAGGAAACAAATGAGTGTGCTCATACTCTGAATCCAAAGTCTATGCAGCCGTCTTCAAGCATCAACTGGATGAATCTGAAGGAGTATGTAGGCAATTTCTTGAGGAGTTTTGGTGCCTATTTCCTGAGGGCTCTCATTGAGCCATGCCAACCTCACCAGGCACCACAACAGTGGCATTTTTTAAAAGGCTGCAGACATAAACTCATGTTGACATTGGGGTAGCTCAGCAATTGGTTCTTGACAGGAATATAACTTCACAGAAAACCACTACTGTTACACCTTGATTCAATAATAAAAATGCTGTCTATGCTTTCTTCACTACTCCCTGTTATCGTGGTATCATGAAGAATTTAGCATTCCCATTCTATATCTGTGGATGTTTTTCAGCTCGCATTGACAAAGCAGGGACTCAGCAGCGAGCAAGACTATGTGCACTAATAATAATAATAACAATAATAATAATATCTAGATCAAGCTGTACTGCAGCTTTCATATAGATATTGCAGGTCACTCTCAATCAATGCCTGTCACGGGTCCGGAGACATGACTTAAGATGATAAAGGGGATGGAAGAGGAAGGCCACTAGCTACTGCCATATCTCTCTAAAAAAAAAGAACCTGAAACTGATGTGTGTGAGTGTAAACATCATCAGGGTTGTAACTGAATTATATTTGTGGGTAAGAGGAAGGAGGGAGGTCTTCAGTACAGAGGTAGTTTGCATACAACATAAATACTGAAACACAATGTTTTCCTGTTGATGTTACTCACAAAAGTCTCCACACTGCTTTCCCTCCAAACGCCTGAACGTTATCAAGTAAAAATTTATCATTATTGACTGGTAAGTGGAACTAGGTAATAAGCACCTGTGTTTTTGAAGACGAGACCATGGACTACATTTTCAGATAATTCAACATTCACGTAACATCAATGAAATGCGTGGATTACACAGGGCACCCATGGAGTCTGAGGTATGAAAAAAACGCACAGAAAGCTGACATCTGGGAAAAAATGTCTTTTGATACTCCAAGCAGAGGGACACACAGGAAACACACAGATTTTCAGAGCTCGCATTCATAGCTTTGGCTATCAAGAGCTCTCAGTTTTGAAGAGCTAAGATTTTTTACCACAACTTTAACGAAGACTGAAAACTATTAATATTCTGCTGTGTGCATAGATATATTCATATTCCTACACAAATGCCTGCAGCTTTTTTATGCAAGTAATATGCAAATTACTTTATCGTTGCTCGGATTTGCAATAATGTGTGTGCACTCCTAAATGGAGTGAGTAGTTCAAGAATATATCATAACACATTCCTCATGCCTGCAACAACGTGTCAGTGTGACAGTGTCGTTCATTCATGTAAACATTAACTGGTTTTTATATTCCTAATTTAAGCAGTGACTTCTAGATGAAAATTCATATATATCTAAAATTTCAATTTGTTTACATATTTCTTATTTTTATTATCTTTATATGTAGGGCATCCAGCCACCATATGTTACAGAGTTTTATGTTCATATAAAAAGATTTTTATCTATATATTTTTAATCTGCCACTAAGAGAATCACAGGTCTTCTACTCATGAGACTCACAGAACTGCAATAGAACGTACAACAGAAGGAAATCAGTTGATAAAATATTATATTCAGGACTTCACACGAACAGAAATAATTTAGGAGAGAATAATTTAGTTGACTTTTTAAAGCTCCACTTAACCCTTTTTTACAGTAGTATCCTGAAAAATGAATAGGTTCACTGCATTTGTGAAACAAACTAGTTTCCTAACCACCTCATTCAAGGTAAACACATATGCATTATTATTTATAATCCATTATTCTTGCATGCATCAATTTTGATGAGTCCTTCACTCTGCACTTTGTATGTGAGTAGTAATAGTTCATCAACAGAAGAGTGGTGAATATAAATACAACAGACAAAAATGCCCAGAAAGCTTCTGTGTTCTTCACCTCTAATCTATGCGAACTGAGTGATAAAGAGCTGGACACAATAAAAGATTTAGCACTGCAAGAAGAGGTTACAGAGAGCATTTACCTCAGTCCAAAACTGCAGTTCAAAACCAGGTACCAGCAACAACTTCAACCTGAAGGTACCTATGCTCTCTTTAACTTTGAACCCCTTAAGCACTGAGGCTCGCACCTGCATATGTCTGCTGCTGGCACTCTCCTCAATCAGAGCAGAAAACCCTGCTCATCACCTCCATTACCAAAAGAAAGGGAAAAGTGTTTTATGACTTCCTTCAGGCTGTGGAGCCCAGCTGGACAAAGGTGCCTCCCTGCAATCCCGGGTGAAGCTTCAAGCTGACAGAAGGAGTGCTCACCCACCACTGAAGTGGTTTTATTTCATCCTCTCTGTCTTTGCAGTTCAGATGGTTTGGATCCAACTCTGAGTTACCCAGTCCTCCACACTTTCTTCAGGGAGTGGAGGCACTGAGCATAGGATTCATCTCTCAGGGGCCAGGGCCTGAAAATGTAAATGTTGTTGACAGTCAAGTTTTTTTAATGGCTAAAACAAAATCCTGTGATGGATGCAATCTTCTAACTCCTAATATGATCTTTTATGAATATCTTCTTTCTAATATGACCTTCTTTTATCTTGGGTCATTTCAAGTCTGTTTTTTTTTTGCTTAAAACCTTTGGAGTAATTAGTTTGCAGGAAGAAAGACGCTTGAAATATTTTTTAATAGCAACATTATTTCCAAGTTTTTTCTGCTCAACTCCTTCCAGCTCCATGTGTCATTCTGAGCAAAAAATAGAAGGAAAAAGACGGAATATATTCTTGATTTAATTCAGGTAATAAATAATTTTATCACAGCTAAACAGTAAGAATGTGGAGGGGGAGAAAGGAGCAGAGTCCTATTTTAATCAAATAATAGCTCCCTGCTTGGGCTTAGAAACAAGGTGCACATCAGAGTCTGGTTCTCAACTCTTCCATATTACTAGTAGCCTCTTATTTCATGATTTTTGCATGGATACAGTGCACAGAAAAACTATTGGTGGTAGCATCTGATCTGAGCATGTCAGTCTCAGCCTATCTTCTATATATTTGCTTTTCACTCCTCAAGGGAAAAAACCCTCTAAGATAGCCTTCCATTTAAGACAAAAGTATTTTTTTCTTTCTTCTGGGGTGCAGTATACATTTGAACCATAGTGTCATGGTTTAATCCCAGCCACCAGCTTAAGCCCCGTGCAGCCACCTGCTCGCTCCCCACCCTGTTGGGATGGGGAAGAGATTGGAAGGGCAAAAGTGAGAAAACTTGTGGGTTGAGATAAAGACACTGTAAAAGGTAAAGCAAAAGCTGCACAGACAAGCAAAACAAAACAAGGAATTCATTCACCACTTCCCATCAGCTGGTACATGTTCAGCCATCTCTAGGAAGGCAGGGCTCCATTATGAGTAATGATTACTTGGGAAGACAAAAGCCATCACTCCGAACAACCCCCTCATTCCTTCTTCTCCTCCCAGCTTTGCATTTTAAGCATAATTTCATATAGTATGGAATATCCCTTTGGTCAGTGGGGTCTGTCCCAGCTGTATCCCCTCCCAACTCCTGGTGCACCCCCAGCTTACCCACTGGTGGGATGAGAAGCAGCAAGGACCTTGACTCTGTGTCAGCACTGCTCAGCAATAATGAAATCACCCCCGTTTCCAGCACAAATCCAAAACATGGCCCCATACCAGATCCTATGAAGAAAATTACCTCAGTCAAAACCAGCAGAGATGATTGATTTTCCGTGCAAAGATGGCTCATTAAAAGGTCTAGGCAGATTTATCTTGAAAAGTAGTACTCCAAAGCTTTCTGAAAAAGTACTTATGTCATTCCTCTTCCGCTTCCTGGAGAAGTACATGAGCACATAAACAAAGAAATTGTTAAAAAGAAACCCGAACAAACTAAAACATGGTCTGGAACATGGGCTTCTAGACTATAGGCTTCAGAACACTTGCAGCATGTAAAGACATATAATCAGCCTCCAAAATTACTTTTCATAGATTCTTGTGCTCCTGGACATGTGTATTTCAAAAAGTGTAAACCTCAAGTCAGTCTCAACCTCAGTGTCCATCTTCCTCAACAAACATTGAGAATAGTGGCTGACGAGGAACTGGGCTGTTCTCAAAAGCCAACATTTACTTTTTGTGATGTTCAGCATGCAATGAGGAGAGTTAGAGGAGAATTGCCAGGCCAAAGCACCAGTTCAGTTCTGACCAAAAGTTTTGCCTGGCTTACTGGATCTGTGAAGCGTAGAACAGCTATCTTAGCCAAATATGGGACATTTCTGCAATTTGCATATATGTGCTGAAATCTTACTGTTCACCTGCCAAGATTAATTCAAACTAAACAAGTCCTAACAAACTCAGACACATGACAGCAAGAGCTCATAACAGTACATCAAAATGGAAAATGGAGGCCTGATTTTCCTAGCTTTTGGACAGTAATTAATGCCTTTTTATATTTGTATAGTATTTAATACAAGCACACTATGATCCTAGAGTCAAGCATGATTGATCATTATGAATTATGTATTAATAATGATTAATTGCAATGATTAACTGCTGCTGCTGAAGTCAATGACAACTATAGTTGTCATTGTTATGTTAATTTCCAACACTGTAAAAATGATGATGAACTAAATTGACTTCATTTACTTTAACATAAGCTATACTGTGTTTTAATTATTGCAAGGTCTGTTCAAACAGTTCTATAAATACCTTGCTGGAAATCATGTCAACCGACATTCTCCTCATTCCTATATTATTAGAAAAGCTTGTTTAAATCAAGGTCAAAACATATGTCTAAGATAATTTATACATAACAGTATACTAGCCTTCTCCTTATTTTTTAGGAGTTGAAAATGGAACGCAGTTCAATGCAAAATTCCTGACTAGATCCAGCACCAGGAATTATCACATGGAAGAGAACCACCCAGGTGCATTCAACCCACAGGGAATACAATGATTCCTTTGCAAGTCAGATGCTACAGTAAACGAGCCAGGTACCAAAACCTTGAAGTTCTTACTCTGGTAGAAGGTAGCCATTTGGATAAACAAAAATCATGCATCTACCCTGTGTCTGTTGAAGGATTCAGAAGGCTGTGGGGCATTCAGGAAAGGGGACATGCACAGCAGAGTGCTCAGGGACAAGAAGGACTGGTGATGGGACATTAAAGAGTGATTATCCTTAGCAGTGTAACCAAACATGGGAAAAATGACACAGAATGATGACTTCAGGGATCAGATCACTGTTGTCAGTACAAAGTAATTCATGCACCATGGTATGAATCTGTAATCCCTGAGCAGTGGCTATCACATCAAGCCTTCAGTGTCTTCTGTGAGGCTCAGCAGCTGCCTGAAACTACTTTAACATCCATTGAACAATTCCAGTGACAAGGACAACAGGATGAATAAAATAAGCTCCTGATGTAAAGAGCTCATCAGTACTAGTGTGAACAAAAGAAAACATGAAATTTTGCTAGGATGTCTTGCATAAGTGGCTTATTCATGTGAATAAGGGTTGTGTATCTTGTACAGCTCAGAATGAATGAAAGAGAACAAAAAAAAAACAAAACAAAACCAAACCAAACCCTTTTTTCCTATTGTTTCTCTCTGTTTGCCCACAGAATCCCCAGGAATAGCATAAACAACACACAGGATAGGGCAGAACTCCCTACAGCAGTGGAAAACTGTCCACAGGAAAAGTCCAACCAATGGCCAAAGCATGAGCAAACCTGCTATAGCGAAATGGAGTTATCTGCAAAGGTGGGTTCCATGTTTTCCTTGTACCCTTTGAAAGTTATATAGAAAAAAAGTATTATATTATGTAAACAATGTCTATTTTAATCCCTGAATGACAGCTTTTTGCTAGAGGCATACTTAGATTGCTGGTCACAATGGAAGCTTTGCATCTGTGAGAGGATGCAGCATTTGTTAAGCACAAGCAGAAAGCATGATCCATAAAGATCTCAGTTTCATTAAACAAACTGTAACAAGAAAGTTATTCCAAGTACAGAGTTGTGGGTACAGAAATCTTATGGCTCACTGGCCAGGATACCAGCCTTAAGTGTGACCTTGTGTTTCTGTCAGTCTTCAGTGCAGTGTGGGCAAGACACTTAGTTTGTCTGCCAGGTGGGCATTTCCTGGGATCAAGAGGAGAGGAATGGTGATAAAGGTATCATCCCATCTCTCCTTCAAACCATCTGCCTCTGTGGTCCCATACCCTATTCCTCACCCACAGTGGTGGCACTAGGGGTGACTCTGTCTGCAGTGATATATATCATCTTCCTTCTAGCATCTGCCAAACCAACACTCCATCCCTTCTTGTCCTGGGGCCACTGCAGCTCTAGCATGCAGCCAACCTCATCTCATGGGAAAAGGGGCTGCTCTCATCCTGTGTAACCCACGATGAGTGCTCAGCCTGAAACATAGCCTCACCCAGTTCATTACCTGTCCTGAGCTCCTAAACTGAAAAATGAGATGTGTTTCCCTGCTTTGCAGGATAGCGAGAGGAAACACCATACAGGTACCGAGTGGCTAGTCAGAGTGGCTATGCGAATGCTCAGCTCCTGCTTGCTCTGATAGCTGGCCCCTTCTGGTTAGCCTTTCCACAGTACACTGAGCTATTTTGTCTTTTCTTGCCCCTCTGCCCAAATCATACCAATTGCTGTGGTGGAAACAAGAGCTGAGGTCCCTCAAGAACAGTGCATCGAACTCAGAGTGCAGCAATGAAATTTTGGAGATGTAGAACAATAACCTTTAAAAATCGGCTCAGTAGTTACGAAATTTTACATATTTTTTTTTCTCTAACTAACATTCAGCAAGAAAACAGGAATGTATATATTGCCTCCTTTTAGCTTTTATTTATTATGAGCCTTGAGTTTGGAATGCAGCAACATATCTCATTAGCTGTATTCAAAATCATTAAGGACCATCTGAAGACTCATTCCCCAATACCTACGAACTGAAAAATAAAACATAATCATACAGTCATAAATTAAAAATATGAGCCTATTAACCATATGCTTCAAAACTATTAAGTGTCTGCCCTTCTCGTTTGTACTTAGAAGAGACATCTATGTTCTGACTTAAATACCCCTAGCTATACTGGCTGCAAAATGCCAGCTTTACTATTCCATGTGCAAGTAATCAGAAGTAAAATAAAATACAAATATTAAGCTAATCATATGCCTTGAAAACCATAACCAACACTCAACATTTGGCTGGTTGCAATATGTTGCCTCCATGGATTTCACAGTATTCCCAAACTACAATCAGTTCAGTGAAAGTCACCAGCAAAATTTGAGATTATTGAAACTACAGTTTCCAAAGTAATTTTTTAGATTTTGATTGCATATGTCACAACTGATTACTAGGTTTTGGTGGTGATGGGTAGATTCGTAGCCTTTTCCACATTAAGAAAGGTCATGTGTGGTCATATGAAAAAGTGTCAGATGCTTTGTGTAGCTAGGGCTATTACACCACACCATGACCCTTTCAAAATTGGAATATAGGAAATGCAGGAGCTTCTGTTTGCTCAGGAACAGTCCAAAGCAATGAGGTCAGGTGGCTGGCCCAGTGTCAAGCCTCCAGTTTTACTTCTCATGTTCCTTCCTGCCCCAAATTCAGATCTTGCTTTGTAAAGGAATAAATTCTCTCCTATCATGCCTTCAGGAAAAAATTGCATAGTTCTCAGCTGTAATGTTGATCATTTTTGTTTTCTTCAGCCTCCTGAATTTTTACAGTATCGTTTTTGCAGGTTAGTTTTGTGGGATTTTTTTGTTCCTTTTCAATTGTGCCACCCTGATGGTGCTATTTTTCTACAATTATCTGAACCAAAAGAGCTCATCTCTACAGATTGTTAATATTCAGAGCATCTTTTTCAAGGTGCAGTAAGAACTGTTGGCATGCTGAAGGACTGACTACACACACACGCGCATGCACGTACACAGAAATATAATTTGAAATCATTGCAGATCCCAGGACTCTCATTTACAAAGGACTCTCATTTACCCTCATTTTCTGCAGTTACAACTTTTTCTCTCAGCCCTTATTAATGAACACTCCCATGGGGATCAAATATCAAAGCCTGATATCCCTGTCTAAGGCAAACTATCATGTAAATCAGTGGTGTCTGAAGAATAAAATACAAAAGGTTTAAGCCAGCCAGTTGCCTCAAGATTAGGCTTACTAAATTCAGCAGTGGCAGAAGGACAAAGGTCAACAAGGGGCTTTACATAAGTTTTTCAGAACTGACGTGTTTTACTTGGCTTGAAATGTGAGGTGTTTTTATTGTGGCTTCCAAAGTCAGCAAGCATCAATATTTTGGGAGAAGCAAGCACTGCTCTATGTATTATTTATGTCTACTTCTGTCACTGTAGCTTGTGAGAGCTCAAGTTCTGAACAATGACTGTGCTGCGCTGAGAACTGTTCAAATGTAAGAAAAACCCCATAGCTCCTGGACACAAGAAAGCACCACAGTTATCAAACCACATGCTTTTCTGATTTGCCAAAAATAGGAAGAAATTTCATAGCATAGGATGGTCCCTATCTTCCAGAGACCTTGCAATGTGTATAACGCTGCTTTCAGTCAACCCTAATGGTAACAACTGTTTCCTTCACCTAGCAAGGCCTTTGTGTAACTTCAGGATGTGACACTATATGGACACACAGAGCAGAGCAGGACACAGAAAGGCTCTGGTACAGAGATATAAGACAACTGTAGTTGCTGCTCTCACCTTATGCAATAAATAAATCTAACACTGGTAACGCCTGCAATTATCAAGCATGCTTTCCTGTAGTGTAAAATGGTGGGCATATTTAAGCTACAAGACTGTGACTCAGGCTCATTGTCACCTACAGCAGCTGGGGTGGTGTCCCATGAAGCAGGCAATGCCATATATTTGAGAGGCTCATGACAACTGGGACGCTTGACCTGAGCTCCATCCCTCGCACTTGAGAGGGGTGTCCAGATTGCTGCTGCCAGTGCAGCACACACATTACATAGGGGCATACTGCAGAAGCCAGGTCCCAAACTGCTCCTTCAGCTATATGGAGAATTTATCCTGAAATGAGATTGTACTAATGATAACACTGAGGATCCTGAGGATATAAAATATCATTATCACTGCCTTGGTTTCTAAAATGCAGACTGCATGAAGCATTTCTTAGCAGTTCAGAGATTATTAACAGCTAAAGAACTTTATTGTTTTGCCACACTGATATTTTTGCCCTCTTAATGATCCCTCTCTTCTAAGAGCTCTTTGAATTTATATTTTCAAAACAAAGATAACTGAGAAGTTCAGGGCATTTTAAATGGCCAGAGACCCTATTATCCTGATTTCTTAAAGAATGTTCAGACATATACAATAAACTGCACTGAATTATACATATTAGAACAATTAATGAAGAACATTAGACAGTCAAGACATTTCAGAAAGCAGATGCCTTATCCAGTAAACTTGCTAATACTTGCATTAGGCTGAAATGAATAACAAACTGTCTGAGATCTCCTGTCAGCTCTAAAATCCAGTATTTTAAAATAATCTCTTTTCTTAGTAGTTATTTAAAATGCCATATGACTTTCCAGAACCTCTTTTGCAATACTTCATTAAAACACTTTTTAAATGACTGAAAATGAAGGGAGACCCACTAAGATTTCTGTTCCCTGTCTTTAACATATACAAACATGCACAGTGACTGAAGGAGAACAGATTCTCCTCTCTCTGTCTGAATATACATACCAAGGAAGTGCTATACAGGTAACCTTCCTTCTGTGACATAACATAAATCACATATTTATCCCTAAGCTTCAAGCTTTACTTAGTCATTATTTTCATGTTCCAAGCTTTTTTCAAAGTGAAGATGACTCTTGATGACCATCTGATGAACATTAATACAGTGGTGGCAGTGCTGACTGGCAGGAAATTACAGGTCTGGGCTGAGATTTGCAGTTGGTCTTGGTTCATTTTAGGCAGCTAAAAGAAGTAATCCTTGAGTTAGATTAGAAGTCCCTTTCACAGAAGCCTGAGCATGGTGTGGTGCAAAACCACAGCCTACCATGTGAAGAAACCTATGTTTGGGAAACTGCATGTGGATGGAGTGTAATGCCTCTGCTCCTCCATCACTAACCTGGCATCACTATGTTGTACACAACAGAGACGGAGCAAGGACATGGTGATTTTAGACTAGACCATTTTCAGGAAGGAATGAAGTGATGATCACATGAACCTATCCCATCCATACAGGAAAGTAGATGGCTTGCTTTAATATCCCATTATGAAAAGACAGCTGCAGTCTAGACAAACACCTGTATAACAGACAATCTCTCTTGGTTTCACTCACCTGTAAATCAGAGCACCTTCTCCTTTAAACCAGTTTCACTAGTTCCCGTGATCCCTTTAGGCAGATATCAATATTGCTGATGAAATGCATTACAGTTAACTGTTGGTAAAGAAATTGAAAGAAACTGAGGTGATGCTGTCCAGTAATTATTTTAGTGACAGTCACTTAAATTTGCCCATGTTAGTTTTTGAGAGTAGGTGAACTAAGTCTTTCACTCATAAATATTTTCCATAATGGAAGACAAGAGGTTCCACATAAACCTGAGAAGAAACTTCTTCTCAGTGTGGGTGACAGAACACTGGAACAGGCTGCCCAGGGAGGCTGTGGAGTCTCCTTCTCTGGAGACATTCAAAACCCGCCTGGACACGTTCCTGTGTAACCTTATCTAGGTGTTCCTGCTCCAGCAGGGGGATTGGACTAGATGATCTTTTGAGGTCCCTTCCAATCTCTAGCATACTGTGATACTGTGATAAAGGATTGTCAAATCTAAATGAAAGTCAGAATATGTTCACTTTCACAAGTTCACTTTTTTAAAAATGTAAGTTATCCTCTATTTCAGTGTGTCTATATTGAGTTTCACCTGTGTATCATTATTGGGCTTCAGAATTTTACAGTAAATGGCTGTGAATTTCCAGTGAGGTGTAAAGGGTGTAATTTTTATCCTTAGTCAGATGTCAGTACTCAGCCACAAAGAATAACATACCTATGTTGAGTTGCTGCATTTCTGAGGGGGCACCAGCCTTCCTTCGGTTTCTATGTTCTTTACCTCAACATCACAAACTGATACTACAGATTTTCAGTTCTCAGAAAGCCAGCAGGTTAGCCTAGCTATTATATATGCCCAAGTCCTGCTAATATTTCACTAGCTTCTGAAGCATAGTAGTTGAGTGCAAGAAAAAAAAAAATCTAAAGAAAATGACCTGACTTACACTCAGCTTGGCAAATTCAAATGCGAAGAAACTTCTCAGGGAAAAAAAAACTATTCAAAGGAAGGAATGGCTGCTTAGCATTGACCCTAATAACTGTCCTGATGATTAGTAAGGAATATTGTATGTTCATATTTGTTTGACTTCTGATCTAAGCAGAAGCACACTTAAATAATCCAGCCATTGGTACCCAGTTCTAATATCTGAAGACAGCTGGATAAATTAAATCAATAGCAAAGATTGCCTCTGTAAAGCACAGTATTTCCAGAGTATAACTAATAGGAAGGGAAATCATTGGTGTTGAATGGATCCATAAAATTCCTCTTAATTACACTTCATTACCCAAGAGCAATCCTTGTAAGAGATACAGAGCAAAACAGTATTCAACCAGTTTAATGTTTTATAAGTTAAAAAAATCACTGTACAATATGATTCATGCTAACAGAACATAGCCTTACTGTTGTCTTCTTATTTATATTTAATGACTACTGGCCCTTTAAATGATGGAATTTCCTTTCGTCTGTGAATGGATGTCCTTTGATAAGGGGCTACTTAATTAGCAATAAACAGAAACCATTTTCAGCAATTTGGATACACCACAATTAATCCTAGTCCTTCACAGGTAAAGACAAAAGGGATACTTGAACAGCTGATAATTTTTCTTTATTGGCCAGAAGAAAAATCTGATATAAAGGAAAATTTGTACTGATTCAAAATACTACCTAGAGGCAAAAGAAAAAGAAAAAAAGGTTTTAAAGATTTATCTTCTAGTGAGCATGGTTTTGCTAACTAAGATGGGGTTTTTTATGATTTTTAGAAGTGTAAAAATAAGTTGATGGAGATATAGCAAGACAATTTTGAAAACAAGAATCAAAACTATGTTTGGTGGTTTTGTTAATTTTCCATGCTTTTGTACCTTTTCCCTGATAAAATTTTATAAATGAAACAAGTGCTTCACAAAACCTTTTGGCTGACTCTATGTCGTTTTTTGATGTATTAAGTCTCAACAGAAATACCTCCTCCTATGGCAGAACAAACAATGGGAATTTTGCCATCAGACTAATGAGAGAGAGTCTGAGCCCTTTATCTGCTTTGTATCTGCTTTTTGGGAAATGGCCAGAATGTGACATTGGTTACTTCATTAATCTATGGACAGTAAGACCTTCCCTGGATATATTAGAACAACAAAACCTGGGCGGAAATAAGCATGTATGCTTCAAAGCAGAGAGCTCTTTGTATCTGACAGACGGGCAGAAAGAAAATTACCCTGTGCTTGTGCTCTGCTAGTACATGATTTCTTATCATGTCTTGCCATGCATGTGGCCATTTCAGAGTCTGAATGAGTCTGATCTGATTTGGAAACTTTGATATTCTTATGTCTCATAATGCTTACTTTTAGCTATAAAGAATCATAGAATCATAGAATAGTTAGGGTTGGAAAGGACCTTAAGATCATCTAGGTCCAACCCCCCTGCCATGGGCAGGGGACACCTCACACTAAACCATCTCAACCAAGGCTTTGTCCAACCTGGTCTTGAACACTGCCAGGGATGGAGCATTCACAACCTCCCTGGGCAACCCATTCCAGTGCCTCACCACCCTAACAGGGAAGAATTTCCTCCTTATATCCAACCTAAACTTCCCCTGTTTAAGTTTTAACCCATTACCCCTTGTCCTATCACTACAGTCCCTAATGTAGAGTCCCTCCCCAGCATCACTATAGCCTCCCTTCAGATACTGGAAGGCTGCTATGAGGTCTCCATGCAGCCTTCTCTTCTCCAAGCTGAACAGCCCCAACTTTCTCAGCCGATCTTCATATGGGAGGTGCTCCAGTTCCCTGATCATCCTCATGGCCCTTCTCTGGACTTGTTCCAACAGTTCCATGTCCTTTTTATGTTGAGGACACCAGAACCGCACACAATATTCCAGGTGAGGTCTCACAAGAGCAGATCACACATGGATTTAGTGAAACCCAAAGATGACACATTATTACTTGAAAGTTCTTTTGCATCTTGAAAACAACCTGAAAGATTTTACAGCCTTGTCACTTACAAATGCAGGTTGAAAACCCCCAAATGGGCACAAGATCTAATTACAATATTCCACTAATTGCAGTGAATATTGAACTGAGTTTCCAAAGAAGCCAGCACATCTCATTTCATTACTTGAATTCTTTCTTACCACTTTTGATTGATGCATTTGTGGAGGAAGACAAGTCCTCTAATGAGACCACAGATGTGGTGACTCTCACCTTGGGGCACTACAAATCTAATTTTAGTAAAACCTGTCTACCAATTTTCAAGAATCAGAACAGCCAAGAAGTGATGACATTTTTCTTGAACAAATGGTTGTTTATGAGGTCTTTGACAGTGTGGGTTCCATTAAAATCTTGACATTTGTCAGACCTCTGCATTTATCTTCACTGTTTTCTTTTTGTGATATTCGTCCATGGAAAACAGGAAATCTTATAAGTTTAACAAATGTTTGGTGAATGTAAGCATTTTGATGATAACCTCTGTTTTCTGAAGTGGAAGGGATGGAGCTGTCACTTCTGAGGGTAGACAGGTCTGTTACCTGAGAAAGAAACAGCCATTCTGAAGATATTTTTCACATGAAACAGTGTTAAACTAACAGCAAGGGACTGCCTTGGAAGTGTCAGTCCATTCTTAACTCACTCTGTGGTGCCTAGATGCTGTCAGAGCACCATGTAGGATGTATGACACAAAAGTCTTCAAATAACATGCTGATGGGCTCAGCATAAGAAACAGGTGAGACAGATATATATGTTACAATGCAAAACCTCAGTGCATATTTGGTATATGTGGTATATTTGCCACAGTTACAAAGAATCTTGCTACTGTCCTCAACAGTTTTCTTTCTCTTTTCTTAAACTATTAACTTGTGCTCTGCTTAAACATTCACAGAAATATACATATAAATATATATATTTATAGACATAACGCATATTGTTTAAAAGCATCTTCTTAAGACAATGTAAGACACCCAAGCTCATGTGCTGAGACCTCATTGCAATAGCCTCTACCACGTTATTGGCTCTTGCCTAAAAACTGCAGCCTGGGTGTTCTTAGTGTACTGAGTACAAACAAGATGCTTCCTCATGCAGGTGTCACGGGTGTTAGCTGGAAATCAGGTCTCCTCACTCAAAGGTGGGAGGTCCCACTCCTACCTACCTGTGCATGTTGTACATGTATGTGCACACCACAGGAATTGAAGAAAGAGTCCAGGGTCAGTGAGGTGCCTATTAGAGACATAAACCACAAAATTATATTCATGGTTGGTAAATGAAGCATTTTTCTCCTTTTGTTTTTTTTTTTTTTTTTTTCTCCTAGGCAGGGCAGCTTAGTGGCAAATTTAATTTTTCTGAGCACCAAAACCTGACAGCTCCATGACTAGACTCCTAGGAAGGGCAGTGCACTGGATGACCAGAGACATACTATGCCCTCTGAATGTCCTCTTTTTGCTTCTACTTTACAGGCGCTATAAAGCTTCCTCCTCATCATGTGTTTCAGTAACTGCTCTTACTGGTAAGATGGCAAAAGGCAGTAACACAAGCAGTTTGTGTTATGAATTCCCCATTAGGTTACTGTCCCCTTAACAGCAGGTCCAGAATCCCTGAAGAAGTAATCAGTCCCCAAGTAATCATGCCCTCTTATCTTTAATTGTCAGTTCTTTTCCTAAGCACTCTGGGAGCAGAACTAGAGACATCACAAGAGTTTAGCATCTGTGAAGCCATCCTCTTTCTGGTGTTTTTCATGGACATATGCGTAAATCAGGGATAACTCAATTGAAAATGCAGTGCATTTACTTAGGCATAAAAGCGATGAGAATCTGGCTTCATATATTCTATTTACTCAGAAAAGTAGTAAGCTCTCCCCGGGCATGGAGCTAGGCCAAGCTATGTGGTCCTGGCAAGGCACTGCTGTAGAATAAGGAGGGCTAAAATTTGGCTCTAAAAATTTAATCCCAAGGAGTAATTTGATTCCTTTTAAATGCAGCTTCATTTTCAATTATTTTTCTCAGCATGCTGTCCCATTGCCTCTATCCGGAACATGAGCTGTGCCATTATGTGCCTGTGCATGGCCAGAGGAGCACGCAGACCGCCATTAGGCAGGGGGTAGCAAACCCACACCTCCCTGCTCATATGGCACCTGATAAAGGTACCCTCAAACTGCCCCAGGCCTCAAGGGGCCATGGTTTAGTGAAGATACAGAATAATGCACGAGTGGTTGAGAAATAATCTACAAACACTGTCTGTGGCTTTGACTGCACTGTGCAGTGCAGAAATGGCTTAGAGACCCCCAGGCTGGCTTCTCACAGCACAGCACAAACAAAGCCATGGAGAGCTGCTGGCTCAGGTCCTAGAAACAGATAACTGTTTCAGTCACATAGCAGTTGGGGTTTCGCCTCCTGCTCTGGAGCTTGCTTGCTCAGTGCAGTCATTACCTTACTATGCTGTATTCTGTGTGACAAGCATGTTATATACGATAGAATAAAAAAGGGGTGCTGCTGATGTTCTCCTTATTGTTCTTATCAGTGTCTTAAGATGACAGCATGCACTTATTCAGGCACTTGCAGGGGCTCAGAAGAAACTGGCAATGCTCCGTACTTTTCCAAAACACTGAACTTAAAAGTAAAAGCCAAATATGTATGCAATTGTCTACATTATGACACCCAAGGTAGCAAATATTTGTTAACTTAATGGCCCTTAACTCCTCAAACATCAGTGAAAAATGGGTCAATCTTCAAAGTAGGAATATTAGCGATTCTTCCCTTTCAGAGTTCTGCTAGATCAGTAATAACTGGGTGTATGCTGATATTTTATATGCATAATAAAAAATCAGGATGTGTAGACTATAATTATATAGTATAATTATTTGAATTTCCAAGTTCTAGAAAGATACTGAGGAAGACAATACAATGCTTTTTTTTCAGAAAACTATGTAAATATTAGTGGGATTTTGATTACCATTTTTTTTAATGCATTTGGTACTTGAGGATAATGCCTCAAGTTCCAGCAGATAAAAAGGCACAAGAAACACATAAGGCAAACTCATACTCTGACTCAGAACTGGGTTGCCAATGTAAGTAAATTGATTAAACCGCCCCCTGCAAAGCCACAAAAAAATCCTCTTCAGGATGTTCTAGAAAGCCAATATAGTAATATTAAGGTATCTATCATAATTTTACAGCTATTGAGCTGCAAACACCTCAAATCTCACATTGATCTTCACAGAAATTAGTCACAGATGAAGTACGTATCATCGCACTGCAACACTAAAATGTAATTACTGAACCCTGCCGCAGCCCACAGTAATTCTCATGTACGATTTGATTTTTGCTTTTGACTACAAAATCCTAAGCACCACTTCACTTAGACTCACAGCAGTGTAATCTGAAGACTGGAACCCACCCTCTCAGTAAGGCACAAGCAAGATACAGCATCTAGTCAAGATGACTTAATGGCTGGTGGGGGATTTTGATCAAGAATTTGGAGCAATGGAAAGCCATCAGAGCACTTTTTTAATGGATTCAAATCAGAGAATCATCAATGATAGACTGAGTTTTTATCAGAGCCTCACAGCGATCAGGTTTTGGTCCTTGTGTATAGCAGTTTCATCAATGATCTGGAGGAAGACAGAAAATCATAATCTTTGCTACCAGTTATGGCTAAAAGCGGAAAAGTGCTAAATGAGAAGGAGTGATACAGAAAAAATTTCCTGCTAGGTTAGGTAAATGAGCAAAGACTGAGTACTATAACACAGTGCTACAGCTATATGTAAAAGAATATGATGTGTAAGACACACTTATAGGACAAGGAGAGTTTAATTCAGGGACTTTAAAAATCATTTAGGAATCATAGCGAATAATCAACAGTACATGAGTGCCTAGCGTGATGCTGCATTCAAAAGAGAAAATACAGTCCCTGAAAGAATAAACAGGAGAATATCTGTAGGCAGCCTTTCTGCAGGCAAACAGAAGGGAATTATATTAAGTCTGGATTTGGCACTGGCGCTTTGTGTTTGGAAGTTTATGCTGCTGAAATATGGTGTCCATGATTCATCTGGGATGTTGATAAATTGGAGAGGGTTCAGAGAAAATCAGTGAGAATCATTACAGGACTGGAAAGCAAGCCTTTAAATTCCAGGACAGTTATGTAGTCAGTTCA
Source organism: Neopsephotus bourkii (assembly GCF_033783945.1). Taxonomy (NCBI): domain Eukaryota; kingdom Metazoa; phylum Chordata; class Aves; order Psittaciformes; family Psittacidae; genus Neopsephotus; species Neopsephotus bourkii. The sequence continues at coordinate 1,824,674 of NW_026901526.1, forward strand.
TCAAAGAGCTTAAGGGATAACTTCATCAGAGTCCTTACATAACAGGAAAGAAAACTTTGATAATGAAGTAATATAAAAATATTCAGAAGTAAAAGTCCTAAAGAGAGTAGAAATGAAGTCGACATTTCTACCAGTCACTGACATAATTTAAAAAGATCTTTCCTAGGCTCACAAATGTGGAAATGTTAACAATAGTGTTGGAGGTTACTCTAAAAGAGTTTCTTTGGTTAACTAAGACAGGAATTAATTCAGAAAAGATCTTTATTGCATATGAGGCCAGGCTATTTGATTAAAAATGGTCCATTTGATCCTCATAGTCTAAAAATAAGTTTTGAGTCAGAAGCTGAAACCAAGGGAGACCATTCATTCAGAAAGTCAGCACAGACTAGAATCTGGAACGTATATGCTCCTTAATCAATGATTTGAAAATTTAGAGGACAGCCATGCCCCTTGCTATCCTCTTTTCTGCACAACGAACTCACAACTACTGACCCGAACGTTTCTTTAACAGTGAGATAAAATTCTAAAACCAGCTAATTTCTCAGAAAGCACAAACTTTGTAAGGCTTGTTTCCTTGATGACTCACAATCAGTGTGTAGTGCCCAGAACACAGGATACAGGCTCCAGGTCATACTACTGCCATGTAACTGACCAGCCTCTTAGCCTCCAGTTCCCATTTGTGTAAAGGATTTTCAGTCCTAAATACAGAACTTTGCACTGGTATTTTCTGAATATCATGTTATAGATTTCAGCTGTGTATCATCCTGATTGCAGTTTCACCTGGACCAGAGTTTCTTAGACTGCTTACAAGAACAATGTGGGAATGGGCCAAAAGCCTCACTGGAATGGAGATAACATCACATCCTTCCTCTCCTTGCAGTACTCACTGGAGGTCCAATACTGTTCAACAAGACATTGTTTCAATGTTATTTGCTCTTGATAAACCCATGCTTGCTCTGTCTTACCACTGCAACATTTTAATGCTGGAAAGCTTTTTCTAGAGTCTCACAATACAGAAATTCAGTCTCTTAGTCTCTAATTCCCTTTCTCTTCCTCATTCCATTAAGTGAGTATTATACCAGTCCTCTTGCAGACTTCTAGAATTCACTTGTCCCTTCAAGATATTAATCACTCTCCAGCAACTGCTCACCCTGATCGCTTAAATACTCTAAGAGTATATTTCAGCAGATCTGATGACCACAGCACGTCAAATGTGTCTAGGTATTATTTGACATGAGCTTTGACTATTTGGCCAGAATTCTTGTCCTCTCAATTGCTTTTAATCATATCAAGGTGCAACCACAATTTCATTATTTTTTAACATTAAAGAAAGAAAAAGCTGAATGTTTCTGCTTCTGTCTTCGTTAGGTAAGAAATTGTATTTTGCTCTGTCTCCCATAAAAGAACTATATTTATAGAAATTTTATGTTGCTTCATAAATCTATCACCAGTTGTAATTAAATTTCTTCATTAGTATTTCTGGTCTTGTCTATGCATGCCCATATATTTTTTAATACTCAGCCTCCAGCACCTTGTTTCTGCTCATGGTTTCTCTTTGATTTTCATGTCATTCAAGAGGTCCTGGTGTTGCATTTTGGTGTTTTACTACAACCACTCTGTTTTCTTTACATTAGGATATATAGGTTTCTGGTCGGCTCTTTGTATTTTCTCCTCTATGTACCTCCAGCTCTCCGCTTTGAGTTTGAATTCCTCCCTGAAAACTTGCCTAATAATTTTCCAAGTTTACTTAAGTTCATTGCTATTATCTGACTGTTATCACAATTCATGTAGATCGTCACACCTTCACTGCATCCAGTCTTCTGTAGAACACGAACCATTGATCTGTCACATCAAGCAATTGCTGGCACATCACTTTCTTTGTCTCTCTCAGAAGTTCCCTTTCTGGATGCAGCTCTCTGCTAACACATTAGTTCATTCCTTCTGCCTCTTCCCTTCCTGTGTCTTGACATGAGCTCTCACAGGTATCATGATGGTCTGAACATCTACCACTTTGTCTAAATGAGGGACTATATTTGCTCCTGGCAATAGTAATTTATTAAATTCTGGAAGATCGGTCACTAGAAGGAATCTAAACACATCCTGCAAGCTCTCTGCCTTCAATCCCTTTCCTCTTACATGATGGCATTTAGAATGGCTTCATGCATAATGAAAATCTACTTTTACAACCTTTGATAGACAACAACTATTTGAAATGTCTGTTCTCTGCAATGAAAATATCTTTGCTGAACTGCAGCTGCTGTGGGTAATCTCTGAGAGTCTATTTCAGTCGTAAATGAACACTTTAACTCCCTCTCGCTGTCTCTAGATGCAGTACTGAGCTTCCTAGGGATCAGTAGTCCAGGCATCCTTGATGAAGTGCCCTTTCTAGAAGCAAAATACCAAAGCATGCCACAGACTATCAATTTTGGTTGGTGTGTTTCCATCCTGCTGAGTTTACATGTCCTGCTACAGATGAGAACACGGTAACAGTTGCTGAAGAAGGGTCAGTGTCAACAGCTTGAAAGACAGAAAAAAACCCCAATGATTTCTTCAAAAACATTCTCCTCCTGCTGAAGACATTAATGGGGGGCGGGAGGCACCACACACAACAGGGATGGGACACGGATGGACAACTTTAAAAGCTTGGAGTGATTTGAACATTTTTTTTTCCATTGAAAGTAAAAAAAAAATGTGTACCCCTTTAAGTCCTACTGACATACTGGGGCTGGTAACTAACTGCACCCTGTGGTTTGCATTACTTTTTTATGTGTTCCTGTTTTTATAGAGTGCTAAATGGCTTAATTACATTTTACTGGCTTATTCTGCTCATTTGCGCATAACCTCATTAATCTGCACACACCATTTTCTTCCCAAAACGGAGAATACACAGTCATTTTCATGTAATAGTATCTTAGGTATGTGCAACTGTCTGACAGGTATAATGTGGTTTAATTCACTATTTATTAGGAAATTATCAACTCTGCATAAAGGTGCAAGTTATTAATAAAAAGCATAAACTGGGCAGAGTAAGCTCTTTAGCAGCACATCAGGATCCTGACTGATTTAAGTACTTCGTGGTGCTGGTGGAGTGGAAAGGATGCACTGTTGAGTCTATTTAATTATCTTTATCTTAATTCTACATGAGGAGATTGCTAGTGTTTACACAGATACTTTCATAGGCACTAAATGCATGCCTTCCAAGCTTGATCCTGCTACTATCTGTACCAGCACAGACATTGTGGGGTGTCTGGCTATTTGCTAAATAAACAGCAGAGGCACAGGGATTGCAGAGCCACCTCATCACACTCTTCACTGCAAGTTAGGTTTTATAAAACAGAAGAGTATTTTCTGACATGTCCAGGATGATGCATCTTGAGGTTTTAGTGATGCAGGTAAAGGAAAGATTAGTTGTTTGACTTATTTTGTTTTATTTTGAATGATATATTGCACAAGGAAGCACACTGAAAGGTCCAACATCACAGAGATCACATACAAGACCAGATTTGAGGATGAAAATGGATAGCTTCCTGCCAGTGCCCTATTGCTTTCCCCTGCCCCTAAACATTATACACTTGTTATTTTGGCTCTTTAAATAAACCAAGTTAAAACAGGATCTCAGGGTCTCTGAGCTGAGTGAAACAAATGGCTTCTGAAAAATTGGTATTTCAAATAAGTGGTCTTGAGTAGAGACCAAAGGACTTATTTAAATTCAAATGCTGAAGAAAAGGGATGTTCTATCATGCCTCTGATTTCACCTTTGTGAAATCTTCCTAAAGGAAAGATGTTGTGAAAACCTACTGGCCATTTCTGCCAACGATAAAAATCAGTGAGACTTCTCTAGAAGAAAAATGGTAATGAGCAGAAGCTTTGGATTTCACTGGAGGTACTCTGTTGTAGTTTTAAGTGAGGGCTGTCCTACCTATATCCCTTTATTTTGCAGCAAGATGTTCTGCGGTTTACAAGCACGTACGACACATGAACAGGGTTTCCACATCGAGTTGTGTGATCAAATGCACTAAAGACATTGCTGATGATTTAACGTCTCCTAAAGATGTTGTATGCACTACTGTTACAAATAACCCTCAAGACAACTGCACATAAAAATAATAGGAAAATTCCTTTCAAGCAGTCTTACATTTTTCCTCTTCCCCCCCCTTCCCCCCCACCCCCGTTTTTTGTCTGCAACATGCCAGCAGTACACTGGAAGGCAGTGCATACCTGAAATAGCTGCCACAGAGACTTGAAATTGAAACTGGAGATGATCCAAGAAGAGGCAGGGGACACAGCAGAGAGGAGCAGGATGGGCAGTAACTTTTGAAACACAAATAAGGGCAAAAAGGACTAGCCACTGCATGACAGAAACAGGCTTTCTTTTTCAGGGGTCTGTAAAAAACTCAACTTTTTTTGTATGAATCACTGCAAAAATCATACAAAACTGAGATTTCTTTTAAACAAGTCACTGAATCTCAAGTTACAGGTTTACATTGCATGATTCAAGAGGCTAACTTAAAAATAAGTCCCCTTCATATATTGCAGGGTGGTTTTTTTTTCTGATTGCTATATTGATTTCTTCTGCCTGTTTTTTTAACTATATTCTTCCTTCATATTTTTCTTATTTTCCCTTTTTCTTTTAAAATCTTTGATGCCACAAAACCTCACTTTCCTATTTTTCTTTAACCATATTTTGTCAGAATGAAACCTGATCTTTTTTTCCTTAACTCCTAAACTGCTTTTTAGCTAAGGTCCCAGTCCTGCAGACTTACTGCACATTACAGCTCTAACTTTCCGCCCTATCAGTGAGCTAAACATCCCATGTAAAACGACTGAAAAGACACTTTGCTCAGTTCAGCCATCGATCTGATAGATCCTTCTGTATTCTTTTTACTAAGATGGTTCTAAAATAGTTGCCATGCATATAGACTTGTTTTTTTCCTACAGCAGTCCGTTTAAAGCAATAATAATCATAGATGATTGTCCTCACTGGCTTGATAAAAGGTGCCTTTAGCTTTCACACAGGGTAACTTCAACTGATAAATTATTTAGCAATAAAAAGGAAAAGAAATGAGTAAAATAATGCAATTAAATGGCTTTATAGCCTGAGCTCTTCTCTCTTAAAAACTAGAAATCCAATTTGAATTAATCACATGTGGTCAAATAGAAAAGAAAGTTTTTCCTCTTATTTTTTGTTTATTAAAATATTTAATATATATCAAAGGAATTGCAGTGATTTATAATTTAAAAGTAAGCCCACATTTGTATCGCTGCAAGGGCTAGACTTCCTGCAAGAACATGCTTGCCAAACCAAACCTTCCCAACTCCAGTCATGGAGTATTCTAAAAAAAAATAAAATAACAAAACAAAAGAAAGGGAAAAAATAATATAGCTCAACAGGTCAGGTAAAAAACTTATCTAGTGCAGGATCCCATCTCAGATAGCCACCAGCAGTAAGAAGAACAGAGAAGCTTGCAGTGATACTCCCTCTGGGTTATTCTGTCTGTCATTCAGTCTTTAATAGCCTGTGACAAATTTCTCTCCAATGGACCTGTGTAGTTGTTCTTTAGACCAATGTAAAATGTTGGTTTGAATCTGACATCTGACAATGCAAGTTGGTGCTTTGTGCTGGAAGAGTCAGTATAAACAGGCAAGCCCTATTTATCCTCTATGTGGCCCACATGGTTTAGCAGAGGCTAAATCTGAGATATCTTTCCTTCTTCCAAAATAATGAAGACATCACAGAAAAAGAAGAAATTGAATGATATTTCCATGTAAAGTGGTTGCAAATTACTGCCATTCCAGTTAAAGAGCCTTTTGCACCACTTCCAGCTGGTGCACTTCCCACTGCTGTCAGAGTTGAGAATCTTATCCTATGCTTTATATAACCCTGGGGAAAAAAATAGTGAGACTATGGTGGTATCAAAGTGTTACTATAAATTAAAAGCCAACAACTTTGCAGCCTTGCTGGTTCTGCAAAAAAGTTTGAGAATATAAGTGTGCCCTACCATATTTTATTATTTTTGCCTATTCAACAAGTACTAAGAACTTCATTTTATTTAAGCTGGCCTGCCAGTATCTAAGGCCTGAACACAAAGAACAAACCTCTCCATACAGACAAAAAACCTCTATTACAGCAAAACTTCTTCATGTGCAGGAGGCCAGCTCAGTACTCCTCTCTGCTCACGCAACAGGTTGAGGAGAAGTATATGGTAGTACATGTGGAACAGGCACAACAGGAGACTATCACATATCTCCAGACATGCTGAGTGGTTAAAGCTCTCCCAGTCACCTCTGAGTATCTCCTGTGACCAGGAGTTATGGTCCTTCCAACACTCTGATAGGTAATTTAACGAAATTATTGACATCAGGTCTGAGTCCAGCCCACAGATTTTTGTGATATATGCCTTCCCTGAAACCAGAAATTGGTTTATTGGTTTTGTTGTGGGTTTTTTTTTAATCTGTGGGCCAAACTCCTCTTGTCTATAATTCCAGTTTTTCCAGCAGAATTCCATCCCAAGACGAACTGAATAACTTTTGACCGGCAGTTTCACAGCTGGCAGATGCATTATCTTTAGGCACAAACAACACAAAATGAACAAATCATTTGTTCAGTTTGTGTTTTGCGAGTAATAATTATTACTTCATATGTGCCCTGATACTTTAGGATAATCACTTAATTAGCTAAATATAAATAGAGTAAACAATTGGTGCCAAGTCCCACTGGAGAACACTCTTGGCTCTATGATGGATCCCCCAAAAGAAAGCCTGGCAACAGGAAAAAGACAGCTCTAACAGCCACCTGCTTTGGATCTGGCATGAGTAGATGGACAGAGGCTTTTAGTCTCTTTCAGGATGCTACCCTGCACAGTGGGGTATTAAAAACAGCAGCTGTGGTGTCAACACGGTTCTTTGGAGTGTTTTCAAGCCTTGCTTCTTCTCCTCAGAATGGGTACATTTTAGCAGCTATAGATTAATTTCAAAAATGAACACTACAAAAGGTTTCCTTTATGCTACGTGCACTTACAGCACAACATTATTTTCATGCATGTTATGACAGAGTGCAAGCTGGAGATAGGCTGTGCTCTTTTCAAAACAAAACAGGCTTCCAATTGTGCAACACTGTCTTTATGGGTGCGTTCAAAGCCCTCAGCACAGCAATACCATGGCCTCCCTTTCTGGGGTCTAGGAATAGGTTTCCTTGCAATCAGTCATGTGCACAGTTACAGAGAAGTGGATTTTAAACAGTGTAAAACTGATGTCATTGGCCATACTGGCCTGTTTTAAATGTTTTTATACGACTAGTGGCTGGTGTATTTAATGGCATTTCTTGGCTCAGTCTGTGGCTACCTTAAAGAGTCAAGCCCTCTGACTGCCATTACTCTCCAAGCTAGCTTGAGTGGGTGCGAGGTCCTCTGGCCTCTGCCTGAGCAGATACCTGCTTTTGCTGTTCAGTGACCACTGAACTATGGCCAAAGGCAGGCAGGAAAAAAGATACCCTGTCATTTCCAGTTCTTGAAGGTACCTCAGTCCCTAAGAAATAAGGGTAAACCAGGATGCAAAATGGAAAGCAGTTGGATGGGGTGAAGTTGAACCCTTCTGTTTTGCACTGTAGTGCAAACATAGGTGAATTTCAGTATTGCTAATGAGATTGTGGATTCCTTCTACTCTTATCACACCATCCAATGCTGAAGGAATATAAGACCTGTGGTCAAAGCAGGAAAGAATACTTGAATAAGATCCTGTGAAATCAGCTAGGTGTGCTTCTCACCAATTTACAAGACGGAAAGATGGAGGTGTACAGGCACGTAGTCACAGTAATCCCAACAATTTCCTTTAATCCACCTGCTTACACTAAATAGTATTTTCTATTTGAAAACCTCTTAACACCAAACAAGAAATAAGAGTTACTGAAAGCATTATGTAGAAGTCAGGGCCTTGAAGTGCAACCCTGAATATGCAAGCACTTGCAGATTTTCTTTGCAGATGCCTGTGATGTGCCTGCAAAAGAAATGTGTGCATGTTAGTGGCAGAGCAGACATCTGCCCGGCTGCGAATCATGGGAATCTCTGGTCTTTTGAACCCACATAACATCAGCATGTAATTTTCCTCACGCAAATGGCTGCAATTTAATTGTAAAAGTCTGGCCCTTGGTATTTTGAGAGTGAGGAATATGTCACTCGCAGATGTACCAGTAATATTGGAGAAAGCAGGAAAAAATAGACAGGGAAAACATACAGAAACTTGTGAGTCTTTAAGAGACCTTCTGCAATATATTTTTACTCCTGTATGAAGAATCTGTCAACCATAATAAAATGGCTTTTAATTGCTCAGTTCACTGCTTTTTAGTAGAATAGTAATTTATTTTGTGTTCTGACTAAATATAGTCTGAATTGATAGGTGCCCTGATAGAAACTGCCAACATGCTGTAGCATTCTGCACAGATATAGGTATTCAAGTTTAAATCAGGGCATATTTGTCACTCGTTTTATCTCAAGTTGCTAGGACAGTACTAACAAAGAGTTTTGAAATCCTCTCTGCATCACAGCATCTAAATCAGTATTTTCCTTAAATGAGCAATTTATATCAGTCAGCCAGGAGAGCAATACAGTGTAACTCTTGCAAACTCTCCTTCCTCTCTGATACTTCCTTGCTTTATGTACAAAATGTGTGCTAACATACAAATGAGTGTACATTAGCTATAGAGAAGACCCACATGTACCGCTATGAATGTGCCATGCGCCATTTCCCTCCCCATCAGGCAAATGTGAAAAGTGGGTACAGCATCAAGGTCTTTGCTGCCAGTTTCCCTCCTCCACCAGCTGGGAAGAGTGAAGACAGTGGCAGAGAGGACTGAGAGACTAGTCCTCATCTCCCCAGCAACAAACCTGCCACTTGGCTGAGTTTCCACTTGAGTGGCCTGCTGGGACAGAGAGGAACCTGTCTACTCTCCATGGGGGCCTGCTGGTCACTATTGCTCCACTGAGCTGGCAGTCCACTTCACTGATGCAAATCTGAAAATTAAACCCATGGCTAACTCTTTTCTAAGTAAACTGAATTAAGTAGCAGGCGGGAGCGCCTCAGAGCAGCTTCCTGTGATCAGAGCACTTAGCTGGCATCACCACCGATAAGGAAGCGCAGGCGGTGCTGCTTTTTACTCTTGATCTCATTACAGAAAACAAATTTGCCAAGCATGAATTATCACTAAAATTCTTAATGCTTTGGCAGAGAAGAAAGTCAGATACAGATGCTAGTAAATACGTGCGGCTGCGGGTGAGGATGCCTCTCCTCGGCACACCTCACGCTCCCAACTTTTGGCTATAAGCTGCTGTGAGAAATATTTCAAAAGACTGGATGCAGAAAAAGGATCAATTAATGTGCCGAGCGAGTTTTCAAATCCATTCTCAATTCTGCTGACAGCTGGAGACCCCCTCCCTGTGCTTGGTAATTACCCCAATATTTCCTGCACGCTTGTTTAAACGGCTTACACTTGGGTTGCCTGTGAAGAAGAGCTCTCCCTCCGCCGATCTGAGGCAGAGGAGAAAGGCAGCTTGCCTTATCGCTCTGCTTCACTCCATCTGCAGTCAGCAGGGGGGCTGCCTAATCGTTGTCCCTGGGACACGGAACGAGCAGGCTGGGGGACGCAGATAGATGTGACACCAAAGAAGACTGAGACTTTCCTACCGTGCTGGTGCCGCAGAAAAGTCATCATGCTCTCGCTGTTTCAAAGGCGAGCGAGGAGCCCCTTTAAACTGGAGGCCTGTCCCTTAATTATACAAATGCAGCGATCAAAGTTATTATCTGTCCTTACAAAGGCCGGAGCTTTAATTGAATCATGTGTTGCTACCTTTGAGAGAAAGTGTTCAATACTCCTGGAGAGCAAAGGGGCGGGGGGGGGGGGGGGGGAATGAAAAAAGAGAGCAAGCAAGAGGAAGAGAGCAAGAGGAAAAAAGATGGTATTTAACAAGCAGACTGCTTTATATGGAAATGTAATGAATACAGTTGATAAAAAAAGGAAGAGACAAAAGTTGTGAAGTTTCAAGCTGTGAAAGAACTTCAAAGTGTATTCAAATGTCACATTGATTTTTCTTCAAATCTCTAAGTAGTAAGTTTTTGAAAAGAGGAATATGATCCCCTATTTTATCCGCTAGTGTTTTATCTACAAAAAGGGGAGAAAAAGCACAGTGTTTTTCTTTCACATGATATAATCCTTATATTGGAAGTCTTTATCTTTTCTTCCTAACCAAAGATTTCTTCCCTGTCTTTGAAAATGGTGACATCTTTACCATATTTGTGTTTGTTGTAGATGTAACTCTGAAGAATTTGGGGTCTGAGACCCTGCGCTATGCTGAGATAAGTGGGGACAAGCCATGCCACAGTAGGTCTCACTAACACAGCACTCCAAGGCAACAACAGTATGACAATGCTTCCTTCCCTTGAAGGAAATGATAGAACAACTCTGGAAGCAATTTTCAAAGAGACACAAGCCAACAAGACTTTGTATCGGTAATATGTCTGCAAAGAAGCACATTAAAATTATGCTCATTATCAAGGCAGCGACACAACCCAATATGAACAATGTAGTTCTATATCAGAATTGACAGCATACCTATAGATCATTTATAGCCTACCATGGATCTAGACACCTGGAAGAAAAAACATTTAATGCCCTAGAAAAAGATTGCCATTTATTTTACATGTCTGTGTTTCCATCATTGCTTGGTAGAAATTCCAAAGAGCACCTCTGAGAAGCAGAGAGGAATTAATACAAAAAAATCGTTAGAGGGAACAAAAGCCATTTTATGGTGAATTCTGAACTTCTACATATCTTCTTACAGCCTGAGCTCCTACAGCAGTAGGACTCAGCCCTCACAGTATAGGGATTACTCTGTAAACATGCAAACCTCAAAGGAAGAGGGGAGAAAAGAAAAAAAATATTCCAAGAAATCATGATTTCTAAACTGATCTCAAAGTTTTTGAGTGAGGGGTTTCATAGTCTTCCAAAAACAGCTTTCAGAGAAGCTACCTTGATGCTGCTCTGGGACCCCACTACATATCAAACAATTTCTGCTGAAGGCCACATAATAACAATGCTGGAAGGGAAGTATAAGGTAAAAACAAGGATCAAACTGGATCAAAGTGGTTTTATCACTGTTCTGTGGTGCACTGGCAATAGAGGTAAACCTTGGCTGACTCCAGCCTTTTAGGGGTCAGTCCCCTTGCAGACTGGAGAGAACCCTGGGTTGTGAACAGCATAAGGAGCAGTCCAGTGCATCCCTCACTCAGGATAATCTAGGCATTAGGGCTGCAGGAAGACCACAGAGCACACCTGCCTCAGGTGACTCACAGGAATTGCTGCATTTGACAAAAGAAACTGAAGCCTTTGCCTGCGGAGTTCCCACCCCACACCCCCCTCACCCTCCTTTTTTTCCTTAAGATTTAGCCCTCTTATTGAGGAATCACATTCTCTTCTTTACCACATCCACTTTCCTCTCATGTGGATTTCAGTGTTAAAACTATTAAATTCAGGCAGAACATGCTCAGATTTGTGTGGACAGTGGCCCAGAATTTGAATTACTTAAAGAGATTTGCATTTGTGCATCAGATGGTAGTGGGAAAGGTGCCTCAGTCAGCTGCCTATCTGTGGAGGAATCCTAAACCAAGGTAATATAGGGACAAGGTCTCAACTATGCCTCCGCCTGAGACTCTGTAGCTGTTGCTCTTTGTGGAAGGGCAGGCAGGTTTAAAATACAGCAGTGCTATGCCGAAGTACTTGTGAAATAAGAGTTTCTTCAGCCAGACAGAAAGATGTAAGAGTCTGTCTTTCAACGAGTATTTTGAACAGCAAAAAAGTACTGCTGCAGAAAAGAATAGAAGAGTTTGAAATGAGAAAAACTTGTGGAAACATTTCTAGTTAACTGGATACAAAACTTTTTTCAGACTTCAGTAGCAATCCTTACATGCCCAGGTGGAGTTCTCCACTCCTCCTACCAACAGCTTTGAGGTCAAAATAACTAGTTAAAATTCCTGTAGGAACACTGCAGGAACACTGCCAGTGCTGGCTCTGGTGCAGCCTTCCAGGATTGCTTGAGGTAAACTTTTGAAAAGAGCAGTATTTGCAAGAATCCCTTCTTCCCCAAACCTTTGCAGTAGGATAAAGCAGGCCTTCATCTATATCTGCCTGCGTCATCTGTGGAAAGTGGATCCAGTTATTCCACACAGGGATTCCAGTGTTCTTTCTATGGGGGCTTAGACTCTACCTAATGCAAATGCAGATGGGATATGTAAAAGCAGCCTGAGTCAGGCTTGAATGTGATGCCTAGAAACAGAGAAAACAAACGTTAGGACTGCAGCTATGCTGGGTGGCTGGTCCTCCTGACATTGATCTAGCAGGACAGGATGGATGGAGCCACCATGAATGAGAACTAAAGAGAGGAAATCCAAATGGACCAAGTAGGCACTACAATGACACAGAAGAAAAGAAAGAAGTTATTTATTTTTCCTGTCTGAAACATTCAGATGAATTAATAGATCTTTTAAAGCTGTCAGTCTTCTTCGGCTTTTTACACAACTCCCACCAGCCTTTTGTTGTGTGCATGCTCCTCTTTCTGTGACCGCTTTCACTGTCTCTGCTCACAATTCTGTTCCAGTAACTTGCTCATGCAACACTAATCAGTGAGATTTTCTCAACAGGTGGTTCAAACCCCAGGAATACCTGCTAAACTTCTAACACAACTGGAGATAAGATCTGAATAATAAGTGTAATTCGTCATGTCTATACAAAAATACCAATTTGTCTTGCTTCTGCTTTGTAATACAAATACCTGCTTCTTAAGAAAATAGAAATATGTCCTTCTTGTGTTTCATATTCAGTTACTTATAATTCGCACAAACTTCAAAGGGAGAAGCTGGTTTGTTGTTTAAAATCCACTGATGGAAAATCTATCCAAAGTAAAGGAGGATGCAGCAGATTTCCTATAGTTACTGGCTGACATAAAAGATTCCTTTGGAGGCCACGAAGAAGAAAGGGTTGCCCCCAGACCTAGGGACCATTACAAATCTTAAGTCACTCATGTTCCATTTGCAAGGTGTATTTATTTCCTTCACCTTGCCTATTATAATGTAAGCACATTGCATTTTAAAGCAAAATAGAAATCTTATCGTGACAGACATTACTACTGCAGGTTTGGACACCTAGTGTGATAAACTCCTTCCCTGCTGCCTTCCCAGACATTAGTTCCTGGTAGCATTTGGAGCCTTCATTTATATTATCCGTCTTAGTAATAGCAAACTCCTCCTCCAGTGAACCCTTCTTCTGAAGACTCCTTTCCAGAAGCTTTTTAAAAAATCCAGGGAAGTTAGAGCCATTGAGTTATAATTTTTTCTAGACTGGAATTTCTCACATGACTGAAGCTGTTTTTCTTCTGAAGATTTCTCTCACACTAGAGAGCCATTGTTTACCCCTGTGGGAGATGCCGTGGTTTGCTCTAAAATTATAATCATCTAATACTTGGACTATAGTCATATTGTTAGTGGATTTCCTTGAAGCTGAGATTAAGCTCATCAGGCTGCAATTCTTGAAATTGCTCTGTTATTCAGTTAAAAAAGAATAACTTTTATTCTAAGTACAGGCATCAGGCTGGATTTTCCCTTTTAAAGGGAACAGCTGCTATTTTTAATGATTTATTGCCAGGATCTTCCCTGTTTCACACTTTATTTCTTACAGAACCCCCCGATGAATACCATCTGGTTCAAGTGATTTACTACACTTGCACTTCATGAGCTGCTCCGTGACATCCCAAATTAAGACAAGGAAAATATAGTCTGAGTTTCAGGAAAATCTTTCTGACAGATCTATTAGACTATGGAGTAATCTTTCAATGGGAGTCTCATTGTCTGAGACATTTATAGGAAGACTGGACAAAGCATTGGTAAATTATACTGCAGGGAACAATTCTGCATTAGCAGAAGGATAGCTAGATATATGGCTCTGAAATTGAGCTGGTCAGAAAAAATTATAAGGGAACCATCTTGTGTCAGAAAATATGGTTCTGAAAAAACTAAAAATACTTTGCTAAACTGTTGATTTTGCTGAATGCTATTTGAAAGAGAAAAAAAAAGGAAGGAATTTTAATATCAAAGTGTCATATTGCAGCCTTTTCTGAATGAAGAATTTAACTTTTTTTTCTGTGAAATATTTATCCTATTTGTTCACTACATTCTGAAACAGAAATCAAAATAAATGCAAAATATTTCCAATAACCCAAATTTCCTATTCTTCCCTCTAGAACTGTACTTTCTATAGAAATTCCGAAAATTGTACTTTTGTTCCAGTCAAAAATTAAGGCAAACAAGAAATAGTGGATAACTTCACTGCTGAAAATTGCCTTCCAACACACTTCTGAAGGCTTCCATGCTTAGTGCCTCAGTTCCTTCCAGATTAAAAAGAGAATGGGAATGTACATTTTGCTCTGAGAAGCAGAACTGAAAGGCACTTCATAACAGATTATATTTTTACTAGTGAATAACTTTCTCGTTCCCTGTGGCTTAGTTTCTTTATTGTCCGCAGGTTGCTTTGCAGTTTGGTTCTGCTTTTATTGATGTGCTTTATCCTTCCAGCTATAATATAATTGGAAATCTTAATCACAGTTGCAATCGCTCTAAAGACAGACATGGAGAAGCAGTCCAACTCTGAGGTGGATTGGATATTTTTTCTAAAACTTGGCTGGTCACAACAGCTCCTGGAAACCTTGCTGTCCTCTTCAAGAGTAGAAGACAAAATACAGGCTCCTTTTAAAAACCAACTTTCAAAAGTGTCAAGGCCCATATATATTTTTTAAATCCTGGAACCTGGGCAGTGTTTAATAGCTTTGAAAATTACTGTCCTTATAAGCACAAAGTCTCTATATTTGAAGACTGTCAGTTGTTTCATCTTTCAAAAGGAAGCAGCTTTCTGAAAGAGTCCTCTTACTCCTTGATCTATGGAGCCTATTGGGTCTTCCCCTTCTTTAATCACTATTTGAAGCCTAGTGTCTTCCATAAACTAAAACAAGAATCTGCAAAAAGCAAACATGCCTGGACTCCCACTTACATTCCTCCCACAGAGAGTTTCTTTTCCTTTCCTCACAAAAATTTCCTCTTCTGTTACCGAGAAAATTATCTCCTTCTACTGGTGGCAAACTACCTTGATGTCTCTAACAAGCCCTGGATGCTTCCCACAGATATCTTGTCTCCTTGGAGAGTTACTGAAAGAGATGATGTTTCCTTTCTGCTTTGTGGGATCCATCTGTGTTTCACAGAGGACTGGAAGAGTGAAGCATTCCCCCTTGCAGAACCAAACCAGTAAGCAACTATTGCTTTTCAGTTATACCTTAGCAACTATGCGTTGGAGGAGTAAGGCTGTTAACATCCCCCAGCTACTATACACAGTTTTAAGGATCTTCATCCACTCCTAAGCTTTAACATAGTAGAAGGTGGATGCAAACTGGACATCTTCTGGCACTGCCTCATATCTGTATAATCAGCCTCTTCTGCTCTGCATTAAGAGACAGAAGCTTTTAACAGGCTATGGAGAAAAAGTGTTGAGAGGCCCTGTTTGACTGCTTTTCAATAAAGAGAAAACTCAGAAATAGCTATCTAGTAGCTCCCACAGCCTTGAGACAGAAACTCTCAAGCTGCGATACAGAAAGGGGAAAGAAGAGTAATAATGTTCCATGGTTCATTTGGTGGGAAGCAAGATAAAAAAGGAATGTCCCAGACAGGTGAAAAGAGGTGGGAAACGACTGAAATTTTCTGAAAGATTTCTTGTCATAATGCAAATAACCACACCAGTCTGCAAGGAAATGTTTATTTCAGCTCCATCTGTAGCATCTGCTGTAGGACTCAAGTCAGAAGGACTTTACTTACATAAATGCACTGCTCTCACACATTCTCAACACACCCATCGGGTTGCTTTAGGCAATATCTAAATTCACTGCACAACATTTTCTCTGTGTTTTTTGCACATAGAGGAGAGGTGAAACACATCATTGATATGTGAATACAAATGCATTGTGTCTATATATACTCATGTAAACCTTTAGCATAAGTACAACTGAAACTGATTTTGGCCCTTGCTGGGAAAGGGGTGATGTTTCTGATGGCTTTCTGCTCCCAGAAGGGAGCTGTTCCTTCCCAGCTGCCAGCCAGCCTGTAAGTACCTGCAGGTATTAAGTGACCTGTGAGCTGTTTACGTTCTGCAGCAGTGTTCATTCCAGTTGTCTGGCATTTTCCTTGCAGTTTTAAAACCCGATGTTCACTGACCACACTGAAAAGGACTTTGTCAGTAAGGGATACAGGAAGGCCTAAGTCTCCCCATCAGAGGATGGGGCGACGCAGTACAAGGACAAGGTGTGCGCAGAAGACTTTAACCCATGTTTCTACATCACATTCATCCCTGTGATGGTGGAGCAAGGCTTGATGAAGGCTGGTATGCTGGATATTACTTATGCTTTCAGTTTTAACATCAGAATTAAACAAATAGTAACAAAAAAATTCTAGTCAAGAATAAATCTATAAATTGCTCCTAGCACAAACAGGGCAATCTGTATCATGAAATATCTGTGCATATCAGTGATAAAAATAAAGTATAATTAATTGGCTCATTTCAGTCCTTTAATTCAGATCCAGTATTTGATAATTAGGTTTAAGTACTCCTAAGATTTTACTATTGCTCATGTTCATCCCCACACTAAATTGACCGGCACTTAGTAACAAATACAAAAGAGATTGATCTTCTCAGGACAGGACAGTGAGTTCATCTGCTGGACTAGCATTTCCACTGCTCTGTGTGAAGTAAATATTTCAGATTCCAGTAGCCTTGCACGATGTTTCAATCCTCAGTTAATATCAAAGATTCTTTTTTAATTGACATTAAACACAGATAATAATGTTCAGATTTTTTGTCCAGAACATGCCAGAAAAAGGACTGCAATACTTCCAGATTAAATATCATCATATACCGAAATAGCGATGATGAGCAAAGCATGCAGGCATACAAGTAGCAATTGAGTAAGAGAAGAAGAATTGAGACTATGTTCTAAAAGTTTAGTCAACGGATCAGGAAGATATTTTATCTTTAATTTTAAAAGTGTAAATGAAATCCCTTGCCACTCTGCTTTTGGAAAAACAAAGCAAACATTATCAATTTCATGGTATCTGTGTTTGGAAGGCCAAGTTGCCTTTGAAAACTGCTGAAGTATCATTGCCTCTGTTACCTTCCAGCTTAAGGGACTAAGTTATTGACAGATCAAAGAGGTAAAGTTTTAAATAATAGTGGTTATTTTGGATCCAGGAAATGCTATCAAAGTTAAAAACTGTTATAATGCAACTTAATGTCTTTGCCTGCCTTATTTACATTTTATTCCTAGCATGTAAAAAAAAAAGGCTACAGGAAAACAAGCACCTGAAGGCAAAAAGGAATTTATGATCTCACTTTAATTATTTAGTGTTAGATGGTTAGATTCTGATACTCTTATTTACATTATTGCCTTAGTCCATAAATACTTCAACTAATTTTGACTGTATGATGTCTTTGTCTCCATAAAATAAAGAGGATGGGAATCTGACTTAAATTCTGCAAGAAAAAAATCACTGCCATTTATTCTGGATCAGGTCTACTGACTGATGTTTGCTGTCCAGGGAGAAAGATGTTTCTATAAAGCAAACAGAATACACAGTGGTCAAGAAGAAGCATGCATAATTCTGCTTACTTCCTACTCACATAATTCCAACAAATTCTGCCAAGTTGCTGCCAGACTATGTAAGGGAAACCCAACATCGAAACAAATCCATTACATATTTTTGTCTGCTGAAGTAAATTAATTTGGAGTGGCAGCATACAAGTAACCTTATCTGTTTTATTTATGAGTTACCTCTCTCAGGTCTCACCTTCTAATAAGAACTTAGGCTGGTGCCTCTAAATACATGGCTTCTTGAAAGTGAATTTTAGTGCTCCTGAGAGATACTGCAATTTGATTTCTGACTCCAGGTCACAAGACTATCAAGTGAGTTTCTGTTTTCTCAGTTTTCTGGGCAAGCAGGTCAGGGGGTCTCCTGTGAGTCAGATTAAACTAGGCAAAACTGGATCATACTCTGGTCTGGATAAAAATATGTACTTGAGAATCATAGTGCTAAAAGGTAGCACTAGTCCAAATAATCTTGCGAGGTGTGGGAGAATGTTAGTGGCTTATGAGAACATTTTTGTTATTATAAATCTCTAGTTTCATCTACACAGAAATACTATAAAATGCCTATTGCAATATTTTCATGCACATCCAGATTCATTATCCCATTCTAAAATACAGTGCTAAAACCAGTGCATTAACTGAGGTTGCTACAGTACCACTATCAGATAATTTCCATGCTTATGCTAATTAGAAAGACAGCATTGTAACCAAAGAAACCCATCTCAGGAGGGTCAAAGGCTCAGAACCAGAATGGTCACCCCAGGTTGCTTGTGGAGAGCTTTTGGATAGCAGGAATTACTCATCCATGGCTGCACACTCCTGACACCTTCCCTGAAGTGGCTTGCCCTTGCTGTGGTGCAGATGGTGTAAGCTTGGGACATAGGAAAGGCAATAAACCGGTTCACACTAAAGCCTACACTAAATTATTATTTTTTTTTTTAATAACAAACTGAGCCTTTTTAGAACACAAGTTTACTTTTGCTCTTTGCATCATGGTTGACAATACAAAACCCCAAGTCTGATACAGCTTAACATTTGTAGAAACAGTTATTTTCCAAATATTTTTGAGATACTGCTGTTTCAAAATCTACTGAAGATTATTATGAAATGAGATTTTTATAGTGATATGATTTGCAGTTATGATTTAATAGATATTTATGATAAAATCATCACATAGGTAAGATATAATTAGCCTCAACTTCTTAGCTTTACAGAGAAAATAATTTGACTATAGAATTCATTTTTTAAAGCTGAGAGAAAAACAAATACAAAAAGGAAAAAGATTCATCAGATTTAAATGTGTTTTCTTCATGAGAAGTTACTGCAGCAGATCATGAACCAGACTGTTGCTAGATTCATGAAAGAAATAATGAAAATGTACTTCAGATCTTACTTTTCAAAGAGATCATGTCCTGTTTTCTACTCGTTCTTTGATAAGTTGCATTAAGCACATAAAAACTACATTGGGCATGACTATAAGAGATTATATTTTTTTATAGCTTCATAGACAGAGGTGCTACAGTGGTTCAGAGCAGATTAAAGAGTAGGCACAGAAATGATACAATTAAAAAAAGAAAAGAGCTATAGAATTAATTTTCATTGAGTTCAACAAAATTTTAATGGCTGAGATTAGAAATTAAATTTAGTATATTAACAGAATGTCATAATTTTGGTTACAAGTAACGCCACACCTTCCTTAGGGAACAGGTCTAGAGTTTCTGATAACTGCTTAAATAAACTTGAGTTAGGCAAAAAGCAAATTGACTTGGATTAAGAAACACATACTGTAACATGATGTCTAACTCTGACGAAAATGTATATTAAAATAGTGCAGAGTGTGGGGAATGTTTTGGGTGGTATCCGATAAAACATTGTTATGAGTGCCTTAGAGCTTGTATACATGGAAACTTTTTCCCACCAGTTACAGAGCAAACACCATTTATTCCCTCAAACTTAAGTCAGAATGATTCCTCCAGATGGACCTCTATAAGAAGGAGTGTACCTGAAGTATAACTGATTAAAAAGTCCTGTTTTGTAACCAACCTTAAATCAATCACATGCCAGAATTAAGCATTTTTATTACAGGTGTTAGCAGTCATGGGTCAGAGAAAAGTATAGAATCCAGAAAGTGTCAGGAGTCAATTAGACATAAAGATGTTCTTGCAGATGGAGGACTTTCAAAAGTTTTATGTACAATAACAGATATCAAGGAAAAGCATGGGGAAATGTCATTATGGTGGATAAGGTTAGAGGTTGAACAAAAGAAAGACTAGATAAAGGAGGAAATATAAGCTAAAACAAAAAATCAGTAAGCTGTCATTTTGAGAAGCAGAAAAGAATAACTCAAGAACAGTGGGTGGACTGATATGTCCCACTGACATGAAAACACTGTGGCACTGAACTGAAATTTTAGTTCTTCAGCTGTGCAAGGGCTGAAAGATGACTGGAAGAGAGAAAGAGATACCAAGTAAGAGCTCTGTGGAAGGGGAGTAGCAGAGCATATCAGTTGTATCAATTTATTCTGACTGGATATTGAGATTTCAACCACATCTCCACATTCCTAGCTTGGGGATGCACCTCAGCTCTGTCCAGACTCTGCACTGGATCAAGACCCCGGCATGAATACAACTACCTCTGAGGCAAGATGGCAAAGCCATTGAAAGGATATCCAGGTACATATACCAAAACTGGCCTCAGGGCGTGTTTTTAGGCATCTCATTGTGAACAAGGTGGGGACCAGGACCCTGTGATATGCTGTGCTTCTTGCCAGCCACTATGTGCATTCCCAGTGAAAGACAGTAGGAAGTTGAGAAAGAAACTGCTTGAGAAAGCAGCTCAGCTTCTGATCTTAGTTTACTTTGGCTTGTATCCAAGATTTTCAAAGGCAAAATGATATCTTAAAACTTTAATTCAAAGGTGGCATAGTATTAGCAAATATATTCAGTAAAGAGGATAATGTCAATATCAATATTTAGAAGCACTCTGAGTAGGAATTTGTATGTTCTTTTGAAACAAGTGTATTTCCTAAAAGTGGTTTCTCTTGCCAATTTCTACCTGAAACATGCCCTAAGAGTCTGGATATTAGGCCCTTCTGAAATCAGGTGACAAAGTTAATTTTTATGCAGGTTTTCGTTAATTGATACCATTCCACTTATGGAAATGACAGCAGAGTCTACTTTGTTTGTTTGTTTGCAAACTGCCTTTGGTATTATCTGTCAAACTTCAATTAAACATACTTTGGTATCATATAAAAAATGTGCATATGCACCAACTAAGCAGAAGAGTTAATTAGCTGAAATATGCTAGCTCCACACCAAGGGAACTATGAATATTCATTGGCTCAGTTACACAACAGGTAATCAACTATTCCGTTTATGAATTATGTCAATAGTGCTTTCAGTTACTCTATATTTTTTCAGAAAGCAACCTTACAAAAACAATCTGAGCTCATAGTTCAGGTCTTTTGAGAACTATACACACACCTACATACCACATACATGTATTCAGAAGTCTATATATACATATCTGAAATTATTCTGGAGCTTCCTAACACAAGTACCCATTTAAAAATGTGAGCGTCATACCTGATATGGGGCTCAGCATATAGAAACTGGACTTGGCAGCTCACACTGTGCACTGTTCATACACTCGGGACTCAAAGCTGTGAGCACGCAGCACCACGTGGCACTGTTTTGTGCAGGCCCATAGGACACTTATGCAACCAGTCTTAAGACATGCAGAGTCAGTATTTGTGAGAAAAGACACTCCTTTAGGTGAAAAGGGGTGTATGAAAGTACATCACAGCAGAGGGAAAACCAGTTCCAATGCAGAAGCAAAGAACTATCCTAATTTAAAAAACAAACCAATCTAAATTTTTGCTTTCCTTGTGGTCAGCCTATATAGGTAGAAGCCAAGCCTTTTTTCACCTTTCATTTCATGGAGATATGATCTACAAGCAGCTGTATTGTTCTACAGCTCTTCTGAAATTTGTCATCATCTGTATGACACCATTTACAGCTGCTATGTGTGAAAATGACCACAGAAGATAACAGAGAATAAGTCTCCACATCTCCCTAGAGCTCATTCACATTTCTTGGGCATTTTTCCATCATAAGCTTTAATTTCTTTTCACTCAAAGCCCAAGCAATTAAGAATTAAATTGCTTATAAGGAGATGTCTTGTATCACTGAACTGTTCTTACAGGGAATTACTGAAAGGCATCTGAAAATTCCCAATGGTGGCCAGTGTATTTCTCCTCCTGTGGTCATCTGCAACACAGATCAGGACCACATGAACCACATGAAAGCAGAAGCTGTGCCAGAACCAGAACTAGTTACAGTGAAAAGGCTGATGACAACAGTTAAAAATGACCAGGCAAAACCAAACCCTGTTCAATATGTCACTACAAAACTTGTTGCATTGTTAGCTCTCCTTGTTCCTTTTTTATAGATGAAGGTCACTTGTCTCCATAAATTCCGAACGGGTACATAATCTAATTGTGAGTGTTCATTTTCATACTTAACCATTCTACTGAAAATGCAGTCTTATTTTCATCTGGTTTATATAGTCTTTATTGAAGACTGTAGAGACAAATGCTAGCCGGTCTCTCTAAACTGCAAAACTAGTATATAAATATTGTATGGTTTTTAGGATTCCTTTCAGTTTGTTTGAAGATTAGGAGAACTCACAGTATGCATACTATTTCCTTTAGTAGCAGGAATATTTGTGTTTACAAATCATTTTCTTGAATTATGACAATCAGGCTCTGTTAAACCAGATATGATTTCCCAAGTCTGAGGGATCTGTAAACAAGCGGTATGCAATTATGTAATTGAAAATATCATAGTGTATATGGGAGTGGAGATAATGGCCCAGCAGGAAGTTTTAATTCCAGCACTTCTTTAATTTTGAGAGATTGCTGTGTATGGGCAGGTGAGAGAAAGGAGCGTTTTCCCTAGCCTTCCTCCTTCACACTGCCTGACACTGAGTTGTGACTTCACAGGATACAGACTAGCTGAGCTTGAAAGGACCTCTGGAAGTCATCTGGTCCAGCCCCTCTGCTCAAGCAGGACCATCTAGAGATGGCTGCCCAGGGACATGTCTAGATGGTTTTGAGTATCTCTAAATATGGAAAGTTGCCACATAGGTGCTTGCTGTTTGGGCTAATGGCACAACTGACAGCTGTGTAATATAGTTACAATCTTACATGTGGATCAACACTCTTAGGCAATGAGAAGCATAAATATTTCATGATAGCAAATGAATGGAAAGAGACAGGAATTGGTTCTATTGCTGCTGCTCAGCACACGGGGGTCTAGTGAGTACAGGCATTTCTGCTCATTTCCCCAGACTTTGATCTGTTTCCCTTAGGCTTACATAATTTATCCCTTGTAAATCCACAGTATATACCCAGTGTTTCACAGACCCTCAGATCCTTGCATCTAGCTTCATTTTCTCTTCTCGTTCAATTTGCTGCTTCCTTGCCCTTAGTATACTCTGACTTTCTTTACAGCAAGACACAAATTAGTCACACAGATGTTGTCATGACCGTTTACCACTAGCTGCTGGGTTTCTTTTTTTCAGTTGTCCAGTCTTTTTTTCTTTCTGGGTGTTATCTCACCTCTCTGTTTCTCCAGTCCCAGCATTTTCTTGATACCGTGTATTATTCCTGTCATCTTCTCATACCATTATTCTCATGTGCATTTTCCCAATTAATTCAATTCCTGTCTTGATTAAATTTTGTGTGTATTGCACAAACACACACACTCAACAAAAACTCATTCCCAACCTATCAGTTTCTATTCCTACCTCCTTTTACATGAATCCAATAGCTGATCCCTTTTTTTCTAAGAACTTCTGTGATACCTTGTACTTAAAACCATCTCCATCCTGAAGTTAGAATAGATGCAGCATTGTCAAGAACAAGTTCCTGATGTGCAACCTTTAAAAAGCTTATAACCTTGGGCATACTAAACCAGTTCACTGAAGACTCCAAACCGGAAGCATTTGTCTGATTTGACATTTTATCCAAGATAGTCAAACAGAAATATAATCAACACAGAAAATCTCTAAGTCCATACTGAAGAAATTAAAGCTAAAAAGCAGTTCAGAATGTTACTTTACAGTGCACGATGTTGTACAGCCTTAAAGAAAAATCCTCACAATACCTAGTAAGACAGGACAGTTTATAAAGTCTTCTTTTTTGTTCATTCAACAGCCTTGACTTTGCTGTAAAGCAAATCTGTATTTTAAGATTACACTCTGTAACATCAGTAATCTCCTGAAATAACTGAGATTAGTGAACAAAGGAGTATCTAGAGAGTGCATGGTCTGTTGCCACTCAAGGAATAGCATAAAACCCATTCCTTTTTCAAATATGCACTTTTTTTGGAGTATGTGCTTGATCTCAAACAATGAAGAGATCATATGCATTTTCTGCTTTCCTATTTGCACTGAGGAAAATACCACCAAAACAGAACGCATGCTCTAACATTTTGTGCTGGGAGGTATCCTGTTTGCCTGTCTAACAGAAATTACTTGTGCACAGTGCTCCTGATAGTGTTTGGCCAGGAAAAAAACACTTAATATTTAGAGATTACTGAGAAAAATAGTAAGGACCTTCAAGACAGGAACACATCACTGCTGTTTGATCTTACCAAACAGACCATGTAAGCAATGATTAAACCACAATTTTTTGAACAAGAAAAGATGCAACAGTAATTGCTTTGTTTGGCAAGCCAGGAAAAGCCCATAAAGACATGAGCTCATGCACTGATAAAAATGGGAATGCAAAGTAGTTGTTTCTTACAGGCATCTGTGGATCATGGCAGATGAGAAGACAAAGTGTATATGTTTACCTGTTCTCAAATGTGGACGAATGGTAGTTCTAGTCTTCATTTCAGAAGATTTAGAAACTCATCAAAATCTGGATATAGTCATATTCTTGTGATGTTTGTGTTTTCATCAAAACTTTCCAAAAAGTTCTCAACAGATAAGCAAAACCAAAAGACAAAAACATACCACCAATTTAATAGAAGAAAATACTGACCAGCTAAGGAATATAAAGAAATATTAATTCTTTATATGGAACAGATAAATTATAGTGGAAGCTTTTTAAGTATAAAAAAGAACAAATATAAGAAAACTCACCCACCAAAAAAAGCAGTGAGTAACTAACTCCCTCCACCCCCAGATTCCTACACTCATGCTGGTATTTTCCAATTCATCGCAACCATGTGTTGTAATTTAAACAAGAACAGTAATATTCACTTAGTAATTTTGTGTTTTATAGACTCATTTAACACTGTATATACATTTGCAATGAACATACTACTCATCTTCTGTGTAACTTACAAGAAGTCATTCACTGTGTGGTACAGTCCTGTTTTCTAAGCTTTGTCCCAGTTTCTCTATAACAGTATGGTACTTCATACTTGTATTTAAGCCAAAGCTGGATTCTGATGAAACTCGATATATAACAGACACTTTGCATACCTCCTCTTTCATGTAGTGCATATTCAGCCTATTTCAACTATTTCTTCTCATTTCTCTTTTACCAAGGCTTCCTCCACAGCTATTCTTAATTCTCCCCTTACTCAATTCCTAAACTTAATTCCTCCTTACTCAAATCAAAGTCCACTATTTACATCTCTTGTTGACATTTATGTAGCCTCCATATTAGTGAAAAGTCCTTCCTTTATAAGTTTGTGTGTTGGCAGCAGGTCTGTGGTGGTGTGTGTGTGTGTATGCACAAATACTTGTCGGACTCCCCTAGCCCTTTTAGAAATACATGTAAAATCTAGAGAAAAACTTAGTTACATATAATAAAATCATCTTCGTTAAAATATTTCAATCTGCTGTCAGTCTTATCCAGATCATGTTCTATCAAAGATCATATAGACAACTGTCATGGTTTAAGCCCAATCTGTCACTCAGAAACCACGCAGCTGTTCGCTTACTCCTCCCCTTCCTCTCACCACTCCCAGAGGGATAGGGAGGAGAATTGAAATAATGTAATTCCCACGGGTTGAGACAAGAGCAGTCCAGTAACTAAGGTATAACACAAATCACTACTGCTGCCACCAATATTAATAATGATAAGGGAAATAACAAGGGAAGAGAATACAAGTGCTCACCACCCGCCAACCAATACCCAGCTGACCGAGCAGTGATCTAACCCTTCCGGGTAACTGCCCCCAGTTCTACATCCTGGGCATGACATGCTGTGGTATGGAATACCTCTTTGGTCAGTTTGGGTCAAGTGTCCTGTCTCTGCTTCCTCCCAGCTTTCCCTCCTCCCTAGCAGACCATGAGACTCAGAAAGTCCTTGGTCAGACTAAACATTACTAAGCAGCAACTAAAAACTTTGGTGTTATCAGCGCTGTTCCCAAGAGGAAGGTCAAAACCACAGCATTGCACCAGCTACTAAGAAGGAGAAAAAATGACTGCTACTGCTGAACCCGGGAGAACAACTCTGTGCTAAAAATACATCCACATGGAAAGAGATACTATAATCTGAAAATCAGTTGTAAGAAAGACAACTGGATCAAAGCAGGACTAAAATTTCTAACAGACAGATAAGGTTAGCATAATAAGATCACCAAATAGTTCTCCACAGTTTTTCTGCAGTGTAGCATAGTATTCTTTCTTTTTTTTATAATTATAATTTTCTTGCAGAGACCCTTTTACTATTACACAGTATTTAGCAAATACTGTGTAATAACAAATTCTTTAGTGCATTCTTGGAATTCATTGAAAAAGGAGATTAATAGACAAAGGTCTGAGACTAGACATAAACAATATGTTCCATACTTTGTGACCTGTAGTTCAATGGAGGTATTTAGAGAATCATTTTTATAAAATCCCATTCTACCAGGGTAATACTGGCATCACTGTGTGAATGTGAAGTAAAAGAATCTAAATTCAAGGGGAAATACTGTTAATGAGGGAGAACATGCTTTCTTGCTGGTTAAAAGTTGACTCTCCATTACAGAGTATCACAAATGTGCTGAAATGAATCCCAAGGAATGCATCTCTGTGATTATTACAGTCATTCACTCTTTCTGTCAGGTTTTTTCCTCCTATTAGGAATTGTTAATAACTCACAGATAATTTTACACTGCTTACCTTTTCTACAAGATTGGCTGGTCTGCATATCAGCATCTAACTGAAATCTTTACAACACTGAAGGGAAACAGAAATTTTCTTCAACTGCATAGTTACTTTTTTACAGACTAACTTTATATTCTAATTAGATCCCTACAGTGAAAACTATATTTTAATATCAAAAGGTATAAAATAACCTTAAACTTGAACTATGCAGGTACACCTGAAATATAACATAGGGTCTGAAATGGAATATTTGGAACATAATGTAATCCTGTAGTGGGCCGAGTCAAAAAAAGAGCCTCAAGCATCTATGCACTTACAGCTAAATCTGGGGATACAGTTAAAGAGGGATAAAGCTGAATATAAGTCTGACTTTTTTTTTTTGTTTGTTTGTCTGTTTATATTTTAATACACTTCCTAGTTGAAGGCTTTAAGGATCATTTTGGAAAAGCCTGCCTCTAAATTACACTACCTTGAAATTATAAATGGTGTCAAACTGACAATGTAATTCTGAATTGACAATCAAGTACACTCAGTTTGGGAATATGCCTTTAATGGTGTGCAGAAATAACTCAACTACAAGAAGGACTGCAAAACATTTTTCTTGCCCAAAACTTTTTACATATTGGACTAATTCCAGCAAATGCTTGACTCAAAAAATCTGAATGCTGAAAAAACTTAGGTTGGGTCAAAGTGCTAATCCTTGAAATTTAGAAATGCTGAAATGGCAGAATTTGAGTTTCTAGTAGGGACACTAAACTGAGACGCAGGGCTGAGGGGCTGGCACTGCTGGTCAGTGTTGATCTGTCATATAGCTTTTCACTGCTGTCGGACAGGGATACTAGTATTCTGGCCTACTGGTTCATGCTGCCTGTACCTTACTCTTCAGAGACAAAGCAGATGGATACAGAAAGCATAGCAGGTAATATTTATACTAATCAGTGTATGTCTCTACTAAGCCTGAAATGTAGAGGCGCTCCAATGACAGATGACCCTGCAGCTCCTTTGCTGCATCATTAATGGTGACATTGACAGGAAAGTAATATCTAAGGTAAGATTTATGGAGATGAGAAGAAGGAGTTTAATCTATAGATGAAAATATACTCAAAACTTGTAGAAAATACAGAATGTCACCTAAACAGCTACTTCATAAAATGTGAATAAGAGTTGTATTTCTAATTAGTAGAACACAACCCATATAAATGTTCTGGCAAAACCTCACATTTCCTGCAAAGGAAAATGAATAATGACTGCATATGGGCAAATGTACTTCCAGTACCAGTAGTATGTTAATTGATGCTGTTCCACTTGGAAAATTAATCTTCATATGAAATTCTTTTCATTGATTGTGAAAGGCACTCCCATGCTGCCTTTCTGCCCTCATTTATGCCAGTGCAATGCCACTCAATTCAGAAGAGTTGAACAGAGAGCAAAATCGAGCTCCCAGTACCCAAGCCACAAAGAGGGAAATTTATAACACATCCATCAATATGACATTTCCTATCTTCAGGCATACAAATACGGTTCTGACTGTGAGTCTAGGCAGAAAAGAACTTGAAGAGAATATTTTTAAGTTTATGTTTACCTGATGCCTGAGACAACTTTGCAAATAAGTGATTTATTTACCACTAGACATAAATCCAGGCTGAATCATGAATCAGTTTTACCAGCCCCTAGACAGAGGATTTTTCATATACAATCTTTCTGCAGCTTTCATCTATGAAGCTAATTGGAAAAAAATAATAATAATAATTAAAAAAAATTCTGATTATTGTGTTGGTCTGAAATAAAACCCCTGCTTCAGGTATTCCTTTTCAGAAAGCAAACATCTTCCCAGGAAAGTGAGCAAATGCAATGTGGTGATTTTTTTTAATCTAGGTATAAAGCATACTGTAGCATCTGTGAAGCCATCCTTAGGTGACTAGAGGCAGACAGCAATTTCTAACACTATATTTTTATAGTAGTAATGTTAAAGATGTAGCTTGCTTCAGGTGTGTATATAGGCTATTTCACATTAGCATGCTAAGGCAGCATGAGTTCGTGTTGAAGCTGAAAGTTAACATCCTGCTCTCACCTTGCCCTGGGCCAATTACTTTTCTGCCTCTGCCTTCTTGTTTCTTGTGCCATGCAAAGAACTAGAGTGAGCAACTGACTTGGGTTAAAACTAAGTTAGAAAAAAGATGAAAATGAGGCTTAAGCCAGAGCAGCTGCTAAGCTTAATTCACAACAAAGGCGCAGGAATATTTGCCTGACACAGAGAAGGAGTGGAGCAAGATCAGCATCAGTTAAGTGGCACTACTGGTGTCTTGTGGCCCAAATTGCACGTGCATCACTTGCCCCACTGTCGGCAGAAGGCACATCCCCCTTTCTATTTCCATCCCTTGTGACTGCCTCAAAGCCTTCCAAATGGGAACTGAGTAATTCAAAGCATGCAACAGTCTTTCAGAAGGCAACAAAGAAATGTGAACTGTTCCTAGCAACCATAGTGATGCAGTGCTTCAAACCTAACACAGTAAGAATAATAATAGTTTATATGTCCTTTTCAGAAATAACTTGCAGAATTATCTCTCAATCCTGTGTGTCTGTAAAGTAACTGAACACTCATACGGCCAATCCATGCAATGTAACCACAGTCCTGATTTTCCTTCTAACTCACAACATAGGAATTGCAATATTAACCCTAATTATAAGAATTACAGAAAATTAGATAATTCTGCCAGCAAATTTGGGTGTGCAGAGAAGGTGGACGGGGAACTGGGAAGATATAGATGCCCATTGTTCTGTAAATGTCTCTGTAGTAAAAGACCATATGATTTTTCTTGATAAATATGTTATTCCTCTCTCACTCTCAGAACACTTCTCACTACCATATCTGTTCTCTGCCAATGCCTCTTCAAAATTAACCTCCTCCTCCTGTTCTCCAAACAGGAGAACCTCCATGCCTCCTGCAGCTTGTGTACCCCATAGGAATCTCCTGATTCCTCCCAGACGCTCTGTGAGGTCCTATCCCTACAATGCCCCACTTACCTTTAGTTTATCACCCCTTTTTGTTCTCTTTTTAGCAACTAAAGTTAATCAGGGTTTTTCCTTACAGGTTTTCTTGAATCTTTGTATGTCTTGATCTCCTGAACACCCTGCCACAATATCCCAGTGAGCCACTCTGCCGCTCCAAGGTAGTGAAGAGTTCCAAAGGCTGTCTGGGCAACCTCACAGATTCCATTTCCACTCACTCAATTGCCTTTCCTTTTCACAAGTAAGACTGAAAATCAGAAATGTGCAGATAGAAGGTGAAAGAAGGGCATAAATACCCCACAGAGCTCAGCCTGGGACTTGCCCTCACATCCTGTAATATAGTCATGCCAACAGAAAAAAATAGCTACACCCAGCACAGAATATTTCTGTAAGCTTCCTATTTTTTATCAGCAGAAGAGTAGTGGGGAATATCAAAAGAGCCAAAACAATAACTCTGTTGTGAAGACTTAGGAAAAATCTACAAGCAAAAAAATTATAGAATCAACCAGGTTAGAAAAGACCTTTAAGATCATCAAGTCCAACCATTACTCCAGGACTGCCAAGACCACCATTAAACCATGTCACAGAGAGACTCATCTGCATGGGGACAGCGACTCCACTACTTCCCTGGGCAGCCTGTTCCAATGCCTGACCCTCTCTGTTAAGAAATTTTTTCTCATACCCAGTTTAAACCTCCCCTGGAGTAACCTGAGGCCATTACCTCTTCTCCTATCTTTTCTCACTTGGGAGAAGAGATCAATCCCCCACCTCACTATAACCACCTTTCAGGTAGTTGTAGAGAGTGATAAGATCCCCTCTGAGCCTTCTCTTCTCCAGAGTAAACAACAAAGACTTGCTCTCCAGACCCTTTACCAGCTTTGTTGTCCTTTTCTGGACCCACTCCAGCACTTCAACGTCTTTCTTGTAGTAAGTCCTGCAGTTTGTCTCTTTGCAGGATGCTTTGGCAAACACTGCTTTTTATAAATCTTGATAACATACATTTCATATAATTGTTTTGAAAATTATTCATTTGGCCTTTGCATAAACTAAACAAAACAAAAAAACACCAACCAAAACCAAACCACACCAAAACTAAAACCATCTGCAAAGGCTACATTTTAGCATTGCCTATTGCAGGCTATCTTCTTATTTCTATAGTACAAACAGTAGAGCTGAAGCTCTATGTGTCCCTCAGTATTCCAGGCAACCCTGGATATTCTTTTTATTTCAGCTAAAATCATTGCTTCTTCTTACATAAGTTAAAATATATATATATATATATATTTCCTTCTTACATGGAAAATATAATAGCTTCAACTTCAGTCACAGAACAATTTGGATGTCTGGCAACTCATGTAACCCATTCCTTTGCACCAGGTAAACACAAAAAATAGGAGCTCCTGATAGCTGGTGTTGATTATTTCCACTGATAATTTGCCAGACTCCTCTGATAATTTTCCTCATCCCTTTATTTGGTAAAGTTCATTTTTCTTGCTTTTTGCTGTTGGCTTTTGGTTTTGTTTTTTTCTTTCAAAGGTTAAGAAGATTTTTTCCTTTCTTTATTGTCATTTACTTAGGTATAGGGTTTTTTCTCATGGCAACATTTCAGCTTTCTTTCTTCTATTGTGATGTGTTATATTTCTTTAAACCATATCTCAACAAAAAAAAAAAAAAAGATGCTGAAAGAAAAACAGTAGGGATACTGAAAAATGTAAAAAAACAGTAACTGAAATTAATTAGTGTTATCAGTGATTTGGATTAGACATGACTGTAGGAAAGAAAGCATAGTTTCATCTGATTCTTTTCCCTTAGCAAGACCCTGTCATGCTTATTTGTGTTGAGGATTACTTTGCTATTCACATGTTCTCATTGAAATTAGCAGGATTATCACTTCAGCAAATATTTCTCATACTGAAAAAGTTGGCAGAGTCTAGTCTTGAATGATTTTCATAAATCATAACCCACAGTGGTCCAGTAGATTATATACCCTAAACTGAAATATTTGTATTAGACAGGCATTTGCTTCCCAAATTGTGGATCACCTTCAAGCAACTACCTACCGTTATTAGCACCCTACACCAAAAAAATCCACTTTTCCTCTCTACCCTATGACTCTGATATGCACAGACACTTTAATTGCTCTGCATTCCTGAGTAATCATTTTATGATGGGTTTATTGCCACCTCTCCCTTATCAGGGCATGGCACTGTTACAGACCCTAGTGATAAATTACCCTTTAGAGAGGGAAAAGACAGTGCCACTTTAACAAGTGCAATAAAGCACTTTTTATACTGGGAGAGTTCAGTGCATTTCCCATTCATCATACACCCTCAGTGATTTTACACAGATTTTACACTGTTGATTAGCTCATTAGTGGGGTTAATTGGATACATTAACTGGCAGAATTACAGCTTGACTATGAACCAGAAGCTGCAGCATTATAAATGACAGACAAACTACAGACATGCATGGCCAGCCTGAAGGAAGTTCTTCTCTTTGATTAACTTTCATTAGGTTTTTATTCTTCCCTTTCTACTTCTATAATTGACTCTGCCTGAATATTTACTATAGCACAAAATGAATGAGGGGATAGATTACATGAAGCTGCATATTCCATGGCCGTCTGTCCTGATGTGACAGATATTCAGAAGATAACAATGAGTAGTAAGAAGGCTGTGAATAGTTAGGCCTTAAATTAAAGTGTATAAACAGCCAAATCCTAGCTGCCACGATATACCCTGCTAGAAAATAGTGCCCACAGTTATACATTCAGGGCCCAGCCCTGCTTCCTGCACATTGCCAGAATTTTACAGATGGATTAGTGTGACATAAAAAGACGGAAACATTTGCTGTCTGTGGGAAGCAGAATGGAGCCACTGAGCTTAGCCTAAATTTTGCACTAGTTTCTGCAGCTGCTGGGATGATGTTGTTGGAAGAGTCTGAATTGTTACATCTCAGATGCCCAAAGGATTTCCCAATCATTTTGTGTACAGATTATTTTTCTATGAGGGTGCTACAGATTTGAATGGTGCTGGCTAATAATTATAAAAGTTTGAAATATAGGGGTTTACTGTAAGCATATAATCTGGTAGCTATATCAGTGTTTTTACACTGGTTTTCTCATAGCTAGTTCTGGCCATACAAATCAAGGTTTTTCTACATCAGTTACTTCATTTTGCCTGCTAATCACCCAAACATCTTTTATCATGAATACCTCAG
The DNA here is from genome assembly GCF_033783945.1 of Neopsephotus bourkii. Taxonomy (NCBI): domain Eukaryota; kingdom Metazoa; phylum Chordata; class Aves; order Psittaciformes; family Psittacidae; genus Neopsephotus; species Neopsephotus bourkii. The sequence continues at coordinate 1,857,730 of NW_026901526.1, forward strand.
AAGGTTGAAAAGGAAGAAACTGTCTGCTTCATTGCCGTCCTTCTTCCAATTACTTTTTCCTTCTAACACTGTATGTCAGCAGGCAGCAGCTTGGTGGCAGCATATGGAGCCACCATTGAGAACCTCACTCCTATCTTGATGGAAGCTCTCCCTGCATTTGCGCGCTCTTCCCAGTTTTACAGGTAATGTCTCCAAATGCTGTTGCTAATCAAAACATTTATTTCTCAAGTTTTGGACACCTCTTTGTGCATTTCCCATGGGTGACATTTTGTTTCATACACCTTATTTCTTAAACAGATATAGATTGAGCAAGTCTATTTCCATATGCCCAAGACAGTATTTCCATATGCAAATATAAGAGAAAGTAATGCCTAAATCTGTTGAGCACACAGCTGAAAATGTGGAGGGAACCTCAGGCAAACTCATTTGACTACACAAGCAGGGATTACTTTTTAATAGCTCTCTGTGCCTTTTTAGACCAAAGCTCTTAGTGGGATTTTGTTGCAGGGTTTTGTTTTTTTCATGTAAGCCTGCAATTGTCAGCCTAAGATTATTGGTTGTTCTACTAGGATGGAAGAAAGAACATTGTAGTTACTGAGTTTGAGCTAATTAGTATGCACAGTTCAGTCTGTGACCTTCATTTTCACTTTGGCTTGCCCATCTGGAAGGGAATATGTTCCTTGGTCTTTTGTATTGAATGGTTCTGATTTCTATCACTGCACATTATCTTAACTTTTCTCATTTCAGTAAGATAGGCTTTGGGAAGATAGCCATTTATTTTGCTTAGCTACTGTTTAGGGCCTCTTTCATTTGCCTTTTAATTTCTCCGTTAAATAATGCTAGCTTTGGATTGCTACCAATCTCTGGGTTTTTTTGTTCTTTTCTGGATAGACAGCATTCACTCATGACAACATCAAAGCACTCTGATACACTCCCTCTTAACTACCTTAAACCATTACTTTCCAAATTACATTATTTTCTACAACAAAGTAACTGCAAGTAATTTGAAAACTGAGGATGAAATCTGTGGGTTATAAAAGCCATGCCTACATCAGCATGAACAGAAGTAGTTTTGTTGTTGATTTTGTTCCACTAGCTCCAGTTTTTGAAGCTGAATCATCATCTTATACTCAGAGACAACTACACTGTTTTTTAAAATACAGTCCTTAATAAAGAGGATTCTAGATTTCCCAGGTAAACAATTTATTAATTCAGCCCTGAAAGCACAGCAGGAAAAAAGCCAATCAATGGCAAGATGGACATTTTCCTTCCTAATAAGTGGTTTGTTATTTTAAAACCAAAGGAGCAATTCTCAGAAACATCCAGGATGAGTATCTCTTCATATAGCTCTAAGAATGCCCTCCCTGTTTTTCCTGTCAATAATTTGGTTTCTTTTGGTTTGTGGTTATCCCTTTGGGAACAAGATATTGTCCTATAAACCAGCAAGCAGTTACTATTATACCTTAATTACTAGTAATGGTGTGAGGCTGAAAAGTAATATTGAGTGGCTTGTAATATGAGTGTTATTATACACTATGCTTACTGACAGGGAGATTGATTCTAGGTCTGTTTTAGCACTGCCAGAACCAAACAGCTCAGACTCAGATTTGTAATGTCACACAGACATCACTACCCAGACTCTGATATTTTTACTCACACCAAGTAGCATTGCTCTGCAAATGGCCCCACTGACTTGAAAAGGAAATGCCAACAGACTGAGGTAATGCTACTCAGCATAAATACACTTGATCTTGGTCCAGTGTTTGCAAAATAACGGTAGGCATCAAAGACAGAAGTAACATGGTGTGACTACAGAAATAGTGTTCTGGCTCCCTTCAGCCACAGGCAGAAGAACATATCTTACTGTAAATGCATGAGAAGTGCCCTTCGAGTCAACAAGATTGCTCATGCATTAAAGCTAGATGCTTGTGCAAGCACCTGAGTTGTTTGCATTGGCATTATGCATGCTGCTGTAGTTTCAGCATTCCCTGGTACTTCCAGCACAAAAAAATAACAACCATCATATTATTGAGGCTACTGCAAGTGAGCTGATGAAGGTTGCTCCCAGTCACCATATGAACTGAGCACAACAAGGCGCTAGCATGGCACAGCAGATCTAAGCTCTGCCCTGCTCCTGCAGCATTTTCAGGCTCACAGCTGCTGTGTTTACTTAATAATCTGGAGCTTCCTAATCCAACCAAAAGGAAAGCACAAACAGAAGAGCTGTTTGCCCTGGTTTCTGGTCAACTACATGCTCCTTTTCCCAAGACAGGTTTTCTTCCCTATTAATTAAGGTTCTTATGCTAGCAAAGTTCAAAGTCACCATATAGACAAAAGGCTGGGCATCAAACATAAAAGCTCTCTGGCTACAGCTGCTTGTCCAGGTAGCTTATTTCCCCAGTTTGCTGCTTGATTCCCTGACCAGCCCTGCTAAATCTACATCATTTTTTTACCCAGTTCTCTTTTGAAATGAACTGAGTAATTAGTTATCTCTGAGGCAAATGCAGGTGCAATTCTGCACCTGGTGCGGTAACAGAAAGGCATCACTGGTGGAATACAGCACAATACTTGCACCATTTCAGACACTCTGACTTTAAAATGTGTTTGACAAAATTGTCAAGGTTACAAGGGGTCCAGGGGAGACCTGAGAAAGATGCTCAGCGTGGACAACAATTAAATTTATATTAACAACATTATTATTGTATTATTTATTGTACTGTTATTACACCACTAACAACACAGTGTGGCTTCATGCAAACTGCCTATTGAGGATAGTCCAAACTCATGCTGGAGATGGCTCTAACAACATAATAGTCCAGATAATCCATATCCAGCACTTGAGAATGTTATCTGGCCCTGCTTAATTCACTCCTGTGGATAGAAAACAATAGGTGGATAGCTATGAACCTCTGCCCTGAGCACAGGGACACTCACCATGGCAGATAACTTTAGTAACCACCTGGCTTAATGTGACTGCTTTCAAAGAAGCTTGTTTGACTCTGTTGTAACCACTGGCAGATCATAGAATCATAGAATAGTTAGGGTTGGAAAGGACCTTAAGATCATCAAGTTCCAACCCCCCTGCCATGGGCAGGGACACCTCGCTCTAAACCATAGCACCCAAGGCTTCGTCCAAACTGGCCTTGAACACTGCCAGGGATGGAGCATTCACAACCTCCCTGGACAACCTATTCCAGTGCCACACCACCCTAACAGAAAAGAATTTTCTCCTTATATCCAATCTAAACTTCTCCTGTTTAAGTTTTAACCCATTACTCCTTGTCCTATCACTACAGTCCCTAATGAAGAGTCCATCCCCAGCATCCCTATAGGCCCCCTTCAGATACTGGAAGGCTGCTATGAGATCTCCACGCAGCCTTCTCTTCCCCAGGCTGAACAGCCCCAACTTTCTCACCCTGTCTTCGTACAGGAGGTGCTCCAGTCCCCTGATCATTCTCGTGGCCATCCTCTGGACTTGTTCCAACAGATCCATGTCCTTTTTATGTTGAGGACACCAGAACTGCACACAATACTCCAAGTGAGGTCTCACAAGAGCAGAATAAAGGGGCAGGATCACCTCCTTCGAACGTCACACTCCTTTTGATGCAGCCAGGATACGCTTGGCTTTCTGGGCTGCAAGCACACTGAAGCTGGCTCGTGTTCATTTTCTCATTGATCAGCACTTCCAGCTCTTCTGCAGGGCTGCTCTGAATCTCTTCTCTGCCCAGCCTGTAGCTGTGCCTGGGATTGCTCCAACCCAGCTGTAGGACCTTGCACTTGTCATGGTTAAACTTCATGAGGTTGGCATCAGCCCACCTCACAAGCGTGTCAAGGTCCCTCTGGATGGCCTTCCTTCCCTCCAGCATATCAACCGAACCACACAGATTGGTGTCATCGGCAGTCATTCTCAGGTCTAACAGTTTATCACCTAGCTAAGTGAACAACCCTTTGTATTCAGGTTAAGGACCTTGAGAATAAAAAGCCTGGAACAAAAGCATACGTCCTAGGACTTGATAAAGAAAATATAATAAAAATCTGAAATTGTTTACCTCAGACTGATTTACACCGTGACAGTTCCAGCAAAAAACTTTTAATTCCTTTTGCCAATGGACTTTGGAAAAGGAAATAATTTGATAATATTAAACCTTAATTCTTCTATGGCTGTTGATGTGGGAGAACTAATCTGTGAGTGAATAGCGTGAAAGGTATAAAACTGGCTAGAATTTGTTGCTAAAAGGAGGAAAAGACTTGCAGGGAAAGACTCCACACATAACTGGATAAATGATTACTTCAAATAAGACACTGGGAGTCAGCAGAGAATCTGCAGATGAGAATGGTGGAAAAAAGGGACTGACAAAATCAAGTTGTGTCTTTAGGGTCAATATGCTGAGGTTTTAGCGAGAATTATGAGAATGCGAGCTGAACTAGAGCAATCAAATAGACTAAAAGTGCCCCCCAAATGCCCTTCAGACACATGCTGAAAGTTAGAGAGGAAAAGTGGGATCTTACATAATAAGAAATAGGGTGAAAAATAAAGACAGTGCAGGTATGAATAGAAAAACCCAGACAAATATCTCACCTCAGTTTTCTAATGTGACAGCAACATGAGCTACTGGAGACAATTCAGGGCAGCTCTGCCAGAACAGGATAATACTAATTCGCATAGGTAACAAGAGAATAGCCATTATTTAAGAAAAGAAAGAAAATAACCATGTGTCTGTTGGCCACAGTTGGCTCATCAAAATTTGTAAATCTCGAGAACAACTTATGAGGGTCAAACTAAAAAAGAGGCAAATAGAATATTTATCTACTAAAGGTAGTCTCATATTAGCCTGACACTTTTCTTTGACATGATGGATGATAGCCTAGGAAAGGGAATCACAGTACAAGTTAGCATCAGCATATGCAGTCAAGGCTGGTGATAAAGTCACATTTAAAAATCATTTGCTTAAATGTCATAGTTTCTATATACTTATTTATTCTGTTCTGGAAGATCTGAATTACATTTGTTGGTAGAAAAATTGTAGAAATAGATAATTACTTCAACAGCAGATTCCTTGCAAGGTGTCCAGTCTTTTTTTTTTTTGGTGTTGTTGCTGTTTTCTTACATATCTTGCTGTCTATGATTCATATTCTATAATGCAATTTTGGCCACTTTCCTTCCCTTTGAATTGATGTTTCTTTCCATTGCTGTTAGCTAACATGCTATTCAAATTCAAAACATTATTATATTTCTCCTCTCTCTTGCTCATTCCTTTTTGATTTTTTTTTAAGATCAAACCTTATTAGTGCCCTGGCTGCAATTCCTCCTGTTTTTCTGTATGTTTACAATATGACTTCAAGATTAAAAATGGGTAAAAACCAACCAACCACCCCTCCCCACAACCCCCCTTTTAATCTATCAGGAAAATCTAGTTTCCAAACTTCCTGTCTTCCCCTCCTCACTTATACCTCATTAATGTGATGCAAACACACATACAAAAATACAAATACACCATTGCTTTGTTTCTAGACCGACAGAGACAATTTGTAGCTACTCTTCCTTCTCCCAAATGCTCTTTCTCTTCTTTTACAACTGACATTTTGGCCATCATAAGGTATTTTCAAATTGTTCCACAGCCAGCTTTTAAAAGCTATTTTATTAAATTAATATAGTGTAAGTGGCTGTAAATGTGAGCCAGGATTATAAATCAGATGACAAGGTATGTTTTTTCCATTAAAAAAAGAATGGCTTTTATAAGCCTTGATCCTCACAAAAGTATAGATTCCTCTTCAGGACACTGATTTTAAAATACCAGCCATCCTACTTTGGGAAGGGTTTTGTTTGTTGGATTTTATTTTATTTTTTTTTTTTTTATGGAGATGTTGTACTTTATTATAAGGTTATGGAATGTATAACCCAGCCTCAGTTAGCCACCAGAGGATTCTTTAAAATGAAGGAGTAAGAAGGTATAGCCCCAATTAGCTTCACATGTCAAGGTAGCTTGAATGGATTGTGAAGACAAAATGCAGAAACTTGTAAACATCCACATAACTATTAGTTATATTCTGTGGAAGAGCTGTATCTGCAGCAAGTACATATTTGGAGCCATGCATCACAGAGATGTACAAAGAGTCCAGTCCCATAGCCCAGATGGGCAATGCCACTCCAGACTTCTCAGCTTGCTGCTTTTTCTGATGTCTGGAGGAATGGACAGCATGGTACTGCCCAGCAAACCCTTAGTTTCTTCTCCCTGTGCTGGACTGTGACCTCAGCAGGAATGGCTGGAAGCCACTTACTTCAACAAATAGCATGCCCTTGGCCATAGCTTAGGTTTATTATTTCTGCTGTGAGATATGTCACTCCTATTCTCTTGTTGATCGACCTGTTTGGATTTCAAACAAGACTTCCTTAAACTATGATTACAGAGCATAGAAAATAGCTAAGTACAGAGTGAACTAACATGATTGCAACTAAATTTAAATCTGGTAAATGGGTTCCTTAAAAGTCTCAGGTGAAAACTGGGGGAATCCCTGAATCGTGCAATGACTCCCAAAGTCATCAGCTTCAAGACACAGAGTGGCAAGACAGTGAGCCCCTAATTTGGAAATCTGGCAGCTGTTGCTTATAAGCCTGGAGGTCATCTTCCTCCCTCCCTTGTCAAGCCATGGAGGAGACTACAGCTGGGAGAGTACATCAAAGGACAGAATCCATCTCTCAAATGCACAGAAATGTCACTGACAAAACATGCTTCCCTGTTCCTGAGACCTTAGTGAGAGAAGGGAGGCGTGAACAGTCTGGCCTGGAGCGAAAGCCCAGAGAGAAGAGCAGTGAAAAGCAACTGAAAGAGGGCAGAGCTGCATGGCTGTTCTTCCTCGTTGCAAGCTGGAGGTTGTTTTGCTGGAACATTTCCTGCTCAAACCTAGTCAACAGAGCAGAGTTGGTCAGAGGTGACCATTTAATAGATATCAGTCTCTCCTGGAGGAGAGTGATGTGCAGGGGAAGCTAAAGAACAGAGCAATATGTTCTCTCTGCACAATGACTTGCAGATTCGGCTTTCTGCATATTAGCAGAGATAAGTTGAAGGAAGAACCTCTGCAAGACTTGTATCTCAGGAGTTTTGAATGACAAATTGCTTACCCCAAAGCACTATCATACCTCAATACTAAACATTTCCTTCTCTCTTTCTCTCAAGTCATTATTATAAGGTCATACCTCTTCGACAGAGCTTATGCAATACCCTGAAGCCCAGCCTGTGTGTCCCTAGCAGTCACTGTTCCTCTAGCTTCGCAAAATATATTCTGGGTAGCTTATACCGTTGTTTTTCCTTAGGAGTTCTAAACCGAGTAGCACGTTCCCAGTGGACTCCTAGGAGAACCAACAGCAGGTACTCTACACTCCTTCTCCTTAAGGATGGTTAATTCTCATTCTCTCATGTTTAAACAAGTGCCTATAAATGAAAAATATACAGATAGAGGATGCCTGACTGAACCTATAAATCTCTCTCACCATACATTAATACAGAGAACAGCAAGTTCCTAACAGGAATATACCAAAGAGCATTTTTCCTTCTCAAATGTGTGATTCAGAAAACAGATTTGATTTCAGTTTCACAAAGATACCCAATCAGCCACATTTCAAAATCAAGACTTTTACTGCAGCTGATACAGTTGTATTACTGAAACTGAATGCTAGTAAAGTACAGGTACACAACTACCCTCTTTTAGAACTATGCGGAGAACAAGAAAGAAACTGCCCTTCACAGGAGCAAGATACCAGGTAGGGGTCTTCTGCTAAGCTGCCATTTACCATTCAAAATTCTTATCGGCAACTCCACATCAAGCGCTCAGTGATGAGCACTTACTCATCGCTAGCCATATTTTACTAGATACTCACTTATGGTGACAATTACCTGCTTGCATCCCCAGTGTCAGGGAAACCCCTGATGGCAGACCCTGGCCCTGTACCTTCTGTTATTGATACTGCCGTTATGATTTTTACACTGCTGATTGATAGACAAAGGTATATCAATTATTCTGGGGCATACCTTCTCTACTTTGTATTTTGCACACAGGGCTTTACACTTAATCTAGGCAAAGTGTGTCTTTTTGTATTTAAAAAAAGAGAGAAAAGCAATCCTCTTGAAGATCTCATGGTGTTTGCATATGACAGGGAAGATTTACAGACAAATTATATTTTAGTACATTCTCACTAGAACTGTAACTGTTAAGAAATGTAGAAACACTGGTAATATAAATCCAGAAATTTCAAGCAACATGTGAAAAGTTGCCAGATTTAGAAATAATTCAATAATGCCATATTTTGGAGGTAAGATATCTTTAGCAGCATCTAAAAGCTCATAGCTCACATTACTAAGTTCATATTTCATGGAAGTTACAGATAACATAGATTTCATTTCTGCTACAAAGGTGATGAATTGCAACAGGAGATGTCACACCAAAACATAAACACCAGCAGAGAAAATGTGTTGCAAAGTTTTACTGTTTCTGTAGAATTCCAAGCATCAGCTGTAATGCAAAATTATAGTGCAATAGGCACTGTGCTTGAAATGGGACACGTGCTCATACTGCTTCAAATGTAAAAGTCTGGGATATCCACTCTTTCATTAACCTGAATACAGTCTACTTCCCTTCTGAATCTGAATGTATAAGCCCATGTTTCAGTTGGTATTCAAAATGCATCCACTAAATTAAGTAAAAACTACATAGCAAGTTATATGCAATGGTAACAACACCGGATTTGGTAGACACTCACTAGAACACGATGTGAGACAAGGCCATGTAGCTGGGCAACCTTAGAAATGACATAGTTGTTTGTCTCAGGTAGAAATATAGTGTCAAAAGTAACCTGCCTGGCTCCTTCTCTCTTTTAATGAGATTTTTACTCTTCTCGAGATAGTACAAATAATCTAGAAAAGTATCTTGATGTCGCATGTGCTCTGTGTTTGCCAGTTTTGTCATTTATTCTCTCCCCTCTTCAGTCATTATGTTCCACAAGAAAAATAAAGATGAAGGAAAACCTAATTGGTTCCTGATATCTGACTAAAAGCCATAGCAATAAAACAATGCCTTAAATATATGGCTTGCTGAAAGAGGTGACCCAGGCATTCTGAATTTATAGCTACATGTGTAGACTGACTTGTGGATAACAAAAACATACATATAATTACTCTTTGGTTGACAGAAAAGGGTCTGAGGGATGCAAGATGAGAGAGAAGAGAAAAAATGCAGAAAAAAGGGAGGAAAAGCACTTATTACTTAGCTGGCTGTTAACAATGAATAGTAAAATATTGATTATTAATGGTGTTTGGCCTGGGAAAGCACATTATAAGCTCCCTGCGAAAACTTGTACTTAAGATGTGTGAATATAATTATATATTTAAAGTTGGAGCAAATTGTAGGAGGTATAATACCTCTTTTTACCAACTAGTATAACTAGGACTGTGGATATGCTAAGCACTTTAATTATCCGTGATATTTTTTGCTTGAAAATCAAATGCAGAAGCGCAAAACAACATAACTTCTCCACAACACTTCATGCCTGTGTATAATTCTTCCCTGAAGCACCTGCCTTTTTTCATCAGAGAAGTCTAATGTCAGATATAAGCTGGTGCTGCTTTGCTGAAAGCAGAGCAGTAGTGCTGATTTACACCAGCTAAGTACATATACTCAAACAGCATCAATTCAGTGTCAGTTTTGTGACTAGGGAAGGGGAACGTTTTTGCTGAGGAGGTGAGCTTATGGTAATGTTGCCCTAGGCAAGGTGAAGGGGTTCTTGGTTTTGAATGGCTAAAATAATTCAAAACAAAGCAAACTGCAGCACCACTAATTTTGCTGACTATTTTTAATAAAAGAACTGAGTCTGGCTGTGAGATTGTTGTAAACACTCTACATAGAAACATGATTCACTGCTCATTAGTTTAAAGAGGTTTTCTTGGATGAAGCCTGTGAATGTGATATCCCACAACACAATGCCCACAATGAACTCAGATATATTTATCTGACAAAAAGAAGATCCAAAAATGCAGCAGTGTATGAGACAGAATGGAGATTTAATATTGCTGGAGAGACTGTCTGAATGAACTTCTTATTATAGCAAGAGATTGAATCTTTCCATTATAAAAAAGTACAGACTGCTATATCTTGATGACCTTAGTTTATTATGGGATTCTTGAATGGTAGAAGGGAGTAACAGTGTTATCTGCCTTCTTCAGGATTTTGGTAGGAGGAACCTGTAGCTTTTCCAAGCTTCCTCAGTTGAAGATGCAACAACAGTGACTTCCCTTGTGGCCCCCACACCCACCACCTACCTTTTTCTGTTTCACATCCAACATACAGTGTTGCAACACAGTTAAGATGGACACTTCTGCATCAGAAACCTTACATTAAAATGACTTTGGTTTACAGTTTTAAACTTACTCTCTAAGAATGCCCTGTATTACACAATAAGCCTTTTGCAATTCAAGTCTGTGGCTTCCTGAAGCCATATTCTTCAATTCTAAAAATAAAAAAGTTCATGAGGTATTTCACACTGCCAGCCACACACTTGAAGTTGGGCTGGATTCTCTTCTATCATGATCACAAATATAAGTCTTAACTATGTGACTGCCTGTTGAATTGTTGCAGTGGTGAGGGGTCCTGCATGCTTAGCTTCTGAAGTACTTAATGGTGCAATTAAAATGGAAACTAGTAATCTCTGTGTCTAGTGATGCCATTCTTAAATTCTGCCTTTACTTAAAATCCTTTTAGATGATTTCCTCCATGGTTGTGCATGCACAGACATAGACACACATGAGAGCAGTGAGCTGCAACACATCTGGGTATATTTGTACATAGCATGGGAGCAGGATATAAAGAATTGATGCTGAGGGCCCAGCAGCAAGAGTTATTTCTTGAGAGTGGAAAGAGGTGGAAGGCCATGTTTTCTGAATTGATGCCTATGGCTACACCAGTCATTCTCCCTTCATGGGATGTGGGATCTTGAGTGCGATAGGACTAGTGACCCAACAGCTAAAGTAGCAGTCAGTTCTGCCACTGAATCAGGGTCTCTTAAGCAACAGGAGTTATTGCTGCCTGCAGGCTGTAGTACAGGTCACAGCCTTGACCTGCCAGTGGTATGCTAAGTGTTAGAGAAAAGTCCTTCTTCTTTCCAGTATTGTACCTTCTGGGCTCAGCATGCCTAGCTGAAGAGTGCATGGGTTTGACAACCTGGCCCTTTAGGTGAGACTACTGAGTTGATTGTTCCTTCATATGGCAGGCGTCACTTTCTTACATGTCAAATATGTGTCTATGCTATGCTCACTGACTTCATAAAGAAAATAGAACAGTACCTTTTGTTCTGTTACAGAAGAGGGAAATTGAAATACTACAGCACAATTTCTATCATGCCTCCAGCCCACAATGAGTTCAATGGCACTATCTTTGATTTACAAAGACCTAAGTTTTATTGCCTCTACTATACTCCCAGATTATTTTAATGGGGACAAAATATGGGAAAACCACATCTCTTGCAAATTCATCAAATTTACAGATTCTGTTGAAACATCCATCATTTAACTGTGTAATTTTCTTCTGTAAGTGCAATGTCAACTATCCTATTTCTATCACTAAAAAAAAATAAATTATTACAAAATATTTGTAGAACAATTGCTCACTAAGTCAACCGGATCTTTTTCTGAGGTGTGACTAAAGTATCAGGCTTATTATTGAAAAAAATTCTGTTTCACTAATATTTAATCATATACCTGTTATGCAACAGACACTGATTTATACAGTGCTCTGTTATGGAACCCAAGCTGTTCAAAATACAGGATGACTTTCATTTGGAAGTGTAATCTAGATATAGATATCTAATTAAATAGAATTCACATAAATTCATTATGATGACATGTCAGTAGACATTATCCTCCCATTTAGTTCTAAAGGCTATTACCAGTACAATCAGCATATTATTACTATAAAACACAGAATTTAGCAGCAGGTTTGAATCCTCTGTTCTCTCTTTCTTTAAAGATAAGAGGACATATGAGGTACCCAATGATGACTCTGTGAGTCCAAAAATACTTGTTAGAATGTTAACATTAACAATATAATAAAAATTACATACAGGAAATTAATTCTGATCCTTCAGGAAGAAAACTCTTTCTGTGTATGCAGATTATGACACTATGGAGTTTTTAACACCTTGCACTGAAAAAATAAGGCACAGAAAAGCACTAGTCCCGTGGAGAATTGCCTTAATTGCTTTGACCCCAAGGGTAAGACATTAGAGCTATATATTCAGTATAAACAATGGTGCCCTCAAGCAGTAAGTGTCCTTCTCACTCTGTTGCTTTGATTTTGACCAAAGTCTTCAGTGCAATCAACTCTGGCAGTGTTTAATCTTCCACTTTTGCATCTAGATAATGAAAATCATCATTACAAACAGAGGAAGATTTAAAATTAATAACATATTCCTTATACCACACATAGTCAAGAATAACTTTGTACTGTACTCCATAGTCTGAAAAAACCCATACTATAAGAATGTCATGTCTGCTTAGATGAAAAGAATTAAAACCAAAGTAATAACTGTGCTCAATACATGTGAAAAGTAGTTCTAATCTTGATTTCAGAAATATGCAACATTTAGTTCTTCTTATCTACGGAAGGTAAAAATGTGACAGAAGTTCATAATAATGTAACATTGGGGACATCAAATGTCTGTTGGTCCAGTAGGCTGATTAATCTATTTTATACTTCCATACATGTATGAGTTAGAGTATATAAAACAGGTATTTAACAAATTAATTCAATTTCCTCTGCCAAAACAGCCTGTTCCAACTTACTACCAAATTGTGTAACTATTTTAAAGACAGGCTCATTCCTGTCTCTCAGAGGTCATCTTAAAAAGCTCATCTATGTTACTTGGTTTTCCAACTTTGGTACATGCTCTTCTGTCTCATAAAGTTTTTGTTATGTGCTGTTTGTTTTTTGGACATCATTTCAGTCTACACTTAGTAAGGATCAGAAGTCTTAGATGAGCATTTCTATATGTTTGCAGTAGAACATTTCTGGTGCTGTTTTGTGATAGAAAATAACAAGACCTGGAGTATTTTGAGAAATCAGGAAAAAAAACCCCACTGTTAACGAATCTTCATAATATGAATACAGACTTGCAGTCCTGCTTTTCAAATTCCATAGGTGTTTCATTAGGCATAAAGCAATAATACAAAAAGAGTGGTGTGAGCTCACCATAGAAATTATAAGATTAAAACTCTAAGATGGCTGGGGTTACATGGGCAAACTTGAGAGATCTACAACCAAGCTGTGATGAAGTGCTGTTTCCCAGAATAGAGGCTCTTCTGTGTGGGTGGTTGTAGTAAATACACATGGGACCCCTTTATATGGGTGGGATTTAAATGAATTTGAACCCAGACTTGGTCCTGCTTCTCTTTCATGTCTGTTTAATGAATAAGGAGGAGAGAGAGAGAAAGAAAGTATCATCCCAAATAAAATATTCTTAACCAACTTTGAAGAAAGATCCTCTAGAAGGATTCTTTTGGCTTTTGGGTTCCCACTGTCTTTTGGTTGACAGACTAGCTACCTCATATGCACATTATTTAAAGAGAAGACCACCCCTGTTTTTTGCTTTGAGTACTGATGATTTGAGTTAGCAGTGTCAACAGATATAATCCCTTACACTTGGGGAAGCACTGAATCCATGGGATCACTCTTCAGTTGGCATGATGTAGGTCCCACATTTCTGTTTTCTATGTAGTATGGACAGCTGTGGTTACATAGTGTATCTGTTTGGTGATTGCTGGCATGTAGGAGCAGACATCTCTAATTCAGAAATAATTTTGACCTGTATAAAAACAATTCAGATATGCTATCACACGCTGCAAAAGTATGCAACTTGCTCTGGTGGCACACAGTATTTTTTGTTCACGTAACTATATGGAGAATATGTGGCACATCAGACCCCATCACAGTAACATCTCACAGTTTTCAGAAAGGCTCTCTTTTTATCTGAAAATCTGCATATGACTTACAGTGGTGGTTATTGCCATTTACATATAAGGAAACAGAATGATGGGGAAGTGAATTAACTTTCTGAAGTTACTGTGGGCCACCAGCAGACTTGTGAAAGAAGGTCCAATGTCCTTGAAAAATTTAAGCAAAATACAGCTGAAATGTATTGGGTGAAAGAAAATTCTTCCAGAATGAGGAAGACAAAAGGCTAATCTAAGCCAATTAAATGCTCTCCTCCAGTGTTCAATGGCCTATTCCCACCTCCATGTGGATGACCAGGGTTACTCTAATCAGCTGAGTTCTTAGCTGCACATATTTGCCTTTTGGCAAAGATCTTCGGTGGTGGGGGAAAGCAAAGCTTGCTACAGTTGGCAAGAGACCAAAGTCAGGACATGATGTTCAACCTTCTAGGTTAAAAAATGGTAGCAAAGTGAAATGAGTCACCAGGATAACACAGAATGTACAAATTTAAGTGGCACTCATAGAATGGAAAAAAGCAGTACCCTGGGTATTCATCATAGTTGAGTCAAATCTAAAGTGCAACAAAATTATGAGTTCTGGATGACAGGTGCCAAATCTTTGTGAGTGAGGGTGTCCCTGAGGGCAATGAATGGAGTGAATAGAGCACAGAAAAGATACATAAATGCATTCTCCTGAATGCTGGGAGCTGGGACTTTGCTGCAGGTAGGGCATGCACATATATATCTATCTAGAGCTACCTTGCGGTATGGTTATGCTGATGAGCATAAGCAGGTTATTTCTGTCACAAAAGCAGGTGAGAAGGGAGGGAAAGAAAGCAGGTAGAAACTTAGGTACCTCTCACTGCACGAAACAAAGTCACAAAGGGCTCAGTTTAGGCTTCCACATATAGATATCAAAGTGTCACTTTGACATAGTGCCACTTGTATTGCTCTAAGATACTTCACCTGAATCCTGGCTGCCGATTCAGAAGACACAGGTCTCTTGCAGGTCCTATTTCTTCATCTGTCAGCTCAATATGGATGTTACTGATACACTAGGGAAACTCAAAAAGCATTCAATGCCTTATATGGAGAAGTGAATTCAGCCCCAAAAATGTCAAATATAAAGTAGCTCAGCAGCACAGTTACTGTCAGAATGAACAGTAAGAAGAAAGGGAGGAAGGGATCTCTGATCTATAATATCAACGCTAATGTGACCTTCAAGCAGAGAAGCAAAGGCTACCACATCAGCTTCACGTAGACATGATTAAGCTCTACCAGTCTTTAAAATTTCAAACTGGAGGTACTTCCAGTAACTTGTGACAGATGCTTACCCCACGTATATACTTAAAAAAAAAAAAAAAATTACAGTTATTATGAAATATCTTCTATCTTAACTGGAATGAAAAGCTGAGGTAATCTCATTCCTACTCTGTGATAAACATTAACAACTGCTAACTTTTCAAGGGTGAGTACTTTAGGTCTGAGAGACTTGGATGGGTAGATTTTCTGTATATACTTGAGTATATCTGTTCCCACTGAATGAATACAGACATGCTCTCATTCTCTGTGAATATATTTTTAACTTCTACATTTACTACAGTATGTTATAACATTCAGTTTGACCTTTAAGGCTAATCTTTACCAATCAAAATAAAGATATGTCGGACATGAAAAACATCTAAACCTCAGCTGTCCTCTGGCTTCACCGTAGTGCCTTGATGCTGTCAAATATATGTAAAAAATGCGTAACGTCATTCCAAAAGGAAGATTGCTGTTCCCCTGAATGGATATATCTGTGGACAACATTCTCCATTTATGTGTTCTGAACTGATGTGTTCTGTATCTTCCACTTCTCTGCAAACTCAGGCAGATTATCTCAGTAATAGTCACAGTCTTTTATTCCACACATGAACATGAACTACCGTCCTGGGTTTAGCAGTAGCAGTCATTTTTTCTCTTTCTTAGCAGCTGGTGCAGGGCTGTGTTGTTGACTTCTAGTGTGGGAACAGTGCTGATAACACCGATGTTTTTGGTTACTACTGAAATGTTTGGTCTGGCCAAGGACTTTGTGAGCCTCATGCTCTGTCAGGGAGGAGGGGAAGCTGGGAGAAGCAGAAACAGGACACCTGACCCAAACTGACCAAAGAGGTATTCCATACCGCAGCACATCATGCCTGGGATGTAACTGGGAGTTACCTGGAAGGGACCCACTGCTTGATCGGGCTTGTTTCAGCAGGTGGTACCGTATTCTCTTCCCTTGTTATTTCCCTTATCGTTATTATTATTGGTGGTAGCAGCAGTGATTTATGTTATACCTTAGTTACTAAACTGTTCTTATCTCAACCCATGGGAGTTACATTCCTTCGATTCTCCTCCCCATCCCTCCAGGATCAGCGGGGAGGTGGAAGGGAAGAAAGAGGCAGGGGAGAGAGAAACTGTGTGGCTGGCTTGCTGACAGGACTTAAACCACAACAACTATTTATTCCTTTAAATAAAAAAATCAGCTAATATTGCATGAACATAGGTTGGAGCTGTTCCTTAGGATTCCAGTTCCTCTGCCTTCACCTTGCTCTGGAGAAATGGGAGTTGAGTGTAGGGGAGCAGTATACTTGATCCTCTGGTGGGAAGAACCCAAAGTCTTAATGGGCATTTACAGTCCAGGGTCAGTGGACACTGTGTGGTCTGCAAGAGTCAATCAGCTCTCAGAAATGGGTTGTAAAAAAAAGGAAGATTAAAATTCTTCACCTTCATTTAATTCTTCAACTCAATAGAGATGAATCCAAAAGAAATACTATGGAGACAAATGCCCAATCCTACATGTGCTTTCGGGATTTCTCTCTCACCTGAAAGGTTTTGTATAAAGGATAACTTTCATTTCAGATTGCTGTCCTCTGACACTAGGTATTTTGGGTATCTCAAATAAGAAAATTTGGACGATACCTACAGTATTCTCTCAGAGTATCTATTTCTAGAAAATCTTAGAAGGAAAGAAGTCTAAGGATGCAGAATTAGGCAGCTTGAATGATGTTTTTTTATAACATTTCAATTTTGTTGCTCATGAGAACCACCAAAAAAAAAAAAAAGCGACAACTGATATCAGATTCTTGTGTTTAATTTT
The DNA here is from genome assembly GCF_033783945.1 of Neopsephotus bourkii. Lineage (NCBI taxonomy): Eukaryota > Metazoa > Chordata > Aves > Psittaciformes > Psittacidae > Neopsephotus > Neopsephotus bourkii. Next base: position 1,874,824 of record NW_026901526.1, read on the forward strand.
CTCCACTTTTATTGCTCTTCAAAATATTGGTTTAATCTTTGAGATTTTCTCACTTATTCTCAGAAAAATATTTCAATTCAGATCAGCTCATGAGCAGCAGCATCAAGGAATCCATCCATTTTTAGCGTTCAACGCTGTCCCACACCGCATCCTTGTCTCTAAATTGGAAAGACATAAATTTGATGGATGGACCACTCAGTGGACAAAGAACTGGCTGGATGGCCACACACAAACAGTTGTGGTCAATGGCTCAAGGTCCAGCTGGAGACCAGTAACAAGTGGTGTCCTTCAGGGATCGGTGTTGGGACCGGTCTTGTTCAACGTATTTGTCGCTGACATGGACAGTGGGATTGAGTGTGCTCTCAGCAAGTTTGCCAATAACACCAAGCTGTGTGGTTCGGTTAGTATGCTGGAGGGAAGGAATGCCATCCAGAGGGACCTCGACACACTTGTGAGGTGGGCTGATGCCAACCTCATGAAGTTTAACCATGACAAGTGCAAGGTCCTACACCTGGGTCGGAGGAATCCCAGGCACAGCTACAGGTTGGGCAGAGAAGAGATTCAGAGCAGCCCTGCGGAGAAGGATTTGGCAGTGTTGATCAATGAGAAACTTAACATGAGCCAGCTTCAGTGTGCACTTGCAGCCCAGAAAGCCAACCGTATCCTGGGCTGCATCAAAAGGAGCATGACCAGCAGGTCAAAGGTGATTCTGCTCCTCTACTCTGCTCTCGTGAGACCTCACTTGGAGTATTGTGTGCAGTTCTGGTGTCCTCAACATAAAAAGGGCATGGAACTGTTGGAACAAGTCCAGAGGAGGGCCACGAGGATGATCAGGGGTCTGGAATACCTCCTGTATGAAGACAGGGTGAGAAAGTTGGGGCTGTTCAGCCTGGAGAAGAGAAGGCTGCGTGGAGACCTCATAGCAGCCTTCCAGTATCTGAAGGGGGCCTATGGAAATGCTGGGGAGGGACTCTTCATCAGGGACTGCAATGATAAGACAAGGGGTAATTGGTTAAAACTTAAAGAGGGGAAGTTTAGACTGGATATAAGGAAGAAGTTCTTTACTATGAGGAATGCACTGGAATGAGTTGTCCAAGGAAGTTGTGAATGCTCCATCCCTGGCGGCGTTCAAGGCCAGCTTGCACAGAGCCTTGGGTGAGACGGTTTAGTGTGAGGTGTCCCAGCCCATGGCAGGGGGTTGGAACTTGATGATCTTAAGGTCCTTTCCAACCCTAACTATTCTATGGGTCTATTATTTTTCAGGTCTGGTAAATTTTAGCTGCATGTATCAGGAATTTAATGGACAGCATCTCTAATAGTAAGCCCTCTGTTTTGGAAATGCATATGGATTTACCTAGTTTTAAGCATGTAAGTAATACCATTGATTGATTGATGGCTTGGCTTCGCAAGTGAAGATTTGGGAGGTGGTTTACCCACGCTTACCATTAATATCTATAGGAAAAGCCACACGTATAATGTCAAACATATATCTGCAGCTATAGAGAATGAAATTAACGCTCAACTCCAGTGAAGTGTGTTGGGGCCAGGATACAGTTATTAATATATGAAAAAATACCCTAATGAATAAATGCATGAGTTTTCTGTTCCCTGTAGTATATTTTTAAGTAGATCATGTTATTTTATGGTCATACAGCTCTGAAACTACTATTTTAGTATATTTAAGAAAACCTTCCCACACTACATGGTTTGTTAAACCCATGATCATCAGCACAACACATCTGTCCAATATTTGTAATGGACTTTGAATGCTGAATTTCTTTACTGGCAAAATATTCCCACTGAATTGTATTTTTTGTCATGACTTCAGACAATATGTGTTCCATAAAATTAACTGAAGACAAGGGCATAAGTGACACCCTTAAAACCTTGGAGGGCTAAGAGTTCATGTTGTAGCATAAAAGAGAAAAGATGAAAGCTGCGCCAGTTCTATATTCTTCTTGTTTATAATTACATAGAAACTGAAGGTTAGTCAGGGTATCCTTCATAAAGCAGAAAACAGTCTGTGTCACTACCAAGTTTTAATAGGCAACTCATGTCTATTAATAGGGGCACATCTGTTCCAAAGGCTTGCATTATGCAGGTGTCTGTTCCTCTTGTGCTTTTTGATTATAGAGTAGATAATTAGTTAGACATGATTATTTGCAACCCCCATTTGGACCATTATTATCAAACACTTTAGTTTCTAATTATGAAATATGAAACACAACCTTAACTTTGCATGTTTATTGCTCAAATACATACCCAATAGAATGATTCTTAGAGATTGAATGTTCTTTTTCTTAAAAAAAATTAACACCAAGGTAATGCCATTGATAAAAGAGGAACTATTTTTGCTTCACAGCCACATCCTCGACTATTGTTCTTCCTATTAACTACGGGGACCTAAAATAATATTTAGTAACTAAATTCAGGTTTTAAATACAGCTTTTTGCTGTGACAGGCTCATGAAGCACATATGTAAGTACCTCCTCTATTCTGACAATTCATGGATCCATTTTGCTATTCCAAAATTTTCTCTCTCTAAACTAAAATCATAGTTAGTCTCTTTGACATTTCTTGCAGTGGTGCAGCTGTTAGTTTAGGCTCAGTACGGCTAAAACAGAAATACTGTTCTTCCTTTCAAGATTTACATTTATACCCTCCATCAGAGTGAGCAACAGTGTGATGCCTCTTACTGTCACACTTGTCTGGATGCCACTTTTTGTTTGGACCATTTCCTAAATCTGAAAATACAGAGTTTGCACATTCTTTGAGTAATACTGCTAAGATTGTGCATTCCTTACACATACATGCATAGAAAATGATTTTCTGTAAACTTCTGGGTTTGCATATTTGCTACTTCAGTGTTGCTCTCTTCAGCAGAAACACAGTTCTTCCTGTCCAGTGTCTATATTGTGTCTTACATTAAACTATCCTACTACCCCTTATTCTTCACACTTGAATAACCTTCAAGATCTTTCCTTGCCTATTAATTCATGCTAACCTCAGTGGTCCACTTACTCAAAGTGGCATCTTTGTTCACTCTTGGTGGTATCTCTACAATTTGAGAACCCTCCTATAGATTAATTTAGTCACTGAAATCTCTAAATACTCTTAAACTTGACAAAATTCCCTACAGTAATCAAGAAACATTACTTACTATGCAAACAGTTAGGATATTCACCTTGGTGAGGAGCTAACTGTTAGTCTGGTCTCTGCTGAGGCCAAGCCCATTTCATGCCTCTTTTTGTCTAATGGAAAATGCTTGAACTGTTGAGGCAGAATCCACTATTTGCATTTTATCCTTTGGCCATATTGAAAAGTGCAGTGAGTGAGGATGCTGTGATTTGCCCTGGGCACACTTGGCAGATAGAGCTAGACTTCTCAAACGTCTTTGATTTTTGGTGCAGTTTCACCTCACATCTGCATGCACCAAAGGGGCATCTAAGATCTTAAGATGACTCTACATATGTGTGGAAACCTTCATTTAGGCTTCTAAAGGTTCCGACAGTTGCTAGTGCAGAGACATCCATGTACCATTTTTTTTTTTTATATAGAAGTATAAATTTTGCCTTAACTGGTTTTGTTGGGTTTTTTTTTTAATATTGTTGATACTCAATTTTCAAAAGAGGTATATACACTTTTGAAGAAAATAGTTACTATGTACTATCATAACAAACTGGGGCCAAGACAGGGTCCTTTAACATTTAAACCTGTGCAAGATGGCCAACGGTTCTTAAAGAGAAACAGTGTCATTCTTCCAGATATTCTGACTCTTTCTTTTCCACTACATCAGGCATTATATTTTTATTTTGCATGGCCTTTCTTTGCATAATTCCATCATACGTCTCATAAACTCTTGGTGCTAATTTCAGTTACACACGTGCTTAAACAAACACTATTTTTCCCCTGGCTGCAATTTAAACTTGGAGGCGTCTATGGATACACTTCTCACAAATACATGTACTACAGCATGACTTTATTTAGAATACTCTTGAATCAAGGCATTTCCCATAATGGCTTTTATTCAGGCCACATAGTCACAACTAGCAATGTCAATTAATCTTTCAGGGATAATCAGATTCAAATTTGAAATTAATTTCCTCCCTAATATCCTTCATGGATTCAAGAAGATAAAATCTTATTTCTACAATTCATTTCAAAGTGCAAGCAAAATGGTGGAAAAATCAGAGGAGCTGTAAAAGTAACTAGGAATATTTTTGTTTCTGAAAGGCACACTGGAGAAGATTGAACCATTTGATTAATATCTCTAAGGCAGAATATGATGGGGATAGTGTCTAGAATAATTAAGCAAATACAGGCAGCAAAATGACAATAAATGCATAAACCATAGAAGTCAACTGGCAGGCAAAGCTGTATTTCATGAAACTTTTTCCTTTCTACCCTCAATTCCTTACTATTCTTCTCTGCAAAGTCCCAGGTTTCTTTATCAAACCTTCTGCAATAATTTATTATTGTTATACCGACAAAGTAAATTCCACCACGTGCCAGTCACGCCTGTAAGTTCAATTAAAATGACAAGACTGACATGCATGGGTAACTTTTGTGCAAAAGGGAAAAGAAAGGCGGCTCTTCAATGAAATTAAATTCTGATACCACTGCTTTGGCAAGGTGTTTCTGTAACCACAGACAAAATATTGTGTTTCTGAGTTTCCATCCTTGGAGACAGTCAACCAATAAATGCTATAGCTCGGTTTGATTAAATTTGCATGTTTTTCTTGACCTCATTAGCAGAGTCAGCTGATGGATTTCTAGATCAATTTGCATGCAAATGTAAAAGAAAAGGAGCTGTTCTGTAGTGGTAAGCTATCCACCTTTTTAGACTCTTCCTTACTGCATTTCGTCTTTCCATAGGTAAAACTGAGCAATGAATGGGCAGGGGAAGTAATGAACTCTCCTTTAACTGTTCATTTGTCAAGATCCTGGACCAGAATACTTGACATGCTAGTCTCATGGCAGATTTTCAAGCCATATTTATCCAGGACTTCTCACAGAGAGTCTCCCTTGGCAGTGTGTAGGCTGTTCCTCTTTTCAGAAACCTGAGGTACAAAAAAAGGAATAATAAAATAATAATACAGTTAGGGTAATGAATAAGGAGTTTTCAGGATATATTTCAATTATATAAAACAAAAAAGTTTATAGATATCAACACTTACGTGCTGGTTTCCCTGTAGAGCCTTGGTATCACTAAAATGGAAGGTCAAAACCACTTGTTTTGTAATTCAGTCTGGTTTCAACCAAATCTCACACTGAAGAAGCCAATGTTTGCACAATTAATAAAGACTTAAAAAATTCAGGACCTGTTCTGTTCTATTTTATAATACTAACAATTGAAAAATGTCCCTTTTCAGGAGTATGCTGTTTTCAGTGTTACTCTCTAGGAGTATATAATAAAAAGAAGGTACACAGAAGCCTGTGAGATCATTGTCATAGTTTAACCCCAACCAGCAACTAAGCCCCATGCAACTACTCACTCATTCACCCCAGTGGGATGGCGGGGGAGAATCAGAAGGGTAAAAGTAAGAAAACTTGTGGATTGAGATAAAGACAGTTTAATAGGTAAAGCAAAATCTGCATAGACAAGCAGAGCAGAAGAAGAGATTCGTTCACCACTTCCCATGAGCAGATGTTCAGCCATCTTCAGGAAAGCAGGGCTCCATCCCATGTAACGATTACTTGGTATGACAAACACCATCACTCCAAATGTCCCTCCATTCCTCTCACCCTCCCCCCCCAGTTTTATATTCTGAGCATGACACTCTATCGTATGGACCATCTCTTTGGTCAGGAAGGATCAGCTGTCCTGACTGTGTTCCCTCCCAGTTTGCTGATGTGGTGGTATGAGAAGCAGAAAAGGCCTTAACTCTGTGTAAGCCCTGTTCACCAATAATGAAATCATCGCTGTATTATCAGCACTATTTCCAGCACAAATCCAAAACATGACCTCATACCAGCTACTGTGAAGAAAATTAACTCTGTCTCAGCCAAAACGAGCATTACCATTCAGGAGTTTATTTTTGACCAAAAGTTCCCATAATTTTGTAAGTCACATGATTTTTTTTAAACACAGGACACTAGGACTCATTTGTAATTCAGTTTCACTCCTGAAACCTCATATTAAAACAGAGATAATAGAGGCAGACAAGTTAAACAGATGAGGGCAGGTAAAGTTAAGGGGAAAAAATAGGTCCCTGATGTCATATTGATTTGTTTCTAGAAAGTGGGAGCTTACCTATTAGTTATGCTAGCAAAGCTTTTACCCACTGAACAAGTGACAAATATCCAGTGACTTAAAGTGGGCAATACAGTATCTGCATAACACTGGTGTTCGCAAACACAAGAAAACAGGAGAGCACAAAAAACACAATACCATCCACTTGACCTTTTAAGCAACATAAATTAGAATCATAGAATAGCTAGGGTTGGAAAGGACCTTAAGATCATCTAGTTCCAAGCCTCCTGCCATGGGCAGGGACACCTCACACTAAATCATGTCACCCAAGGCTTTATCCAACCTGGTCTTGAACACTGCCAGGGATGGAGCATTCACAACCTCCCTGGACAACCTATTCCAGTGCCTCACCACCTTTACAGTAAAAAACTTTCTCCTTATATCCAATCTAAACTTCCCCTCTTTAGGTTTTAACCCTTTACCTCTTGTCCTGTCACTAGAGTCCCTGATGAAGAGTCCCTCCCCAGCATCCCTATAGGCCCCCTTCAGATACTGGAAGGCTGCTATGAGGTCTCCACGCAGCCTTCTCTTCTCCAGGCTGAACAGCCCCAATTTTCTCAGCCTGTCTTCATATGGGAAGTGCTCCAGTCCCCTGATCATCCTCGTGGCCTCCTGTGGACTTGCTCCAACAGATCCATGTCCTTTCTATGTTGAGAACACCAGAACTGCACACAATACTCCAAGTGAGGTCTCACGAGAGCAGAGTACAGGAGCAGGATCACCTCCTTTGACCGGCTGGTCACACTCCTTTTGATGCAGCCCAGGATACGGTTGGCTTTCTGGGCTACAAGCGCACACTGAAGCCGGCTCATGTTCATTTTCTCGTTGACCAGTACCCCCAAGTCCTTCTCCACAGGGCTGCTCTGAATCTCTTCTCTGCCCAGCCTGTAGCTGTTCCTGGGATTGCTCCGACCCAGGTGCAGGACCTTGCACAATGCAGCTTTAAAAATCAAGCCAGTTTAGAAGAAAAGGGACCTTTAGTTTATTGATCAACAGATTAGTACCTATTATAAATTAGAATATATACACAGAGCTGTTTTGACTAGGAAGAACACAGATGTTGGTAAGGTACTGCTGAAGGACTTATCAAACATAGGCAGGTGGGCATTACAAAGAGAAATTCACTGGTGAGAAAATAAAGGGTAGCAGAAAATAGGTGAGAAAATGTTGACAACCTAGCCTCATTAACACAATCTGAATGATCTGTAGCTGTATTAGTAACCACGGGCATGGCAGTGTTCCTCTACCTTGAATACTATGTTCAGTAACACTCTCTCTTTAAACAGATGCAATATGCATGGACAAGTCAGAAAAGCACACTGAACAGAGTTACAGATTTTATACATGGAAAAACTGAAACACCCTTCTGAAACATTTGATAATGACCTCATCATTAGATCAAACTTATGTTAATAATAAACACAAGAAAAAGGCACAAGAAAAACACCTCTCAGCAGTTTCATTTTGAACCCCCCCCAACCTACAAAGTGAACAGTTAGACAAATTAACAAAAATGTATCTGTCTTTCTAAAATTTCAGTAACATTTGGGGGGGATTAATTTTGATTTCTTGCTGTATTTTAATTAGTCCTAATTAAATGTTCGACTTCTGCCTTAGAAGAAAGTGGAATGCCATCTGATGACTAGTGCAATATTCTAGAAACAATAGCAAATATTTTGATTTCTCAATGGAAAAAGAGCTTGCAGAATTACTTTTGTCAGATGTAGCAAGGCCTGAAAAGTAATCTGATAACTTAAAAGAAGATGAATAGAAACATTCAAACAAGACACCATCGAATGATGGCACTGGAAAAAGCTTAATGGAGTAAGATCATTAGCCTGGCGTCTTCGAGTCAACATCACAAGAGAAAGAGGAGGTTTGTCATCCCCAGAGCTGAGTCTTGTCAGCATTGATCTGGATTTATGAGCCAGTAAGATAATCCTTCATGATTATCTGTCCTGTTGTTCACCATTACTGCATCTTCAAGGAGGCTGTTTCGTTGTGTGCTCTCCATGTCATGCTTAGCTGAAGTATAATTGACTTGAAGACCACCTATACTTACAGCTTATTTATATACAAATTAATGGATGCTGGTAAAGTTGTACATCCATTAAGCAGAGCATTAGCTTTCATGGCATTAATTTATCTATCAAAGATGCTTTATTTATCATAGTTTTTCTGAAAGCTTGTTTACTAAGAGACCATGCTGCTAGAATATTGCTGCTATCAATGGATTTTATGCCTTATACATAAAATTTGAAAAATGAAAACTTGTATCATTTGCCTTTTAGTACACAATGGTCATAAACTAATGAATTCTCTAACCTCCTTTCATTAAAAGAGCATAGCTCAGAAGGTCTGGGTTTGTTCCTTCCTATTAAGAAAACCCCACAAAACCAACAAAACAACAATAAAAAACAGTACCAAAAAGAAAAAGTAAAGAAAACCCCTCCAAACTCTAAAAACCCCAATCAACAAAACTTTCATTACATAATTAATAACAATGATCTTGAAACTTAGAATAACTTTGATCACACTAAAATACTATGTAATCATTAATCCAGAAAGAAGAAAAAAGAGTGTGAACAATTTTACAACTTGATTGTCAGGAGAAGCAAATGATGAATCAATTTTCCAGCCTTGCTCCAGGTGCTTATTTTGTATTCAGAATCACACCCAGAGCCAGAATTCAAATTGGGTAGAGATAGAAAGTTTTGAATTGGAGGCTATCACACTCTCTTATTGTTCTAAGCAATACATTACTCAGCGGCTCATTATCATTCTCTTCAGAGGGAATTCACTAACTCAGAAAATCCTCCTTCTTCAGGTTTTACAGAAAAGATTCATACAGCAATCTCAGTGTTGAGAATCCTGCTAGGGTTAAGACACCAGGTCTAGCACTTCACAATCTGGCATTTACGTGCTTATGCAGGATGTTTGCTACCTCAGGGTCAAGTAACACTGTAATCTTACTGATGGCTATGTGACTTCAGAAATTTAAGTTGTCATCTAGGCTGAAGTCTCTAGGTCAGATCCTTTCAGGCAGTTAAGCATGACAAAATCAGTGAGATTCTCCGCTACAGTACTTCATTTGCACCTAGATTTTTGCCAAATTTCAATGCACTGGCCTGAAAGTGTCTATATCATTTGCCCACTTCAGAGTGCTTGCTTAGCTTTTGCTGTGTCGGCAGTTATCCAAAACGGGAGCAAATGTATTGTCAATGTCTAAAAATCCTTGTGCGTTTTTGCACCAAGAAATCCTAGAAAGTAAGCAATCTGGTGGCATAACTTTGAAGTATATGCTCACAAGCTTAATTGTGGCATTCCCTGATTGTGGACAGCTTGGCTTTTGGATTCAAAGACTTTTGTATTCCATCTTTTTGCAAGTAAAGTTTTCCCATAGAGTGTTATGGCTTCTCCATTGAACAAAGTATTATGATTCCTACTCAGTCATATTGATCTCCATTCCTAATTCCTCTAGCTGGTCAGGAAAAGACAGAAGATAGGATACATTTTACCTTTAAATACTCTTCTATTCATGTATAACACTTGAGAATAATGTCACTGAAATTTTATATTTAAGAAATGCCCACCAGTTTCCACTTCTGTTTGACTGTTCTTACCTTCACACATTCTTCTACATTGCACAAAGATACGCGCTACACAAAGGTATGTAGGACTGAAGGGTTACATTGTAAAGCATTTAATCCTAAATATTTGAATATGAAAAAAAATGTTCATACGCTTTCATTTCCTAATTAATTTTAGCTGATTCACTTATCTTGACAATTGTTTCTAAATTAAACAAACTCTCTTTCTCTGCAAATTGTCTTTTATTTACAAATGGATGCTCAGATTTCACTTATAAAAAAATATGCTTCTGCTATACAGAGACGTCTATCCTATTTACAGACAAAATCACTAAAACGATCCAACTTCAGTAACAACTCCGTCCATGCTGTCAAATTCTAGCCTCTCATACTCACTTGAAATATGTTACAAACACCAGTTATTTTACTAAATACTCATCATCTTTATTGATAAGTAGAAGCTCAATGAATTTAGTCTGGAAAAGTGCATTTTACACAGGCTTATATGGTATTGAGAGCTTATAGAAGATGTTCTCAATGAATCAGATATATTTTATGCTTTACGATCTCATATATTCAGTAATATCATACTGCCAGTATTCTCTAGCTAGAGACCAGACAGAGAAGGATAGGCCTGCAGAATTAGTATTTAACTAAACAAATTTATTATGTTTGCCTTATTTTAGATTTGTGGAATTACCTGCAAGTCCCCAGTATTCAAGTTTGATAGATCTCTTATGACCACACACAGTTACATGAAATTGTTTAGATATTCAGAGACATTGTTTCTTTCATGCCTACTCTCATAGAGTTCATAGGACTGTAAAAAGTGACCATTATCTTTAATAATGATTTTGTGCTCTGAGAAATGGTGCTGATATATTCAGGTGACACAGCTCTAAGTCACTGAAGGAGACCCAAACTGGGCTGTGAGTGAAGCAGCAGTGCTACCCATGCAGATACCAATGCTACAATAAACTCCACCTCTGCCTGCTGCTAAACTAGTTGTGCTAACCCATCCCCTCCACCTGTGCTGCAACCAGTGTCAGAGGCAAAGATGTAACGTGGCACACTGGAGGAAGTACAAGGGTGTGAAACGTCCTCTGACATCCCTGACACTTATGATCACCTGCTGAGTCAGGCAGCTGGGACCTAGTGCTCTACTGTACTATATAATTTAGAATTAATTCTGTAGCTGTGCATACATACAAATACACATACAACTGAGTACACTTCTACATGTGCAATGTAATATAATATTACATTATGTTATGTAATGTAACTACATAATATTACAAATTATGTAATATTAACAAGTGTATATGATGCTTTGATTCACATAAACTAGAGCCATTCTAGATTGCCTAGAGACAGCCATTAAATTTATTCTACGTATATGGTGGCAAAATGTATTTGTTCAACTATATTTTATGTTGGTTACCAGCAGAGGAAATACCATACAGATAGTGAGTTTGGATGTTAATTCAAGAACAAAGAGATAGACTCAGTATGCTTTAACTTTCACTGTTTTACAAACAGCTAGCACCCTGTGGTATTTTCTTCAGTGAATGGTACCTATTTACGTCTGCTCTTACTGAGTTCAACAGGAGTTCTACCACTTATTGCAGCATTAGCCCACTGCTGCTCTCTTTTGAAAATGTCATGTGAAATAAACATGCAAATGATTGCAATAATTTTTAAAGTCCATATTTAAAAAAAAAACCCTAAATCCTAAAGGATATCAGCTCATCCTGTTTGTTTTCTCCTTTTAGCTCCTAGAGTCATGACATTTATAAATGAATGTGATGGCTGTTTTTCCAGGTAGCTCCTCATAAACATTGCGAAATATTAATGAAGTTGTTAAGAAAGCAAAAGGCACACAACACCAACAGTCATTGGCATATTTAATCCACTGCTTTGTTCATTCTTTCCCATTACAAATGTACTAAATGACAATGTAATTATAACCTAAAGCTGTTGGTAATTATATGCAAAGTGCTATAATAGCAATGAAACCCTAATGCCAAGAGAGAGAGAAAGAATCTGAAGGAAGTCAGAGTCAAAATAACCATTACTTATTGTACTCCTGGGTACCCCCTAAAATTGTTTGATTCTTATGGGTTACCCAACCTGCAAATTACCTGAAAAAAATTCAGGTCAGGTGTAAACAAAACAAATTAATTACCAGGAAATTACTTGCTTGGTGTTGAGCCAAGTATTAGCTCATCAGCATTCAGCACCATTGGAAAAGAGCAGGGTGAAGGAGAACAATACTGAATTGCGTCAGCAGCTGGAAGTGCAAAACAGGGAAAGTCTTTTCGGAAAGCTCCTTTCTAATGCTATCACCTTTCTTCCAGCCAGCCTTGAACTTGATGTTCAATGCCAGAGTGTATGCTACCAGCAGACAGCAATTCTCCTCACCTTCTTCCTGCCTTGAACATGGGCGGCATTACTTGCAGGAAGCTACTCTTGGTCTTTGCTAGGGCCTGGGGTGCGCTGTTTTGATGAGGACCATCCCTGCATCTTCTGCTTTGTAGAGGCAGAAAAGTTCCTTGATTCCTTTGGCATTTGGAATAATTCTACCAGCAACTCAACCAAGACCAAGAAAGTCTCAGAGCCAAGAGGTATAATAACCTACACAGCTCTCAGCTAAACTGATACTTTTCTGGCTAGCAGTGCGAGCCTTGCTCATACGATTTGTCAAGGGAATCTTTGACTTGTGCTTATTTTGTGTTTGCTGGAATCAGAAAGACAACACAGCTATTGCTTCATTAACAGATCAGTAATATGCAGCAGTGTGCTCTAGAAATGAAACTTAATTGAGATAAACCACATAAAAACTATGCATTACATGACAGGTGGAATCGGCAGCTTATGATAGTGAAGTCCCCGTTAGTCTAAAATACGTACAGCGTGCTACAGTTGAATTCATCCAACTTACACAAATGCAATCAGAAAAGTTATAGCTCCTGCTACCATACTTGCTCTTGCAAAGTTGAATTTTGAATTTCTCCTGCTAAAATATATTTAAAAGGGGGGTGAGGGAGGGGTGGAAGAGGCATCCACAATAGAACAGGGCAAAAAGCAGCATGACTCAAAGATTTCATTCCAAATTTTCTGTACTGCCTCTGAAGTACCTCATACTATACTAGGTTATAGAACTTATGACAGTCTCACCTCTGTGCCTGGCAAAATCTTCGAGCAGATTCTCCTGGAAGGCATGCTAAGGCACATGAAAAACAACAAGGTGCTTGGTGACAGCCAGCATGGCTTCACTAAGGGGAAATCCTGCCTGACCAATTTGGTGGCCTTTTATGATGGGGCTACAGAACTGATGGACAGCGGTAGAGCAGTTGATGTCATCTACCTGGACTTGTGCAAAGCGTTCAACACTGTCCCACACGACATTCTTGTCCCTAAATTGGAGAGACATCAATTTGATGAACGGACCACTCGGTGGATAAAGAACTGGCTGGATGGCCGCACACAAACAGTTGTGGTTAATGGCTCAATGTCTGGCTAGAGACCAATAATGAGTGGTGTCCCTCAGGGATCGGTGTTGGGACCGGTCTTGTTTAACATCTTCATCGCTGACATGGACAGTGGGATTGAGTGCGCCCTCAGCAAGTTTGCCGATGACACCAAGCTGTGTGGTTCAGTTAATATGCTGGAGGGAAGGAATGCCATCCAGAGGGACCTTGACATGATTGTGAGGTGGGCTGATGCCAACCTCATGAAGTTTAACCATGCCAAGTGCAAGGTCCTACACCTGGGTTGGAGCAATCCCAGGCACAGCTACAGGCTGGGCAGAGAAGAGATTCAGAGCAGCCCTGCAGAGAAGGACTTGAGGGTGCTGGTCGATGAGAAAATGAACATGAGCCGGCTTCAGTGTGAGCTCGTAGCCCAGAAAGCCAACCGTATCCTGGGCTGCATCAAAAGGAGTGTGACCAGCAGGTCAAAGGAGGTGATCCAGCCCCTTTATTCTGCTCTCGTGAGACCTCACTTGGAGTATTGTGTACAGTTCTGGTGTCCTCAACATAAAAAGGACATGGATCTGCTGGAACAAGCCCAGAGGAGGGCCACGAGGTTGATCAGGGAACTGGAGCACTTCCCATATGAAGATCGGCTGAGAAAGTTGGGGCTATTCAGCCTGGAGAAGAGAAGGTTGCGTGGAGACCTCATAGCAGCCTTCCAGTATCTGAAGGGGGCCTATAGGGATGCTGGGGGGGGACTCTTCATTAGGGACTGTAGTGGTAGGACAAGAGGTAATGGGTTAAAACTTAAAGAGGGGAAGTTTAGATTGGATATAAGGAGGAAATTCTTTCCTGTTAGGGTGGTGAAGCACTGGAATAAGTTGCCCATGCAGGTTGTGAATGCTCCATCCCTGGTAGTGTTCAAGGCCAGGTTGGACGAAGCCTTGGGTAATACGGTTTAGTGCGAGGTTTCCCTGCCCATGGCAGGGGGGTTGGAACTTGATGATCTTAAGGTCCTTTCCAACCTTAACTGTTCTATGATTCTATGATTCTATGACTTAAGGAATTAATATCATGATCAAAATTAAAACCATTTCCAAGGCACAGTGCTTGTCTTTTTTTGTGTTCACACAGCACTGGGTGCGATACAGCTCTTAACTACTGATACTCCAAATACAAGCTCAGGTTCAGATATTTCAGACGACAGTGCTCAGACACATGCAGACGCTCCTCTGTTTCTCAGCACCCTTTCCCCCGACTGGCAGCCACCAGGCTCATATGTTCAACTACAAACTGTTTGGGCTTTCCATACGGCCGGCTGGATGCTGCTGGTTTCCTTCCACTGTGCACAGGAGTGCTGCCTCACAGCAAGCGCTGTCTTCCCTGTGATGAGAGCTCATAAAAGCCTTCCAGTCTCACTTATCAAAGGAGTGAATGGCAAAACTCTTAACAATCGCTTACTGTGTGCCACATCTTAGGTGGCACCTAACACATGCACATGGCATGTGTGTACATCAGGTGCAAGGGTTTCACAGGCAGCTTTTAACTGTCAGCAAATAGGGACTGGGGTTGTGCAGCAGCAGACAGTGAGTGCGTAAGAAAAGCTCATTACCCCTTCAGATTTTACAAGTTCCCCACAACATGAGGAACTTGACCAGGGTACATTTTAAAAAGCATGGTCCTCAAATTCATGAACACATTTTAAACCAAAATCACTTTATGCATCTTAATGATCAAATATTGATTTGTTTGCCTATGTTCTCATTTGGCATGGTGCACAAGGTAGACAAGCACTGAAATATGTGCCCATGAGTGCAAAGTGGCTGTAAAAAAAATATTGAATTGGAAAGGTTGTGACAGATACCTGCTCTGGACTGATTATGTCCTGGATAAATTATTACGTATGATTCATAAATGCTTAAACCAGAAAATACAATTACACTCACCAACTATGACTTCCTTCATTTGATGTGCAGATTTTTATCCACTGTTTTTAGCAAAATGAGAAAATATATTAATAAGCAATAAATTGTATAAAAATGCAAATAAGACACAATTATTTTAAGTGATCTGGGCATCTACCCAAAAATGAGCACACACAAGTAAAAGGACTGTTCTTGAATATGTGTTTGAAAAAACATGACATTCCTGATACAAGATAAGATTTTTCACTGTTTATACTTTTTCAATTTTTCTAGGATGAAGGGATGTTCATTCCTTCAGTTTGCCTGACAACTAACTACTTGCACGTTAACATGACAGAACATCAAGAAACTGAGCCCCTTCTCCAACCTCTCCTCACAGTGCATATACATAGGAGCACTGCCCTTGGGGTTACACTGGTAACACAGGCATGAAACCTACTGCAGTTCTTGATCCCCCACCAATTTTGCCCACAAAACCTGTTGTGGTTAGCTCTCATTGTACCAGTGGTGGTATCAATCTTTTGCACAGGCTGCTGAGCTGCTGTTCATTTAGTCACTTCCAATCCGGCTCCCTTTGAGCTAAGTTTTCATGTTTCCCCTGCCTGGGTTTTACACATACAACCAGAGCATGTTTGGCATCCAGCGACGTCCCTACAGGTGCAGCACTTCTTAGAGCCACTTTCTCCCACCAACCTCCCTTCTGAGTCCTGCCATCACTCTTTGTGATGGCCAGAGGTGTTAGAAAGTAATGTATTTTGAGAGGTTAGTTTTTGTTGTTACCACCACCATGAAGGCACCCAGCCTTCCTGTCCCACCTCTGAGCTGTTCTATGCCTTTTACCTTATGTGGTACTCCGTCACTCAGGGATACCAAGTAGCACATGTCAAAAAGCCTAACTCAGCAAACTGCTGTCCCTCAGCTGGTTTAGATAAACTGACAGGAAAAAATCATGGAAGAAATTTGAAACTGCCAAAAAATCTTGTCCTCCTATTCTTTAGATAACAACCTGAAAACATACCAGCCCTCAAAGTCACAGCACATGATAGGTCAGGACAGCCAGAGCTTTTTCTACAGATCTAATTGTAATGCAACAGAAATGATAAACAGGAATCACTACAGCTTTCTCTCTGTGGATATTCTTTGTCACACCATGCCCTAAGGCAATTTCTCTGTAGATTAACATTCCTCTCTGGACAGCTGCTAGCAGGGGATGCTTATTGGCAGGGTTTGTCACTCTAATGAGTGACTAGTTACTTGGAGAGGCGAGATGGCATGACTTGCCTGCTCCTTGGGAAACTTCTGCCAGCTTTGAAACACACTGGTAAACTAACAAGAAATATGTGTTATCACAAACTATGCAGGTCAGGCACTCTATTTAATGCCATCTCCATGTATTGCAGGTCAGATCAGGTCTAGAGGTGATTCAAGGTATCTTAAGAAGTCATCATGAGGAATCAAACACATGATAAAGGACTCAGGAGATGGGTTTTCATGATGAGGAGGCAACAGCAGATATCTGAAGACTGAACTGGGACAGGAAAGAGGGCAAGCATAGTCATTACAGGATGCAACTAAGTTCACCACTGGAGTCTTGTTCTGTGAGGACCTATGTGGACATTTCATTGCATATTCAGATTTGGCCACTCCGCCAGCTTTCACATGGTCAAATAAAGTCGTATCTCAGATTAGGCATTTTCACTGTTCCTTTGTTGGTTTGTTTTTGTTTGTTTGTTTGTTTGTTTTTCTGACATATAACTTATGAAGTTCTTGTACAACCAAAACATTTTGATGGACATTGTGCAACAGATTTTTTGCTTAATTCTCTGATTCTTCTGTACATGCAAAGAAAGTACAGATATGCTTTGAATGAGTGAAAGCTTTTTGTCTTAAGGTTCTACAATAAAGTATCAATGAGTAAAAAAAGAAAAAAGGAAAAAATACATGAGATAACAAAGCATCAGTGAAACTTGTCTGACAGTTTGCACAGATCTAACTGGGATACAAAAACACTGCCAGTTTTTGCAGACTGCTCGGCTGAAGGAACATTTGATACCTACAATTATAAAGCAAGGTTGCTGCACCTCTGTTCTTAAAATATGTTACCAAATACTTCAAGTACACCACACAGAGTACTACATCCAGCTCTGGAGCACAAGAGTAAAGAACATGGAGCTTTTTAGAGTGGGTTCAGAGAAGGATCATGAAAATGATCACAGAGTGGAGCACCTCTCTATGAAGAAAGGCTGAGAAAGTCGTTTACCATGCAGAAGAAAAGGCTAGAACAGATCGTATTGAGGCCTATCAGAATATAAAGGGGGCTTAAATGAAAGATGGAGAGGATTTTTGCCAGGGACTGCATGGGTAAGGCAAGCAACCTGGTCAAGTGGAAGATGTCCCCACACATGGCAGGGAGGTTGAACTAGATGATCTTTAAAGGTCCCTTCCAACCCAAACCATTCTGTGATTCTACAATGCTAAATATCATAGTAGATGTAATTCCAGATCATCAAAATATAGCTGTAGCCTCTACTTTGAAAAGTATGCTGAGGTATTGTGTTAAGGGTGGTTTATTTTTCAAAAGAGAAAAGAAAAATGGTTAACCTATGGTCAACCTAAAACATTTAATTCAACCCCAAATAAAACATCATGTAATAACTTTCAGGCTATTTAACTTCTTGGTGTTTGACTTTGAACCTCCTTCAAAAATAAAACCATTTTAACTCCCAGGAGTTTAAACGCAGCTCGGTCAGTGCCTGAGGTCAATCCTGATAAAGAAGACTTCCAGTTTACATTATGAACTGGGACCCCATCAAATTCCCACGTTCTGCAAAACACACACGTTTCTCTGAACACAAGTCATCTGGGTATTTGAGGGTTTATGGTTTGTCTTTTCAAGGTCACAACGTACACACTAACATGAGACCTTAGTTACACAGTCACTTTTGCCTGCAATAAGCCCTCCCATTCCAAATCCTGCCCTTCCCCCCTCAATAAAAATCAGTTCCAACCTTTCTTCTACTTCATCTTGCTCTGTTTCTTATGCACACGTGTTTGCATGTGGGGAGTCCATTGTAAATCATATGTTTAAGTAGCAGCACGATTTGTACATAAGCTACACAGGAGTTTAACTACAGCCTGGAACAAATTTTATGGTGAACCTCTAAACTTACACAAATGAAAAAGCTAAAAAATTGAGGAAAAACTGTTCTAGCCATAATGCTCCACCCACCCCCCCGCCACCCCCCACCATAGCATTGGCCAGTTTCAGGGAGCACTCACAGGAATTTCTATATGTAGATGGGATATGCTGCCATACCACTCAAAAAGCTTTACTCATTTTGACCTAATGAAAGCCCTCCCTATGCAGCTCTCTTCCCCAAGCTGGAAAACCCCTTGACTTGTTACAGACTTGAAAACAGGAGCTGCCAGTCAGTCAGCCTGGCACCGGATGTTCTCATCACTAGGCAACCATCCACAAAGGCCACTTCTCCTTGAGGATGTTCACTTATTGTTTAAAGGTATTTCATTTCTGTGGAAGAGTGTTTCACCTGACAGCTCTCTTCTGTTAACCTTGTGCTGGTGGCCTTTAGAATTATTTTCTGATGTGGAAATAAGAGAAAGACAGAAACCCAACTGCACAAAGTGAAATTTTAGAATCATAGAATTATAGAATAGAATCATAGAATAGTTAGGGTTGGAAAGGACCTTAAGATCATCAAGTTCTAACCCCCCTGTCATGCACAGGGACACCTCGCCCTAACCCATATTGCCCAAGGCCTCATCCAACTGAGCCTCGAACACTGCCAGGGATGGAGCATTCACAACCTCCCTGGACAACCTATTCCAGTGCCTCACCACCCTAACAGGGAAGAATTTCCTCCTTATATCCAATCTAAACTTCCCCTCTTTAAGTTTTAACCCATTACCCCTTGTCCTACCACTACAGTCCCTAATGAAGAGTCCACCCCAAGCATCCCTATAGGCCCCCTTCAGATACTGGAAGGCTGCTATGAGGTCTCCACGCAGCCTTCTCTTCTCCAGGCTGAACAGCCCCAACTTTCTCAGCCGATCTTCATATGGGAGGTGCTCCAGTCCCTTGATCATTCTCGTGGCCCTCCTCTGGGCTTGTTCCAACAGATCTATGTCCTTTTTATGTTGAGGACACCAGAACTATACAGAATACTCCAAGTGAGGTCTCATGAGAGCAGAATAAAGGGGCAGGATCACCTCCTTTGACCTGCTGGTCACACACCTTTTGATGCAGCCCAGGATACGGTTGGCTTTGTGGGCTGCAAGCGCACACTGAAGCCAGTTCATGTTCATTTTCTCATCAACCAGCACCAAGTCCTTCTCTGCAGGGCTGCTCTGA
Source organism: Neopsephotus bourkii (assembly GCF_033783945.1). Classification (NCBI taxonomy): domain Eukaryota; kingdom Metazoa; phylum Chordata; class Aves; order Psittaciformes; family Psittacidae; genus Neopsephotus; species Neopsephotus bourkii. The sequence continues at coordinate 1,894,434 of NW_026901526.1, forward strand.
ATCTCTTCTCTGCCCAGCCTGTAGCTGTGCCTGGGATTCCTCCGACCCAGATGTAGGACCTTGCACTTAGCATGGTTAAACTTCATGAGGTTGGCATCAGCCCACCTCACAAGCATGCCGAGGTCCCTCTGGATGGCATGCCTTCCCTCCAGCGTATCAACTGAACCACACAGCTTGCTGTCATCGGCAAACTTGCTGAGGGCGCACACAATCCCACTGTCCATGTCAGCGACAAAGATGTTAAACAAGACCGGTCCCAACACCGATCCCTGAGGGACACCACTTGTAACTGGTCTCCAGACGGACATTGAGCCATTCACCACAACTCTGTGTGTGTGGCCATCCAGACAGTTCTTTATCCACCAAGTGGTCCATTCATCAAACTGATGTCTCTCCAATTTAGGGACAAGAATGTCGTGTGGGACAGTGTTGAACGCTTTGCACAAGTCCAGGTAGATGACATCAACTCCTTTACCGCTGTCCATCAGTTCTGTAGCCCCATCATAGAAGGCCACCAAATTGGTCAGGCAGGATTTCCCCTTAGTGAAGCCATGCTGGCTGTCACCAAGCACCTTGTTGTTTTTCATGTGCCTTAGCATGCCTTCCAGGAGCATCTGCTTGAAGATTTTGCCAGGCACAGAGGTGAGACTGACTGGTCTGTAATTCCCCGGGTCATCCATTTTCCCCTTCTTGAAACTGGGGGTTATATTTCCCTTTTTCCAATCATTGGGAACTGCACCTGACTGCCATGATTTTTCAAATATGATGGCCAGCGGCTTATCAACTTAATTCGCCAGCTCCTTCAGGACCCATGGATGGATTTCATCAGGACCCATAGACTTGTGCACATTCAGATTTTTAAGATGGTCTCGAACCAATTCCTCTCCTACAGTGGGCCCAAGGTCTCCATTCTCACAGTCCTTGCATCTGCCTTCCAAGACTTGGGTGGTGCGGTCAGAGCCTTTGGTAGAGAAGACCAAGGCAAAGAAGTCATTCAGAACCTCAGCCTTCTCCAAATCCTGTGTAGCTAGTTCACCCGAGAGTGTCCTGAGGGGGCCTACGTTCTCCCTAATCTGTTTCTTATTTGCTATGTACCTGTAGAATCCCTTCCTGTTATCCTTAATATCCGTAGCCAAGTTTTAATTCTAACTGGGCCTTAGCTTTTCTAACCTGGTCTCTAGCTTCCCAGACAATAACCCTGTACTCTTCTCAGGCTGCCTGTCCTTGCTTCCACTTTCTATAAAGCTCTTTTTGCGTTTGAATTTTCCTCAGGAGTTCCTTATCCATCCAAGGAGGTCTCCTGGCCCTCCTGCTGCACTTCCTTCTTGTTGGGATGCAACACTCCTGAGCTTGTAGCAGGTGATCCTTGAAGACCAATCAAGAGTCTTGAGCCCCCCTCCCCTCTAAGGCTATATCCCATGGAACCTTACTAAGCAGGTTCCTGAAGAGGCCAAAGTCTGCTTTTTTGAAGTCTAGGGCAGTGAGCTTGCTGCACGCTCTTCTCGCTGTCCTAAGGATCTCAAATTGAACAGTGCATGTAGCTGAATAATCCTATTGATAAGTTAATGGTTAGGGCTGGAAAGGACCTTAAGATCATCTAGTTCCAAACCCCCCTGCCATGGGCGGGGACATCTCACACTAGACCAGGTTGCTCGAAGCACTGTCTAACCTGGCCCTGAACACTGCCAAGGATGTAGCACTCACCACTTCTTTGGGCAACCTGTTCCAGTGCCTCAACATCCTCACAGTAAAGAACTACTTCCTTATATCTAATCTGATCCTCCCCTGCTTAAATTTTAACTCGCTAGCCTATGCCCTATCACTACGGTCCCTGATGAAAAGCCTCTCTCCAGCATCCTTGTAAGCACCCTTCAGATACTGGAAGGCTGCTATGAGGTCTCCACGCAGCCTTCTTTTCTCCAGGCTGAACAGTCCCAATTTTCTCAGCCTGTCTTCATATGGGAGGTGTTCGAGCCCCTTATCATCCTCGTTGCCCTCCTCTGGATTTGCTCCAACAGCTCTACGTCCTTCTTATGTTGAGGATACCAGAACTGTACACAGTACTTCAAGTGGGGTCTCATGAGAGAGCAGAATAGAGGGGCAAAAGCAGAGCCCGTGTGCCGTGGTATCACCGGAATGATGCCGTGACTCGGATTCGAACCGAGGTTGCTGCGGCCACAACGCAGAGTACTAACCACTATACGATCACAGCGTGCTACCGGGGCTCTGACAGCAATAGATGTGCAGTGTGGCCACATTTTTACTGTAAGTGCAGACCGACAACAGAGAAAATAATCTTTATACTATTCTAAGCATTATAAAAGGTATCCTCAAACCTGACCCAGCTTCCAGTATGAAGAATAATTGCACCCCTAGAGTGAAAGTCTCTCACTTACCATGTCAATGGAATGAAACACCCTGGCAGTGGTGGTAAAGATCATGGGAAAACTGCTTTTCTGCAGGAAGCTTCCCATGTAGTATCAGACAGACCAGCTCTGCTATGCTTGACTCTCCACTTCTATCAAAATCCAAATACTGCAAGATCCCTGACTCATACAGTGGCCAGACTGTGCCCCCAGGCACTCTGTCCTGTGTGCCCTGACTGCAGGGCAGAGGGACCAGGGGCCTGTAGTAGCTGGGGACAAGAAGGTTGCTGAAAAAAGAGGAAGAGCCTTGGGAGCTAGGGAAACCCAGAATTGATTAACAAAAGTAGGGTAGCCTGCTTCTGCTCACTGAGTGAATTTGTAATTGGTAAGGTTCAGCTGTGGCTAGAAAAGCTGCCTATGTGGTTTTATTGCACACTGTTATATCTCCTGAAAAACTGCTTTATCTTCTAATTGCTTCTGGGATAGTAAATAAGTGCATATCACGAAAAACAAACAAACAAACAAAACATCAAGTCAATAGCCCTGAAACTCTTTTTCTGGTGTTGATACTGCTGTTGATACTCAGAGTACTGTTCTGCAAACTTCACCTGAAAGAACAGATAAATCAAAAAGTGATACTTCCAGCAAACAGAAAATAAGGATGTACACATGTGACTACTTCTTTCCCTTTGCAGAGACATTTTTTTATAACTGTAATGAAATTATAAGCAGTGGCCTTTCTTCCAAGATAGTATAATTAAGAATCAATTACATTTTGCACTGAAACACTGACTACCCTGTAACCATTTGGTAATTGAGAAGCAGCTATATTGTCATTTTTATGTAGTTACACTGAATCACACAATCGTTTCAATGGAGTTATGTTGAGAAATTGTGTGTAAATTTGTTCATATTAAGTCCCGCAAGTTAAGGACTCAATGTGAAATAACTGAACTCACTTGGAACAGACTCTAAATCTAGTACGTACAGCCCTGTGACTATGGAAAGGACAGGTTACTTAATAAGTCAGAAGTGTTATCATTAGTATCTTGTAATGTAAAGTGGTTACATGCTAGTGAATTATTTCAATTACTTTATTATATTACTGAACTAAAGAAATGGAACAATGGATAAAAATGTGGTGAAAACTTCCTAACATGCAGAAACTAAGGACAGGGCTCAAAAAGCTATCACTGAGTGAGTTCAGCCGGTATCTTAAAGATACTTAACATTAAACATGAGAACCTCAAATCACTAATTTAGTTCACAGGGTGCTTTGGGTTTTGACTAATTCCATATTTGTATAATGTTTTTATAATGCTGTGAAGTTAAAGTTGAGTAAGGTTTTTAATTTTTACTTATGGCACACCAGTATCTGAAGGGGGCCTATAGGGATGCTGGGGAGGGACTCTTCATTAGGAACTGTAGTGGTAGGACGTGGGGTAATGGGTTGAAACTTACACAGGGGAAGTTTAGATTGGATATAAGGAGGAAATTCTTTCCTGTTAGGGTGGTGAGGCACTGGAATAGGCTGCCCAGGCAGGTTGTGAATGCTCCATCCCTGGCAGTGTTCAGGACCAGGTTGGACAAGGCTTTGGGTGATATGGTTTAGTGTGAGGTGTCCCTGCCCAAGGCACTTGATGGAACTTGATGATCTTAAGGTCCTTTCCAACCCTAACTATTCTATGATTCTATGATTCTACAATATAAAACACACCTACAGTGAAACTATAACAAAAGCTTTCATTTTTGACTGATCCAAACCATGAACCTCAGGGCCTGGAAGAATAAAAGGTTCTTACTCATATGTGGTGCAAAAAATAAAATAATAATAATAATAATAATAATAATAATAATAATAAATGTGGTGCACTTCAAAGAAGAACCCCACCTGAACACAACAAAAGGAGGTGTGTGAGTCAGGAGAAGGGGCTGGCTGAATTCGTGAAAGAAGCTGACAGGGGCAATTTCTTGCCCTTCAGGGGACTGATAACTCTGGTAAAAACTGAATATCTGAGACTGATAAATAGGAACGTCATGCGGGCAAACCTTGTGCATTAATTGTAAAGGATTTCTAAAATATCCCTCAATCCTGCAACATAGCTATGGAGTTAAGCCTACCTAACAGAGGCATGCAGGCATCACTACTTTAAGTAGCAGGGCTGGGTTTTTTTCCTCAATAGAAAACTCTCCTATTTAAGCATAACATTTAAAAAATAAATATAGAACCTAAATAATAATTTAAAATGTTCAACTTCACACATACGTAACTTTGCTTTTCTGTTGAGAGCACAGAGGTGTTCAGAAATCTCATCTTTCTAGCAGTGGCTTTGAAAGCTTGTCAAATGCAGATGGAAATAATGACCTATCTTCTTCATTAGGCACCAAGTGTCAGTCACTCTCATCTTTGCCAAAAATAAGATTTTAAGTAACAACATAAATTTCACTGAAGTTAATCTAAAGTCCTCAGTTTACTTTTTCTGCATCTGTTTTTAAGTTGGTGTCTTCCAGGGTATTTCTGTGTATCAGAGAGTAACCACAACCCTTTCCTCTATTGAGATTATTACTTTGTGAGTGATGATGCTAAGGCAATAGATCAGCTTCTTTCTCATCTCTTCTACCCTGCAGGATCCAGGAAACCTTTCATTCAGATTACCTGAAATAAAAGCAGAATTTATTGGAAAATTCCTTAATTAGCAATGAAAGTTAGAAAGCAAGAGGTGATTACAAAGAAAACCATTTAGTTGGACATTATGAAAAGGACTAATAAGGGAGAATAAAGATTTAATTAGACTTAGGGATTATTACCTGCAATGGTCAGAACTGAGTATTCCTTCCCCTCACCCCCCCCCAATCCTGTTTTTAAGTTGTCTCTGAAAGCATGTCTCAATTTCTCTATAATTTGAGGAAATTGACATGCAAGATGCCTGATAAATAGGATTCGCGATCTTCTCTACTGCCCATCCATCTCATGAACAAGGTGACAGTTGATTCATAATGTTACCTTATCAAAGCATTTTGACTCATGTGACTGGCCCACTTCCACCTTGCATAATCTTGATGAATGCAAAGATATTTCCCAATAAATATTTTCCAAAACTGCACACAGAACCGTTATTTTCTTCAGCTAATTCAGTTCCTATCCGTTTATGAGAGTTCTGTCTGAATATACTAACCAAAAGAAAACCCTGGAAGCTGAATGTCCAAGGCCAGTGATACAGTACCTTAACACAAATTGACATCAGAAGTTTCGTAGTGAAGTATGCATTGGTCATATCTGATGAAATACCATCATAAGTATCAGTGTTTCTGAGAGATTTCTTAATGGGTTGCATCACATGATCTCTGTTTTTAGAAATGGTTTTGAAATTCATTAATGATAAGATGGGACCAGTAAGTGGGTAGATAAACTAGGGACTCAATAGCCCAACTCTGAACCAATGTATGGCTGACTTTGTGAAAGATACTTTTCTATGGGGAAGTCCTCCTATGATAATACAATACTGTTAGCTGCTGGTAAAGTTCTTAGCAGGCACAACCACTGGTAGTACTTCTGCATTAATTGAAATCCTTGCCATTTTCAGTGCAACAAACTTTAAAAACACCATTTAAATCTTCACACACTAGTATTTTTGCCACTTTCCATTATTTCCATTTTACAGGTGAGTAAACTGAAGGCCAGAGAAACTATGACTCATCTAAATCTGAGTTATTGACTTTCATCCCTTGGCTTCAACTGACAAAATGTGCTCTGTCCCTTATGTCCCAGAGTAAATCAAAGCAGCTTTTTCATTAAGTTTCAGACACGTCTCAGCCACAATGCTGTCTGCTGGTCATGGACAACATAATGAAGTAAAATAAATTTGCACGTGCACCAAAGTGACCTCAAAATTTCTCTTTATTTTTGTCCTCATGAAAGGCATATTTTCAAAAAGATTCTAGCAAATTTTTGAAATTAGTTAATAGAGTTTCTTTTACATAATAGAGTCCCTGGAATGGAATTTTGTAGTAAAAATTTCTGACAGGCTGTTAGCTAAACTCACTAGCAAAATTCTCTGTGCATTCTGAGTAATTGAATGGTACATTTTGCCTTCACTTATGCTGTGTACTCTCAGTTGATCTCATTGGTGTTTGAAATCCTGATTAAGAAACATTAAGAACGGTTCAGATGTTTTACCCCTGTCCAAACTGTATGACAGTGTCAGCCTCCACATTTGTCATTAGATATCTATTAGACATCTAATGCAGTGCCCAGTTTAATATTCTGGCTAAAACTGAGTAATTGAGATTGATATATGGGTTAACAAATATTTCATTTTCTTGTGGGTATTAATCAAACAGAAAATGGTTATGCATTTGATCTCATTCAATCACCACAATACCCATGTAAAAGTATTCTGACTAAATATGCCTGTGCCTAGTAAAATGTGGTTTATATCCTCACTGTGCTTTGGCTAACTATAAAGAATTTATTATAATGGCAATTTGGGCCTAAGTCTATTGAAAAGCTATCCATGCTTTCTGCTCCACAAAAACATATTTAGAATTATTTCAGTGATTCTTTCTGTGATACTTGTGGGCCAAATCCTCTACATTAGCTTCCCCAAGAGATGCAAAAAGTGGACTAAGCCCTTGGTAACCCACAAATCATATAATTTGTTGCTAAATGGATGCATTTGCTAGTGAAGTTGTCCCCAGCTGACTCAGTAGAGATGCCACAAAACAGCATGATCTTCAAAGATAATTTTAGCTGCCTTGCTTTGTCTGTGTGGCATCACTACTCAAGATCACCAGCAGCATTAGTTAACTAGCTATGGATTTATCAATCATCACCAGCAACTTTTGCAAGATTGCAGTCAATTTGAATGGGGCACATGTATATTTTAACTGAGCTGCAGTGATGACAGCAGTTGCAGTGTAGACTGACACATGATCATTAATCCTAGAGGACTAATATACAAAATAGCTTTGACTGCAGTTTTGTGCTGTGTCGAGCTAATACAGACATACAAAATAAGGTGGCACCTTGGACCTGCTCCCCTGTCTTCTTGTATTCCTATTCAGTGCCAAGTATAATAAATCTTTAAAACACAAGCTCTTTTATGTTAGGCTGATAAATAGCTCATCAGCAGATGTGCAGTGGAGTAGAGGCACAATAGGAGGTGGGGAACCCGAATACTATCCTGCCCTGGCACCACCCAGGCCCACCACCAGAGAACATCAGCCCATACAGTAAAGCACACTGGCAGGTTGTAAAACCTCAGTAACACAGGCAGAGAAACGAGCCCATGCCCAAGCACATCCAGAGCTGTCCCACAACAGCCATCAGCCCAAGTGGTTCAACTGGAAAACCCAGCACCATGAGCCAATGGCAGAGCCTCTCTGAAGAATCTCACAGTCCAACGTGTATGCGACACACTGTGGGATGCAGGTAAGAGCACTTTGGGATTGCATGAGACTTATTATGGAACAAGTGTGGCAAGTGAGGGAGAAGCAGATAAGAGGGACCAGTTACTTGTAAGTAGGGTACTGGTCAACACCTTTGTCTGGCCATGCCCTGCACCCGTTCAACACAGTCAGTCTTGTATTCTTACTAACAATTGCTATTTCCTTGGGTGAGAGAAGTCCCTATTCTATGTGCATAGAAGTGCATGGAGGTCTAAGTGCCAGCAGCTGGATTGTGGATCACAAGTCATTGGGGATCATGTGTCTGGCATGTCAGCAGCTGAAGTTAGCAAGGGTACATAAGCCAGTGTGTGGTTGCTAGTGAAGACCAAGGCAGACTAGCCAGAAAATAGAATACGTGTGTGGATAAGCCCAGTTTCTGGAGAGGTTCATGTGGTAAATACATATGAACTTTCCACTAATAGGTCTTCATCCTGATCAGCCAGAGGGGACAACAGGAGGCTGTTTCTGTATGAATACTATGTGTTTCTGCCTCTGTTAATCTGTGTAGCCTGTGTTGTGTATGTGCTTTTTCCACCTGCATTTGCAGGTACCTATTGAGAATACATTCTCAGCCTCACTACTGGTTGGACCTGGAGCACTGATCTGTGGCTACCTTGTCTCTATCAGAAAATTGCTGGATTTGACAACTCCCTAAAACTATACTCTCTTGTGAAAGTACATATGATCTATTACAGCACTGGACTGTAATACCTATGATGGTATGTACTAAGGGATAACCTAGTCCTCTTTTCAACACCAAATAAGCAGACTGCCATGGAACTCCCATTAAACTCCTTTCTCAGGAAGTCTGTAAGCACTGCCAGGCAGACTGCCACTAAAAGGGCTAGTTTACCCCCACTTCTGATACCTCTGTGAAGTAAACAATACAAACACATATCAAAAGAGAAAGGAACAGACATAGCCCTAAACAAAATTCTTCTCAAGTGGATGGGACCCAACCTCATCACTTTTTAAACAAAAGCTTTAAGTCTCTTATACATGAGCTATTGTCTTTTGGTATCCTTTCTGATGTTCTTGTGAAGTGCCTTGAGGATACTTGATAATAAAGCACTCTATGAGTTGGATTACCTGGTTCTGTATTGCAATGCATTATTAACACCAAACGCCAAATGAATAATGAAAATACAAGCTGGGAAATTACATATTCTTCTTCCATTGCCTGTTCTAGTCTGATCTAAGCAGCTCATTGTCTTCTTTTTGACAGGACAGATTTATGTTTGCTTAATGCAAAAGAATGTATATAGCATCTACCAATAGCATCTATCAATACCAATTACCAATAACAATACCATTGTCTGTCTTTAAAGAAGGGATCAGAGGCTGACAATGTTGCTTGCTGGATTCTATGAAAGCTTAACTATTTTGTACAAACTTCTAAAAGGAATTTTCTACAATAAATAAATTTTAAAAAATCTGCAAATTAGAATTTTTCATTCTAGATTAGACTAGAAAAACCAGCACAGTTTTCCTTCCGATCAAATTTTCTAAAGATGGAAGTCTAGGAAAGCCATCCATAATAGTATTTTGTGCTACAAGTATTGTGCAAAGGAGTTAGTGAAAAACTTGCCATGAGAACAGAAATTTAGGTGCTGTCCCCAAAGAACATTAAAGTTCATCTCCAATTCTAAGCTCACTTTCTTTTGTATTTTGCCTTCTCCATCACACTGTGTTAAGATTAATTTACAGTTTCAGGCTTTCTGGTCTCACAGAAATTGGCTAGGTTATTTTATCAAGACCATAAATAGTGGAATCACGACTTCAACCAGGATGATTTATTTGCAATGTAATTAAGGAGGTAGCTTCAAAAAGCAACATTTATAAAGCAATATTACACTGTGAGTACACGCAAAGCAGCATTACACAGTGAGTACATGCAAAAATCTTCTCACGAATAAAGACGCACCGGAGATTATGGTACTTTCCTTACTGTCCAGTTGAATAACGAGGATATTGAAAGTAACACTGGTCCCTGAAAAAATGACACTCCTAACTCAGCATTCTCACTTTCAAACACTACACAAAGAATTTCAGAAGGAAAAAAATGTCTTCACTCCAAGCAAGGGAAGACAGGATCAAGTGTTTCTATATATCCCTGACTTGAAGAATGCATGCCTGGGATGGACCAGCTATCAGGCAATTATTGTTCACACTAGGCAAATGTAAATAACTTCTTCACTTACATTAAAATAGAAACATTACTGCTGCTATGCTTAGATGTACAGAGATGAGAAGAAAAATGCTACTTACAGGTAACAATATTACTTCACCTTCAAGGGATTTCTGTGTCTTTCAAATACAAAGTTACCAATAAATGGCATTCAATCTTCAGGGAAGACATTCTAGGTAATGCTTTTACTATTGGAAATACTGACCTGGGTATAATAAGTGCCAATTTCTGTCTGAGATTACAGTCAGAACCTTATTTAAGCCTTTTTCTCCCAGCATTTCCTCTGACTTGCAAACTTGGAACTTAATCAAAGTACCAAGTTGCAACACTTCTCCCAGGGCATTCATTTTTATTTCATTTTTTCATTTTGATTTCCCCCAGTATTAGACATACTGGTATCCTTTGAATTTGGATAGCTAAAACTGTCTCCCATTCAGATATAAGGAAAATTCACTATTAAATTTGGTTGAGTCCAAGGGTACATAATAGTCATAAATGACTATTCGTTAGTGTCCTCATTAAGAGGGAAATGGGTAGACAACCCAACTAACTGGCTGAAACATCAGAGTGCAACTTTTTGATGTGAAAAACGTATTACCTCCAATCATACAAAGTGTAGTTCACAGGAACACATAAAGGGGAATGATGCCTTTAGATCACTAAATTCTCAACAGAGACTGAACATAATCAAAAACATTTCAACAGCAATGCTGGGCAGGAGTAAATGATTCAGCTTTCAAGGGACTTGATAGATACAAAATTGTGACTAATGTTTGCACAAAGGGACTTTTGTTCTTCCCTTATCTCCTGCACACCTTGTGCATAAATTGCAGTTTGATCCTTGAAGCACAACTCAACTAGGGAAAGGAAATCTCAGCAGATACCTAACTCCTAAAGTCCTTCTTTTCCCTGCATAATTCCAAAATATAATTGCTAAAAAGAGAAAACAGCTTTAAGCCTGAAAAACAGATCAAGCAATCAGATTTTCAGATGCCTTCCTTGCTGGGAAAACTGACTAGAGTCACACTTCGCCATTTGTCACAGCAGGTCTATTTAGTCATTGCACAACTCTTGTAAGAGACTCCCTAATTAACTGCTTGACTTTATTTAAGATCACACCTGTAATAATAAACTAGAGAAACTACCACCCACTTTGACTAGAAAACACTAGGACTGTAACACTTTTATTTCTTAAGAAGAAAGAGTAAGTTATCGACTCATTTTCACTCCACACTGGTAACACCTCATCAGACCACATTCTGAAAATAGCTGTGTTGTTGTAACCTGTAATTAGTTTAGTTATGAATTCACAAATACATTAGTGAAATCAGACGGGGGGGGGGGGGTGTTTAAAATTTTAACCCAATACTGTGGCTAAAAACACTGTCAGGGAAGAAATAATATAAACTTTATACAGTAAATACTACTTTTATTGATTTGCTTATACCAGTAATGGTGTTTGGAAAGCTCTCAAATCAGATGCTTCTTATGGTAGTAAATGACATTTCTTATTGATCAGACATTAAAAACATATTTTACAGTAGCTTAAAATTGCTATACAGATATCAATAAAAATTAATAGAGCAAGAGACAGACATCTCAAGAATGTATTTGAAAAATGCTCCACAGTATTTTGCAATAGCAAGAATTTCTTAAAGTCAGAAAGTGGAGTTGACCAGTTCCTGTTGAAAGCTGATATCAGGCACCTTTGTCCCTTTGAACAGTTCTCTTTTAAACAGTCTTGACATCATTATTTCAGTAATGAGAGTTTTAAGTGTAGACTGTGTATGAAATCTAGATCTACCCTCTTTCTTCTACACATGCCTGACTTGCTGTATATTATTCTCATAGTGTTTGGTTGAATTCCTTTTAAAACATTTTTTCTCAACTCATTATTGTTCTGACGCAAATGGAAGTAAGATGATATAAAACTGATTTTTATCATCATGTATCACACTGATTGTTCTGAACTTTCTGCATTTAGGGACTGGACAAGCATAGGAATTAGATTTTTTTTTTCCCTTGAAGCTCCTGGTCCAAGCTGAGGCACCAAGGAGTGAAATGCACAGACAAGCATGTAACATATGTGATCATATATGACTGGGTTTTGTTTTCTTGTGGTTCAGACTGAAAGCACAACTTGCAGCTGTCTTCCATATATTCAGGAACATATATTCATAGATTCAGTGGCATTCTTCACATATACAAAGGTTGATTATTGATTTAAGCACTACATTAACTAGTAAGTGGTAAATGTGAATGGAGTCCATGTTTGCACAGTCCTTCCATACTAATAAAGGGCTAATCTGCAACTGCAAGGAACATAATGTCATTGAATTGCCCATGTATAAAATTTTACAAAAGTACCTTATGCCATCTTCTAATTTTATGCCTTCAAGAACTGAAGTTTTATTTCATCAGGTTCCTTGACATAATCCTTATTCTGCGCCTGTTGAAAAATGTAGCTAAAATATGAACCACTTCTAATACTAAAAAAGAAAGCATACTGGGCACATCTATTTGTTGTGTAATGTTACTTAGAGATCAAAATAAAGATAAACTTGCATTAAATTCAGGTTCAAAGTAGTTGGCACATTTATCTAGAGTAAATAGTACTTTCATTGTTAGTTTACCTTTTACCTCCAAATTCAATGGCATTCTTTGCCACTTTGAGAACTAGGAAGGTCTCCTATGAGAGATCAAGCTGGTATCTTTCATGATATGATGAGGTTTTATTTTTAGTGGATTTCTAAAACCAGGATGTTTTCACTTTAAAACTGGAAATTAACAAGAATTCATTCCCAGTTTGGAATTTTCATAGAATCATTCTTCAGAATTCATCCCTTTCCACTTTACTTATTAAGATTTAAAATGTTTGGTTTCTTTTTCATTTGTTGTTTCTGTTCTCGGGGTGTGTTTTCACTTATTTATTTATTTAGGCATACTCAGTGCTTTAGAAACCCCATTATACAATGAATTTAGTCAGTATTAAAATAACCATTCCAATGGGAACTTCAGCAAGTTATTTTCACTTCTTCTTTGTTGTGGGTAGGATATCATTACTCTTCTCCCAAGATCATACGATCAATGCTTTGATTATGCACTGACACGTGACAGGCTGAGAGAGTTTGGCTTGCCCAGCCTGAAGAAGAGAAGGCTCAGGGGAGACCTTAGAGCAGCCTTACAATATCTAAAGGAGAGCTACATGAAATCTGAAGAGGGATGTTTTACAAGGGCATGTGGTAACAGGACAATGGGGAATGAGGCTGAAAGAGGGGATTTAGATTAGATTAAGAAAACATTCTTCACTGTAAGGGTGGTAAGCACTGACACAGGCTGCTTAAAGAAGTTGTGGCTGCCCCATCCCTGGCACTGTTCAAGGCCAGGTTGGCTGCTTTGAGGAACCTGGTCTAATGGAAGGTGTCCCTGTCCATCTCAGTGGGGGTGGAAATAGATGGTCTTTAAGGTCCCTTCCAAAGCAAACTATTCTATGATTCTATGAGAACCAATGAACCTGAATGTGTATTCCTGTACTAACTCCTCTAAGTTCTACAGAAATTCCATCCAGGATATGATCCATGTTATAATGCCAGGTTTTGCAAAAACTATGCACATGCTTCAGTGCTTGCCAAGAGGGATTATTTTGCATAATTCACACTATGCAATGCGGTACCTTTGCTGATTAAAGAAATTAGGTTCTAATTAGGTAATCTAAACGATAAAGAATCTTTTAGATTACCTCAAAAGGATGATAATTTTAACGATGCGGTGTTGTACTACTTACCCTATTTAAAATGAGTTCATCAGTGGGACATGGCCTAAGACTACACAGAAAATGAGCAATTTACCACCAAGAGGAAAGAGAATATTAACAGAGAAAAACAGAAGAATGAGGAGTGCTGCACAGACAGGATTAATTTCAACATCTACTGAGCAATACTTTTATAAAAGGTTATTACCTACATTATTTTAATTCTCACAAGGTCAAACTGATCCATTAAATCAGTTCTCATTAGGCAATCATAAACCAACTAAAGGGTAGTTTTAAATAACACACACATGTTCTCCCAAATTTTTGAAGTTTTTTAGAGTGGATATTTAATTCATCAATTAATACTTCAACATACGCTTATCAAGATGTATACCAAACTCTAGGAAATTAAAAACTGATTTTAAATTGCTTGAGAAAGAAATTCTGTTTTTCACGTCTGAAAAGATTTATCTGGAAATTTGTCTCCTTTAATTCAGAATGTTAGTACTGAGAGGAGTTTTTGGTTCAGAAGCAGGCAACTAAACAAAGGGAGGTGAAAACTAGGGCAATGCATGTTAAAATTCACAAGAAAAGAAGTATTTTCAATATCTTTCATACTTAGAGCTGTCAGTTCCAGCCCAAATTTTTTTTTTTTTTTTTCACAAGGAACACATATCTTTCTAGACAGTTGTTACCTAACTCTTAGCTCTTTTAAAAGCATTTTTTGTTTACTTTCTTTCTCTGACTTCTTTGCTGCTTTTTTATTAAGCAGAATGTCAGAAAAGACTGATCTTTATTTATCTTTGTAAGAGAGGATGTCACAGTTTGTTTTGTCTTTGACTACTTGTTTATAGAAAAGGTGAAAGAATATCAAGAAACTTATTATTATGTTGAGAACTTTAACAGAGGTGGACCAAAATATTTTTATTGAAACAATCAGTTGTTTCATTGATCAGATGAAAGAATTCTGTACACCTATCCTATGCAGTTAGAGGACACACTGAAGTGAAAGATGATTGTAAATGTTTCTGGATATCTGTCACCTCATCAGGGCTTCAAGTTCAGTTTCAGCTCCTCCCAGCTCTACACAATTTTATGTAAACCTATGCCTGAAAGGAAGCAAGTAAGTGAAAAAATGTCTTTCCCTGCTTCCAGGCTTTGCCTTTCTTGCTTCCCTTCCCCTCTCTGTGCCTCTTTGTTAAACTTCTCTTTTCATCTGGAGATGTCTCCTTTCTGCATGCACAAGTTGAGGTTAATACAACTCTCCATAACCAGCTCAGTGCGAGCACAAGCTGGAAATGCTTTATCATATACCTCATTTACACTTGAAGCTTACCATGTTAGGGACGCTGTCTTGTATGTTTGCACAGGGACTAGGCTTGGGGGGAGGCTATCAAGGAACAAAGAGTATATAAGAATTCTGGCCTGTCTCCCACAGACATTGTATTGACATAGCTTTACCTTATGTTGAATAAAGACTTTTTTTTCAAGATTGTGCTAGAAATACAGATATGAAAAGATTAATTTCTTATTATTTCAGTAAATCTTAGCAGTTACCAAAATGCCCTTGGGAAGCATTTGAAACACCTGTGTTTGGTTTTAATTATTCTCAGAAACTGTCTGCATCATCATAACAACATGGTACATACTGCTTTTTAGATGCAGTTTTAGATAATGTAAAATTAGTGCATTTCAATTGATTTAGCAGAATCCACAAAGAAGAATAAAGTAATGTGGAGCTCCTAAAGCAAATGAAGACTGGTTTTGAGGTGGTTTACTGGCTCAAACTTTTCTTGAACTGGACAAGGAGAAAACATTCTGAGATCTCTGATGACATAAAATGTCTGTACTGCTGAGAGGTACTACTGATTTTATGATTGATGGTTACTTCTTTGATCAATGACAAAGTATATAAAAGAGGCTTAATCGGGTATTTAGGAAATAAAGGATAACCTATGATCTTTAGCACTTCTCTACATTCATTTATCTACTTCAGCAACTATGAACAACATCAGTATAGGTAAGGTAAGCATTAGACCCCTGAGTTAACAATCACCAAGAGGAATCCTGGCACTATACATCTATACAACTGTCATACCATTGTTAAGTCAAACCTAGCTGAGGGATGAATTTGACCAGTTTGCTTGCATTCATGAGAACAGTCTTCAATCAAAAATAAAATCTTTTCTTTTTGTTGTAATGAGCGCTTATCACACTGCAAATTCTTAGGAGTAGAATCACAGAATAGTTAGGGTTGGAAAGGACCTTAAGATCATCAAGTTCCAACACCCCTGCCATGGGCAAGGACACCTCGCTCTAAATCATATTACCCAAGGCCTCGTCCAACCTGGCCTTGAACGCTGACATGGATGGAGCATTCACAACCTCCCTGGGCAACCTATTCCAGTGCCTCACCACCCTAACAGGAAAGAATTTCCTCCTTATATCCAATCTAAACTTCCCCTCTTTAAGTTTTAACCCATTACCCCTTGTCCTACCACTACAGTCCCTAATGAAGAGTCCCTCCCCAGCATCCCTATATGCCCCCTTCAGATACTGGAAGGCTGCTATGAGGTCTCCACGCAGCCTTCTCTTCTCCAGGCTGAACAGCCCCAACTTTCTCAGCCTATCTTCACTGGAGGTGCTCCAGTGCCCTGACCATTCTCGTGGCCTCCTCTGGACTTGTTCCAACAGATCCATGTCCTTTTTATGTTGAGGACACCAGAACTATCACCAGAGTAAACACATAGCTCTTATCAAACCAGCAATTTAAAGCAATTATTAGCCTCAAATTGCTCTAACAGCACCAAAATGTAGTGTATGAGTATAGAATACTAATTTGATAAAGAGGTGAATGGTTCTTTAAAAACTAGAAGCATCTACTAAACACACAAATTTCTGAGCCCTGCTGTGACTCAGTCACAGAGGATGCATGAATGAACATCTATATTCAGCCAATGACTTCTAGAACACTCTTCAGAGATTCAAAACTACTCAATTATCCCCTTTCATTATTCCTGTGAAGGTAACCTGGCTCTGAGGTGAAATTCTAGAAAAAGTCAGTGTTGGCGCTGTCATGTGGTTGTATCAAGCCACCTTCTTTAAAGGTTCCCCTATACAATGGAATGTCTCCTTATAATAGTGCCCTCTCACCCCCATATAAGAGAGAGAAAATTGCCATTCTACAACTTGACTGAAGGTGAGAAAAGAAAGGAAATGCTACTGACTACCAATTCTTGAAGTCTGTTAATGACCTTCCTACAGCAACCTTAATTATTAACATAGAGATTGCCTTGGTACTGAGATGCAAGCCACAGTCCCCAAGCCTGTCAGGTTTTGACATGAACACTCTGGGAGCTCTGACAGCTGAATACTTTTCATTACAATTAATACTGGAAATATCTGGGGGACTGAATACAGTCCCCCAGCATTAGCATTGTGATACTCAGCAATCCTTAGCAAATGATTTCCCTATCACAGGTCATCCAGCTGAGAAGCACTCGCAAACTGAGTAAAGGTTTCACTATCTTTGCAGATATCTAAAAGCCTCCCAGACATTTTTCTCTCACAAAGAGACCCAGACTTTACTGCACAGTGACTCTTATCAGTGTAGAGATATTTGCTGTTGACCAAAACAGGGCTACCCTGACAACCTTGTATGACAAAAAAGGCTTACCCTGTCTGGTCGAAGGTTATCTACAGTCTTGGAGCAGCAACTTCAAAAATAAATTGCCAGCTATGGCTTTTTTTTTTTTTTAATTACTATAAATGACAGTGCCTTGTTGATGAACATAAGTACCAAACACAAAGAGAAAACGAGCGATGCAATTTAAATGCTGTTTTAATCTCTCCTTGTTAAATTAATTCCTAAAGTGCCTACTTAAAAAATGTAAAATAGAAACAAAATAAACAATTAGAAACAGCACGATGGATCACTATCCATATTCCGGCAAACCCAGAGCATATTTTACACATGAGAGCTGGAAGTGAGGAAGCAAATGCTATGGGCTCTTGACTGAAAAAAACCCCAACCAAACCACAACACAATTGAACAGTACTTGAATAAGCCATCAAACTTTTACTAAAAATGAAAGTTTTTGTGGTTGCCTGTGTTACTGACTTCTTCCCAGCAGAAGGGTGGAGTCTGATCATTTCTCTTCAAGACAGAAATAATGCTTAAAATCAATTGTTGACAGAAACACAAGGCTCTTCTTAGAAGGAATTATAGACATTTCAGTAGATAAATTGCCTAGCTGCCTGGGCACTTCGATTTACGTGTCCACCTATATTGAATAAAACCTCATCATAAACATTTTTGGCCACCAAAAGCAATCGTGTATTAGGCTACATTATCTTACAAGGCCTCAGTTTGCAAGAAGCTGCTTGTTCAATGGTAACAAAGATGAGACGTGGCTCATCTCCTGATCTGTGGAGCCAGTCAACCCAAGGACTTTGCAGAAAGATAGCTCAGCAGGGCAGCTGGAGGAGCAGAAGCCCTTCAATGGTTTGGCCCAAAGCAGAACCCCAGAGTTGGTCTCCCTATGCTCTGGGCACCCTTGTTTCAAGCCTGTCACACCAGCCCACTGCTAACAGCACCTAGCTAAGGGTAGGGAATGTCTACACAGTGTTCCTCATTTTTTGAATGCCTGAATAAACATTACATGGCAGTTAAGTTTTGGAAGAGTGAAGTTGATTGGACATATACATTTGCCTTTCACAGACAACTCATATTTTGCAGGTGCCCAGCATTCTAGTGCATCAGTAGCAGCCTTACAGACCAGGTGCACAGATGAGATATATGTGTACTCCAGAATACAACTCAGATGTTTTTAAAAGAGGTGCTGACAGTGTGTGCCTCTTTTGCTTGCACTTAACTAGCTAAATAAACAACTATTTTTATAGTTACTGAGAGTATCTTTGAGAATTAAGGCAACAAGGTTTAAGTGCAAATAATGTGACCAGGTACTGCCTAACAAGAATCATTCACCCTGTACATCTGTAAGGTGATTTTTTTAATCTCTGTGGAACACTGTGTCCTTGGCTAGTCATGGGCTCCTGAATTTTGCTCTTACTACCTTACAACATCAGGCAAATTATTTTATTCAATAAGCTAGTTGGGGACTGAAACTTATTAATTGTGACCTAATGGAGCAAATGAGTACACTGGCGTGCAATAAGCATTGTAACTAAAGTAAAAAGCTATAAATAACACCATATTAGTGATCCATTCTTTTATGACATTTGCAGTGTCACACAGGACTCCGCTCTGCAAGACAGCATGCAATATATATGTATCTGTATGTGCAGTGTGTGTATAAACACATATATATAAACATGGTTCTTCCTAGAAAGCATTACAAACTTCAGCCCTTCTCCTGCTTTTCAAATGCCAGTAACCACTAACTTTATATAAGTAAATACAAAATGCCTTCCTTTGGCATTAAGAAGGCTTTCATTTTAGACTTCCAAGCCCTGAACAAGAAATCTAACAGAAATTGAATCAGATTCAGCATTTTTTCTTTTCAGGCAGGTTACAGGAAGAGCAGCAGCCAGAGACAGTGAAAGAGTTGTGCTAAGAGCCTGACATCTACAGCATATAAACTTCACAGGGTTTTATTTCCCAGCAGCTCTAGCCTGGTTCTGTCAACTGACAAGCCATTAGCAGCTGCAGCACCATGTGGATGCTGGACTGCATCTGCCAGTTCAGCTTCATCTGAGAGGAAACTGTGCAGTGTGAGACCACTCCACTGTGAAACAAAGCATGGCCGTGGGGATGATGGGGAGCCCACTGCACAAGTACACTTCTGATTCCACCTAAAGTGTTATAATAGACACACCTTCAGTTTCCATCCAGGCCAGAAGGAGTCACTTCTAACGGCTTTGTAAACTGAGTTTCACGTTAAAAATGTGCTGCTTCTCAATCTTTTGTTAGAATGATAATATAGAACTCCACTATTATGATTTTTAAACCTAAAATGCAATGGCATTAATTTATACATATTTTTATTGTAACTTGTTTTTCTACATTTAAAGGTTCTTTGGTACTTGTTTCTCAATGCATTCAACAAATGTCACATCAAGAGATGACATTCTTTTTCAGTGTTTATTTTGCTAAGGCCAGCAAAGCCAGCTCTCCCTTCTTTTTCTTCACTATTTGAGTCTCCTCCTTTATGCCTATTTAAGCCTAAATTCTTCTTTTTTTTTTTTTAGTACGCAGGACCACAGAATGGCACACATGGTATTCCAGACGAACCACTGGCATTACTAGATCTCGGAAACAGCTTGTCAAAAGTATTTTAGAGTTGCCTTTACCTTTTAATGGCAACATGATAGGAGCAGCTCCTAATCACTGAACGAGCAACTAGTAGATGTAGATCTTTCTGATCCTTAATAAGCTTTGACTAATGAGCTCTCATGATATGAAGCCCCATGAGCTCCATGAGGAGAAATTCCGCTTATACGTTACTGATTATTTAACCTTATGCCTTCACGATTATATTTCATCAAATTTTTATTGCTGCAATCACCGTGGTCACCTGGCTCTTGCTGGAAAATACCCCGTTTCTCCTGTGTACTGACGGTACTTTTAACACTGTGTCACCTGCAAACTTCCCCACAGTACCTTACCTCTCAAAGGCATTAACTTTACATCTAATTAGTGCATCAACTGATGCATCAACATTAAACCAGAACAACTGCATAACACATCCCTGGCAAACCAGACTAGCTAAAGTCTCCTGGTTAACTTCCTCTGGCTCATTTCAACATGACTTCTTGTCAGTTTAACATTTTCTTTGTAGATTTATTTAATTTAAATTATTAACACTATTCTTTATCTCCTCCCTTTTAAGTAATAGTTTCTAAGTGTTAATTGTTCTACAGAACTTTAAACAGGTGAGGTCCCCCAAAGGTTCAAAATTTCAGTAATCAAAATTACTGCAGTTCTGAAAATAACAACTCAGCACCCACATTTCATGAAAATGTTCTTCTCAAAACCTTATTTTTCCCTTTTCCAGTAAAATATGTAACTATTCTATGCCATTAATTGAAATATTTTTTTAAACTGAAGACACTTTTACTGACAAAGCTTAATTTAATATTCTTCACATTATTATGCAGTGATGATGCAATTTCCACCTTTCAAACTACTGCAACTTCAATTGAAGAATCCTGAATTAATGCCATTAAAAGAATAACTGAAATTACTGTAGGATAGAGAGAATTCGTTATGCTTTTACTGAAGCAAATGAAATTTGCATTGCATTATTATGTCAGTGTGACTTCCTAATTTTATTCCTTTATTTCTGCCCAATATACATTTCTGCAGCACAGCAAGAAATGCCTTTGTTTTTCCTGGCACAGCTGACTAAAGCTATTGAGAGACACAACCATTTTCAGCAGAGCTTTATCTTGTACTCCCATGTTCCCATGTTGTGACACTTCTGGGAACAACCATGACATTTTGCTCAGATTGGAATCATTTTGCTTCTTTTAAGTACTGCTGAACTGTATGGTGATTTTTTTTTTCCTTCTTCATCTTAGTACAGCCATGCCAGACAGGGTCTTGTTTATTATAGAGTAGCATTTCCCTTCCAGGCTACTTCCCGGGGTGATAATAGAACAGTTTTTCAAGTTAGCCATGAAAGTGCTGCATGATATTGAGAACAATTCAAATAATTGCTCAAAGACTTAGGATTCAGAATTGTATTTCAACTTCTCCCGAGGCTATGTAAGAAATAGAAGCCCCTTTCACTCCAGGGATGTGAAGCTGCTTGTATGGATTTACCTCAACAGACATCACTATTTCCATCAACAGCAATAACAAAGGACAGAGAGAGACACACACAGACAAATATTAGGAAGTCCCCTAAGTAGAGCTTTCAGATGCTGTATTTTCATCAGCCTTGTCTCTGTCTTGCTTTGATCTCTCCATTTCACACTGCAGAATTGTATCTCAAACATCCAAGGACAAAACTCCTACAGACGTGTGCAGCTGCAGCACTCCAAAAGAATCCCTTGCTTTTGAGCTTTTTGGTGATACCCATATTTGCTCTCCAGCAAAGTAAATTCCTGGCAGAGAAGTGCTGCTATTGCTATTTTGCATAACAAACTTTGAGGGAAATTAAGTTAAATATTTTTTCTAACAGATACAAGCCATGACCTAGAGCTCTACTTTTGTTCTCAGTCTTTCACAGTGGCTTAAAATAGCATTTCACATTAGTAACAGAGTTTTAAAATGCTCCATAGTCCTATTGCTGCAGCCATGAATATCTAAGGACATGAACAATAAAAGGCTATAGGTATGAGTAGTATATTTTCTTTGAATGGTTGCTAGAGTTTAAAAATAGCGGACTTTCCTAATGGCTGAAAAATACACACACATTATAGTGACCAAAAAACCCACCCAAACTTTGTAATATGTGCTGAACAGTAACAGTGGGAAAGACAAAGGGCAGTATGACTCAAATAAAGAATAAACTAAAGTGACTGAAAGTAATAAGATGGCCACGAGAAAGCCCCAGGATCCCATGGGGAGATCCCTGCTCTGGGGTCTCTCCTGGCATGACTCCAGTGTCCCCACAGCTGGCAGACCCCAACCTTGCTGTCACCCACAGGTGGTCTCTCCAACCATGAGGGTGCCACCGGGCAAAAACAAGATCTAGTCCCCTTTAGGTGTCATTAAAGTGATGAGCTTTAATGAACTCCTGGGTGTTGGCTGGAGCCAGGTATTGCAGAAGGTATTCTCTAGTTCCTGCCTCACTCAGAGGGCCCTCTACTCCTGTAGCTCGGAGGGATTTGAAACAACACAGGTAGAGCCAAGGGAATCTGGTCCCAGCCAGGTGCTCCCATGGCCACCCCACTCAAGGGACCTGCTCTCCACCGATTTTTGCATGAAACCAGACCTCCCAATTAGCAGTATCTCAATAAAAGCCCCGTGATCCCTTCCTTCCACAGCCCTTAGCCTTACTGCATCAAAGAAAGCTGCAGCTGCCACCTGCAGTTTAACTGAACTGAAATCCAGCCATGGAAAGAGGTTCTGCACCAGAGTGGGAGAAACGAGCCCAGCCTGGAGCAGGACACTGCAAGTGAAAACAAGTGAGAGATACCCATTTACCCAGGAAGGCCACAGGTCTGGTGCCACCAAATTCACCTGCACGCAGGCAGACACTGATCTTCAGGATGGCTTCCCAGGCATGCAGGAAGGGTCCCAGCAGCCATCTCCTTGAGCACAGCCCTGCAGGAGTTGGCCAGATGCATCCCTGGGGCTCTTACCTGGTTAGGAGAGACACCCGTCAGGGTGAGTCAGAGGATCTTGCAGGTGATCCCACACTGCCTGATGCATGAGCAGGTGCATCTACTTCTCTTCCATGCATTTTTCCAGTACCAAATTCAGAGCTAAAATGAAAGTCCTGGCAAAAGAAACAAAATGCTAAATAAACAGAAACCCCAAACACCCCAAATCAAAATAACAGCAACACCACTGCAGACCCAGAAAATCTCAAATCACAGCACATGACTTCTCTTTAGCAGAGCTAAATACCCCTGAAATGATGCTCATAGCCCTCAAGGCTACAGCTGATGACACTGGCCTTTTCTTGATGCACAAAACCCACTGAAGCCAAAGAAAACCCATGCCCCTAGACTGCCTCCATGTTACACACCAACCAAGGCAAGCAAGGCAAGCAGCCCCAGAGAGACGGTGCCTTGGCAAGGGGAGCTAAAGCCAACCCCTCAGGTCTGTTCCCCTGGCTGTTTACCTGCATGGCTTCTGTTCAAACACCTGGCCCTCAAGGAACAGTTGTCTCCAGCTGCTCATGGCAGAAGGCAGCCTCTCCTCACCCACTGTTTCACTGGCCCACCTCAGGAGGCTGGGGAGGATGTGGGGAAGGAGTTGCCTGAGCTGCTCGGTGCTGCTCAAGACAAACACCGCCCCGGAGATGGTATGGGTAATCTGCAGAGAAACATGACTAAGAACCACTTGCTCAGGCAAGGCCTTTTCCACCAGCCTGGTTCCCCTGCCTGTCTAGGGCCAGCGGGTTACTGTCTGCAATGGTCACTTCTGCAACAGCTTTGTGGCTCAGAAACACAGGACTCTCCTGGCTCCCAACTCTCCTTGAGGCCAGCCAGCACAGTGCTCTGGGAGTCTCCAGGAGCATCCATCACGGGCACCTGACTCCCTCATACCGAAGCAGGACAGAGAGCAGACGCAAACCCACAGAAGGTTTCTGCTGTTGCATGTACTGCCAGAGTCTCCAGAGCAGTCTCCTGGCTGTACTACTCACAAACAGAAGAGCTAAACCCTCAGCCGTTGTTTCCTGCTTTGTTTAGTTTCTCCACTAAGCACCTCAGGATCTTGATCCCACAGGTGCTTCTCCCCAGGCTCCTCCACAGCTCCATCATGCTGCTGCAAGGGAAGAGACATTCACCCCCAAGCCCATGTCCTGCAGTGTCTTCAGACCTCCTCAGCTGTGATGGGGCTCACAATGCCCCACTCAAAGCTGAGACACAAGCACGCTGCTCTGCAGCCCTCCAGACTGTTCAGGCAGAAAAGGCAGACCTGCGTCTCCACTGGATGCCTCCTCATGCAAGCAAGCTGCAGGGTCTCTGATGACAGTGAGAAAGTGGGTAGTGCACATACCTGTCTGTAAGGTGACCTGCTTGAAGAAGACAGCTGAACACAGCTTCACAATGACAGATGGCACAAAATACCTGTGGATACCCCTCTGCCTGTAGGTGTACAGGGTGCTCAGGAATTCTGGCACCTGAATAGAACAAGAGGAGAAAGGAGAGCTAAGTGCATCCATTACCCTGTCCTGCAGGGCCCGGACACAGACACTGGAAACGTAAGCAGTGCCTGCTCCCTTGACACACAGTCCAGCTCCAGCTCAAAGCCTTACACCACACAGGATCTAGTGCAACAGCCAACAGGAGAAAATACCAATGGAAAAAAGATCTCTTTTTACCTCTGCGAGTATGTCCCCACATTCCTTCAGGAAAACAAACACCCATTTACATACCACTGATGTCTCTGGGGCTGTGGTGACATGTAGTGGGCTGTCCAAGATGGCCCTCAGGAAATCCACAGCCTGTGCTGGAGGGATGTGTTTGCAAACAGCCTGGAGAGAAGTCAGGAATGGGAGACACTGCGTCACAGCTCTGCTCCACCAGCTCCGAAAGGCAACTTGATTGATGGTTTGGAAGTTGTGTTGGGGGAAATCCCCTGACCCTCCCTCTCTGCTGACACTGCTGTTCACATCTGAGGCAGCTAACCCATTTGGAAGCATCTCCCCCAAAACGTCTTTTGCTTGCAAGCAAGAGCTTTTCTGGACAGCAAGAGACTTGGGAGGTGAGCAGGAGGATGTGCAGGAGAACAGGAGCTGGGCCCCCACCCTGCTCTTTTGGGGCCAGATACCTTTGTGATTTTGATACTGCTCTTCACCAGATTGTCGGGGTCTGGGCTGCCCAGCTCCTCACAAAGCCACCTGATCTCATGAGCCTCCAGTATCACCAGCACAGTATTGTCTGGAACAAACACCAGGAGAAAACAGGAGTCATGTCTACAGAAACCCAATCTCCGGCCTCAGATCCTGTACAGGGGGAGCCAAGCAGTGGCAGTGACTGAAGTCAGCACCATAGGAATTCCCAAGCCCAGGAAACAGCTGACAAATCCTGCCCTCCTGAGCCCGCTTTCTCCTTGAACTCTTTGCTGAGGCTTTGGCATTTCAGCAACCTCTTCTCCCAGCAGCTGCATCCCCTACTCCCACACAGGCCACCATCACCTCTTGGAGGCAGTAAACCCTTGCAACTTCCTCAGCACGGGCAGACTGCTGCCTGAAGAGAAAAGGCTTCAAATGCAACTCTTTGTAGCACACTGTGGGCCTGCAACTCAGATGTCTCCTTCCTGGCCTGTTTGCTCTGGGCAGCAAACTGGTTTCTTCTCTTGTGCTCTGCAGGAAATCTCTTCCCTGGCAGGGATGACTTTGGAGACTGCCTGGGTAGTATCTGCCTGTCCCTCTATGCTCAGAGCAGGGAGCAAGGTGTAAGGCAGCCTCTGAAACATTGGGAACGTCATCCAACCCAGCTGTCTGACCACAGGAGTTGTCCCTCCTAAGACATCAAAGGGGGTACAGATGTGGAGGGGGACAGCACTGGGGCTGCACACTGCCAGCAGGTTTTGATTTTCCTCCCTGCTCAGAGGTGGCCTCAGCTTTCTGGCCAGAGGAAAAGGGAATTTACTGTCCCTCTCCAGAGCAGCTTAAACCACAGCTGGGTTCCTCTCAGTGGAGGATCCCAAATCCAACAAGCCCAACCCATGCCAGCGAACACTGCCTTCAGCTTCAGAACACCTTCCTCATCCCAGGCAGCAGGCAAACTCCCACCCCCAGGTTAAGGAACCCCTGGGGCTTCCTTCCTCTGGGAGATACCTGACATGGGGAACACACTCCCACTTCTCAGCCACAGCCACAGCTCCTGGCCCTGTGCTCAAGGCCATGGGGGCTGCTGCTTCACCTGAGATGTGGCACACAGGGAGCACCCGGAGCCTGGGGAACAGACCTCATCTCAACTTCTCCAGAGCCTGAAACACTCCACAGAGCACAGAGTCCCAGGGCTCAATCTTTATCCAGTCCTGCAAGGCCCAGAGAGACAATTGCAGCATTGGCAGAGGACAGGGACATGGAACAACTCTTCCACCTTCCCTGGGGACAGAGTCTTGTGCCAGGCCTGGGCAGAGACTGCCAGTCACCCCCATGGATCCCCAAGGGCACTGTGGGAAGGACAGTACTCTTCAGCCACAGCCACCCAGCACCAGCACCATCTCAGGACACAGCTACAGGAGCTCACATGAAGCCAAGAGACCATCTGGGGCTCTAGGGAAACCAGGCTGATTGCACAGGAGCCCAAAAGTTCCTTGTCTGACTGCCCCAGCTACAGTCACTCACCAGCAGGGTCCACATTGCCTGCTGCTTTGAGGAGAGTTTAAAGCTGCCACAGTTGCCCACAGCCTGGATGGCACAGCAGACCTCAGTGATGCTCTGCACCAGGGCAAGCTTGAGCTGCATGCCCTGAGTGAAGCAAAGGAAAGCAAAGGACCCCTTGAACTCTTGGAAGGACTGCAAGGTAGAACACTGTGGGCAGGTGGAACCCACAGCGGGGTTGGAGCTAGATGGGGAGGACAAACCCTTCTTCAGGAGAGCTTTACAAAGAGACCTTTGTCCATCTTGGTATACCCCAGCCCCAAGGGGCTGTAACTGCCGGGGCACCCAGGCATCCCTGCCCCATGCACCCCGTGCTCCTACCTTCTGTATAGCTCTGGAGAGCCGCAGGATATCCCCCAGGGTTTCTTTATGCACACGGGAGAGCAGCTGCTCCTTGGGGGCAAGCCGAGCAATCGCACTGTAGGTGTGGATGACAGCAGCAGAAAAGGGCTACGTTATCTCCATCCTCTGCTGCTGTTGTGCCTGTGTTGACAGAGATTCCCCGAGACATCGGCCCCAGGACTTGTGCAGGCTCCTGTGTTAGGCCCTGCCCCATGGCCTCCCCAGCTCCTTGTTTCCCTGGGCAGCTCCAAGCAGCTCCCCAACGCACTCCTTGAGCTGTGTGTGAGCTCTGGGGCTGGGAGCTGTTCCATCCTACAGTTTGGCTTCTTGCACAGGCATGGGGACGAGGTACAGACAGCAGCATCAATACTGCTGGCTCTCCCCAGGCCAGGCTGCAACGCTCACTTGGCAGGGCCCTGCCTTGACAACCCCTCTGGAATGCAGGGCTCCGTTGGGTAGCTTTTAGGAGACCACTAAGCTAAAGGCAGCTGCCACGGGCTGGCTCCTGCAGGTGTAAAAATGGAAATAAGGCCAAAAAAAGAAAGTCAAACAGCAAAGCCCTGCATCTATGGATCCTTTACCTTTGAGCCCGTGCAAGTCTGACCAAAATAGAGTCTGATGAAATTGTCAGAATATATAGTCAGTGTGTCCAGGACCAGATGGAAGGGGCTCTCGGCAGCATGTGACACTACAGAAATCATTGCCTGCAACCCCAAAGAAACATGGAGTCGTTTCCAGACCAAGCACTCAGTTGTGGCCAGTGACAGTGGTCAGACAAGAAGTTGCAACAAGGGATAAAAGGCAGCAGTGGGGAAATCCAGGAGGTCTGGAGCAGCCCTACCTCTCCCTCAGGAGCAGGCAGGGGATGCTCAGGACATGAGCATCACCTCACCTGTGGCTCAGACACAGAGTTTGCCTGCAGGAAGCTCAGCACCTGCCCTTGGACATGCCAGATGTTCTGACAAGCTGCCAGCACTGTGCCAAGAACCTTGTACAGGAACAGCTGAAAGAGAAGAGGCTGAGCCCAAGATGCGGCCATGGCCCAACCTGTCGGCAGAGGGATGGCTGCACGTGGACCCAGCTGAGCCCAGCCACAGTGCCAGGCTGTAGCCAGGCTGTAGCTTGGCCAGCCCCGGGGAAAATGTGCCTGCTGGGGGCAAAGGAAGGGGAAGCAGTGGAAACTGCCCTTGTGGGCAGAGCCCCAGCCCCAGTCCCAGCCGCAGCCCAGGACAGGATACATACCTTCTCCCAGGAGCCAGGGTCAGAGCTGCCCAGCTGCTGGCTCAGCTCCTGGCTCAGGTCCACAGTCCAGGCCTTGTCCTCGATGGGCTCCAGTGACACTTGCAGGAACTGAGGGGAACAGGAGAGGAAGTCAGTGAGTGTTCCTCTGCCTTTGGCTGGGGCCCTTTCCACACTTGCATGTCCCGGGATGCTGCTAGGGTTAAATGAAGAACTTCTTCCTTATATCTAACCTGAACTTTCACTGCTGAAGTTTAAACCCATCACCCCTTGTCCTATCCCTACAGTCCCTGATGAAAAGTCCCTTCCCAGCACCCCTGTAGGCCCCTTTCAGATACTGGAAGGCTGATATGAGGTCTCCGTGCAGCCTTCTCTTCTCCAGATTGAACAGCCACAACTTTTTCAGTGTGTCTTCATATGGGAGGTGCTTCAGTGCCCTGATCACTGTGAAGGCAGTGAGGCACTGGAAAAGGTGCCCAAAGAAGTGGTAAATGCTCCATCCCTGGCACATGGTCTTGACACACCCTTGGGCAACATGGTCTAGTGTGAGGCACCCCTACCCATGGCACGCGGGATGAAACTAGATGATCTTAATGTCCTTTCCAACACAAACTATTCTATGGTTGCCAGGCCCAGGCACAAGCCCCAAACATGATGTTGATGAGGCAGATATTTTAAAGCCCAGGAACAAACAAGAAAAAGGAAATAGAAGAGTCTTTGATGGGTCAGAACATGACTTAGCATAATACCGATTTGACACTGTAGTACATGTTTCATGATATGATGAATCATTTGAAATACCACTGCCTGAAGGATTGGATTTTTTCCTTTATTCTTGATGGAAAGCAGCATGCAGACATAATTGGAGTATGTAGAGCAGTGCAGTTTAGAAAGATTAGAGTGGTTAACGCAACTCTGTTTTGGTTAAGGATGTTAATTCTAATTCTGTTCACACTTTGGGGTTTTGTGTTTTGTTTTGGGGCTTTGTTTCTTAAGCCTCTTTCACATTCATTTGCTTTCATACTTCTTAACTTGCCGGCTATGCAAGCATTTTCTCTTGGGTTTCCAGAGGGATAAATGCAAGTTATTGGCAGTATTTGCAAGTACTTGGGTATCCAACAGGTAATCTAACACACTGAAAGAAGCACCTCCGTGTGAATTAGCTCCTTCTTCATTTCCACTCCTTGCCCTCTCCCACAACTAAAGGTGGCGTATAGGATATATGTTGCTAATATTTCCAACAGAATCCAAATTATGTCACTTAGCTCTGTGTAATAATTTCTTCACAGGCTGCACAACCTGCTATCTTCTATAAGCAAACAGCACAGAGATAGAGGTGGCTTATATAAGCATAAAAAATTCTTTCTTTTTCACTGACACCACATTTACTTCCATCTGCCCCAATTTTAGAGCTGCGTAATACCAAAGCTGATAAGAGATACCCAAGCTGGGCTCAGAGCTTCTTCTGAAGTCAAACACATACAGTGTTATCCAAAATCACACTGACTTGTTAGATGAGATAATGTGAAATTCTGTAACACATCAGAGGGAGAAAGAGAAACTTTGAGATCAACCATCTGCTACAGCCCCAAAGACAACAATCCCATCACAAAACATTATAGATAAAAGTGGAAAGGGCTGCCATGCACTATATATTTTGTACCTGGTGATCACAAAATCCTGTCTGCTTGAACCTTCTTCTGCAAACCTTCTATGAAAGGCTGGGAAATTACACTTCATTTTCTACTTTTATAAGCATTTGGTTTATCATTATTGACACAAAATGCATACAGATAAGGAGAGAAATATCTAATGAGGCTATCTGCCAGGGTGAGAGAGAGATTCCTGGCACATGAAAGCAATATTGAATAGTAACTTAAAGAACTCTCACCTCTTCGAGTGCTGATTAATAGCCTTTTTTTTTTTTATGGCAACTCCATTCTCCAATACATTTATTAAAAAAGAAAAATATTTTTAATGCTGGGTTCAACTTAGGTGATAAATAAGAAAGCTTAACAACATCAATAATGTATTACAAAACAACTGTCTCGGCTTCATTTAAACTGGACTGCATTATAGCTACTCTCTTCTTTGCATTAGCTTCAGTTCGTTACGGTACTCAGACCAAATTTTAGCATATGATTTGTCCTACTGGCTTAAATACATCTGATGGTCAGACATCCGCCCTCCTGCCCAGATGATCAAAATTAGACACAACCTTGTGCACCCTAGGGAATGGGAACCTGCATGCAGATGGGAATGTCATGGTGTAAAATATAAGGAGGACACAGAGCATTCTGGATCCAACTTAATTATTTTGATGGTGCTTTAAATGGGCTTACACACTGCTTAGCTAACAAGCATTTAATCCAGAGGTTAAAGAAGGCAGCAACCCTAGAGACTGGGCTTGTAAAGGGCTGTAAAGATTTCTGAGGTAGAAAGTCATCTTAAGCCCTAGGGAGTGGACTGTAAAGGGCTGAGGGAGATTTTATTAGCATCTTTAATTAAGCATTTATTTGAGTCATTTATTTGGCATTGAATCAATTTGTTATTAGTTGTTTTGTTATTTAATTAGTGTGCTTAATTACTGTAAATACTATTAGGGCTAAATCCTGCAAGTTGCTGAGAAATATCACAACTCCTAGGGATGTCAATTAAAACATATTTCCCAGGCCTAGGGAAGTGCAGAGTTGTTTCTGAGGTACTGATTATGACAACCATAACGTTAGTGTAAGAAGAAGGTTTTTTCTGGAGTAACTCAAGTGACAGGTAACACAGAGGTTGTTCGGTATAAAAGGAACCATTCTGACTACATCAAGTTGACAGAAATTCTTGTTTGACTTTCTTGGGGTGATAATTTTGTTCTTAGGAATTGAAGAGCTGGAAAATGAGTGAAGCCTGTAATTTTCTTCTTATGGGAGAAAATCATATAAACTATACACAAATCCATTGCTGAAATGAGACACTGTACAGGAGATCATAAGATGGTGTTCTCAATTTTAATGGAGTTGAAGGCAGCATTGAATGCAGGAACAATTATTCCAGTCTTGTACTAGATCATAGAATCATAGAATAGTTAGGGTTGGAAAAATGAAGAGAATCACCAGCCAGCCTAAATGATTAAAAAAGAAAAGTCAGTGGTAAAGCCACAACAACTCTTTTTTCTTTCTTTTCCTTTTTTTTTTTTTTTCCTTGCCCTCTATTTCCCATTTCTAGGCCTACAAAAGAAATAGAGGATTAGGAAGAATCTCAGCAAGAAAGAGGCGCTTTGGAATACAGAGAAAAACAGTGAGAGGAATAGCATCCAATAACTAATTGATACAACATAAAAGAAAAGATATGTTTTGGTGTTAATAAATATTACCACTGAACTGGGGGGAAAAATTATTTATGGAAAACTATCTGCATTATTTCATGAAAAGCAAACTGTTTCACTAAGACATCTTCAAAACAGACGGTTTTGATTTCTGTTTTGACATGATTTTTTGTTTTAATTAAAGATAAAACCCAAAGTAAAACAAAACATTTCAATTTAATTCCCATAATATTTAACTCAAGAGCATGTACCTGTTTTCTTTCTGGTTTAGTGAGGAAAAAGCTAGAGAAAATGTTGTTTCAGAGTAATCCAAACTGAAAATTTTTCACAGGCTTTCTTTCCAGCTACTGACCTGAGCAGTGTCTATTCCTCACAGCTTTCCCCATTGCTGCTCTGCTGAGGCTCTTGGCAAAGTGCAGGAAGTGGAAAGAGGGATGATGCACAGACAGGATCCAAACTGTTGAGAGGTCAAGGAGGGATTTGGGTTCAGGCATAATAGATGAAGGGAGGAGAGGAAGCATGATGCAAAGCCAAATAAAGTCAGTGGGAGATTCTCCATCGACTTCAGTGGGTGTTGAATCCAAACCAAAGCGACAGAGAGGTGTGAAAAATGAACAATGGGGCATGAGGAAGGAAAGGACAGAGAGTGATGTGGAGTGGGAAAAAATACCATCTGCTCTACTTGCTGTAGCTCTAGGAAAGTCAGTATATTCTTTTGGCTGTCAATGCAATCTGAACATCCCCCTCTAACTTTGTGAAGTGTAACTCTGAGCACATCAGGGAGACACAGGATTTTTCAGCTCATGCTAACAGCACGCTTGCTGAATCTGGTGAAGTTGTTCATATATAATACAGCACCATTTTCTCATGCATCTACTATAAAATACGTAATCTCAAAGCTTTCACAGAGTTAAATAGACCAAGCAGATGGACAGGGAAATTAAAAGAAATTGGCAAGGTAGAAAAGATAAATGGTCAACTGAGATTTGAAATGAAGAAGAGAGTCAATGAGGCAGAGCGCCACAGTGAAGCTATTCCAGATGGTAGGGACTGTGAAGAAGGTAGATCTGAAAACACTGCTGAAATTCAGACCAAGAGAGAGGCACAATGGCAAGGAAAGCATGAAGACTCTGAATCCATCTAATCCTGTGACGGTGTATGGGTCCAAAAAAGAGGTCACAGCCCAAGAGGAGGACTTCAGTGACTCAGCAGAGGCCAAGCTGCTTCTCTCAGACTATAAGACCTCAGCATATACATTACTGGCCACTCTCTGTCTACAGTTAGGCTGCTTGCTGCATCACCTTTTCCTCATGAATCAATGGACAGTATCTTTCTATGTGGGAGAATCAGAAAAGATCACAACCAGCTGTACAAATACAAACAATTCTGAATAATGGGAATGTTTAAACCCCAGACTTGCATCCAGATCCAGCTGTGCAAGCTCTGCCTGCCTGTATCTGAATTCCTTTTCTTCAGAGTGAAAACTGTTCAGACTTTTGCTGATTCTTGAGAAAATTGTACTTAGGGATAACAATTGCTAAGTTACAAAGGATTTATCAAATGCCTCTCTGCTTTAATAAGTGCAGAGTAGTTGTCCCAGGGTGAATCCATGGAAAATAACAACATGAACGTTTTAAGATGTTATCCTCTCCCTGTCCTGAGCAAAGGTGCTTATTCACAGACTTTGCCCACCATAAAGTAGAAATTGCCACCTTAAACTTTCTTCAGTGGCCTGCTATATTCTGCAATAGTATACAGTACTCTGCTCCAAACCCTCTTCTTTTCATTACTTACACTGAAGTAATGTTACAGGAATGAGAGACTGGGTCTTCTTCTAATTTCTAATGCTATTTGTGGAAGTAAACCTAATGAGGTGAAGAGGTATATCGCTGAATTCCATTGCATCCACTGCACTATTTTACAGCTCCATTTTGTGGTAAAATCCATGTAACTGAACCTTCAACGTCAATTTCCTTGATTATAAGTCTGTGTCACTGAGTAAATGGCCATCAAAAGCCTCTCCTCCTAATTCTGATTTCCTGAACTTCAAAATGGAATATTAAGTGCCATTTAGTCACTGACAGTAGCAATACCCCATTTATCAGCCTATTAGGTGTAACAAGTAACACTAATGGGGGTGAATGCAAAATAACAAAAGCCTAGCACCCATGTTGCTTTCCCCCTGCTGAAATGGATAATTCAGTAATTACCGAGCATGCCTCATTTAGTAGCCTGGCCAGAGGATAGGAAATGGTTTATTCACAGGATTTCAGGGGGCTAAATTAAGCACCTGCTGTTATATATTTGTCTGCATTGTATCTTTTTGTATACTCTAATAGCCAGGTTTCACCACAGGAAGATCTCTTTCAGGAACTCCACGCAGGAATCTCTAGATTTCTCATACACACTAAAGTCAGAACAACGTATCTAGGATACAACCTGTCACTCCCCATTCCTTGAGGTTGCCGTAAAACCTGTTGTTTCCAGTCAGTTTGCTGAATTACTTTTTCAATGAAGTAAGCAGTAACACTGAATCTATGCAATCCATACCGCAAGATAAGGGATCTTCTTTTCATTATGGTTTCCTCAGCAGGAAACTGCGTATGTGCCTGGAAGAGATACTGTGTTGTGCACAGCAGTGTATTTTGAAAATACCAACCAGATCATCAGGTACTGTAAATCATTCTGCTTTTTTGAAATGAAAGAGCTTTGATAATTTATATCAGAAATACAAATATATATATTTATATTAAACCTGGTTTTATAGGAACTAAGCATGCTGAGGAAATGGTGCTGCAACACCTTCATGTTTGCTGTCCTACCAAATAGCGTTATACCTCACATCTAATCCCAATGAACTGAACCTCTATTTCATTACGAAATGGTGGCAGAAAACACTTGGCACACTAAAGTCTGTAGTTTATCAAACTGCTGCCAAATCTACCAAAGTAAAACTTATAAAGTACCACCTGAAAATTGGGCAAAATCTCTGTGCATCTGATTTACAAAAAGCTCTGCCCACCTCAGTTACCTGTGGGCATCTAAATTACTGCTCAGCATTCAGAAGGGCATTTTGAAGGACCTCTATCAACTGTCCCTGCTTCAGTTCATATCACAAGGTGGTGTCAGTACAAACTGGATTTTTTTTTTTTTAATCAAACTGAACAAGAATAATTCCTCCAGAGCTTCATCTGATATTTTCCAGTCACTAAAGAGCAGTTGGGGACTGAGGTTTGAACCAGTGGAAAGTAACCCCCCCTTGAAATACTTACACCATGGATTTGGGGTTAGAATCATAGAATAGTTAGGGTTGGAAACCACCTTAAGATCATCAAGTTCCAACCCCCCTGCCATGGGCAGGGACACCTCGCTCTAACCATATCACCCAAGGCCTCTTCCAACCAGGCCTTGAACACCCCAAGGGATGGAGCATTCACAACCTCCCTGGGCAACCTATTCCAGTGCCTCACCACCCTCACAGGAAAGAATTTCTTCCTTATACTCAGTCTAAACTTCCCCTCTTTAAGTTTTAACCTGTTACCCCTTGTCCTGTCACTACAGTCCCTGATGAAGAGTCCCTCCCCAGCATCCCTATAGGCCCCCTTCAGATACTGGAAGGCTGCTATGAGGTCTCCATGCAGCCTTCTCTTCTCCAGGCTGAACAGCCCCAACTTTCTCAGCTGATCTTCATATGGGAGGTGCTCCAGTCCCCTGATCATTCTCGTGGCCTCCTCTGGACTTGTTCCAACAGTTCCATGTCCTTTTTATGTTGAGGACACCAGAACTGCACACAATACTCCAAGTGAGTTTTCACGAGAGCAGAATAAAGGGGCAGGATCACCTCCTTTGACCTGCTGGTCACACTCCTTTTGATGCAGCCAGGATACAGTTGGCTTTCTGGGCTGTGAGCACACACTGAAGCCGGCTCATGTTCATTTTCTCATCGACCAGCATCCCCAAGTCCTTCTCCGCAGGGCTGCTCTGAATCTCTTCTCTGCCCAACCTGTAGCTGTGCCTGGGATTGCTCCGACCCAGCTGTAGGACCTTGCACTTGTCATGGTTAAACTTCATGAGGTTGGCATCAGCCCACCTCACAAGCGTGTCAAGGTCCCTCTGGATGGCATTCCTTCCCTCCAGCGTATCAACCGAACCACACAGCTTGGTGTCATCGGCAAACTTGCTGAGGGCGCACTCAATCCCACTGTCTGTGTCAGCGACAAAGATGTTAAACAAGACCGGTCCCAACACCGATCCCTGAGGGACACCACTCGTTACTGGTCTCCAGCCGGACATTGAGCCATTGACCACAACTCTTTGTGTGCAGCCATCCAGCCAGTTCTTTATCCACCGAGTGGTCCATTCATCAAATTGATGTCTCTCCAATTTAGAGACAAGGATGCCGTGTGGGACAGTGTCGAACGCTTTACACAAGTCCAAGTAGATGACATCAACTGCTCTACCGCTGTCCGTCAGTTCTGTAGCCCCATCATAAAAGGCCACCAAATTGGTCAGGCAGGATTTCCCCTTGGTGAAGCCATGCTGGCTGTCACCAAGCACCTTGTTGTTTTTCATGTGCCTTAGCATGCCTTCCAGTAGAATCTGCTCGAAGATTTTGCCAGGCACAGAGGTGAGACTGACTGGTCTGTAATTCCCCGGGTCATCCCTTTTCCCCTTCTTCAAAATGGGGGTTATATTTCCCTTTTTCCAGTTGTCGGGAACGTCACTGACTGCCATGATTTTTCAAATATGATGGCCAGCGGCTTATCAACTTCATTCGCCAGCTCCTTCAGGACCCGCGTATGGATTTCATCAGGACCCATGGACTTGTGCACGTTCTCTGTTGCAACCTTTTTGCTACACAAATCTGTTTGTAGAGGCTGTGGTATTTGCTGAAATAGACATATCTTATGTGTACTAAGTACAAATATTAAATAACAAACAGAACTGATGGCATATGAAAACAAAGAGACAGGACAGCAAGGACAAATACCATTTCCTGAAAAAATCTGACTGTAACAAGTACAAAGATTACATGACTACATGAGAATTCAGGCTACATTCACATTTGGGCTTGGTAAAGAAAATAAATAGAAACATTTAATGAATAAAGGAATTTGCTAATGTAATCAGTATTATCACAGGATGCGAGATATTAATCACTAGCCTCTGATGCTGCCTAGCATGGTATCAGAAGCTGGCTTTTTAACTACAGAGTAGCTCTCACCTCCAGCTCTCCAGCTTAATCATACAGATTTATAGAATATCAGTTTCCTGCAGATACAGTTTACAGACTCAAATCAATAAGGTTACAAAAACAATTAAGTTCCTTTTTTTGGCTGAAACAGATTGAAATCAATTACAATAAAAAAATGCCGCCTTATCCAGACAGTACCATGGCCAGTAGGGAAACTCAGCTGGGCTGTGGATCAGGCCTGAATTCTAAACTTTTGACCTCAAGAGTACTGGATTCTTTGAGCAAAAGTGACTAATGCCAGACTAATTCAATTCCCTTCTGTAGAAATACACAGATGAACAAAACAAAATTGTGGCTGCAGTATATGAAAGTATTCCACTAATAAACTTTTAACAGGTATGGATATCAATTCCAGAGAATATCTGGCAGAGACAAGCAACAAGAATAACAATTCTCAAGAAGCACAAAGGGAGTCCAGCACTGTGATTCTGATCATGAAAGCATGCCTTTAAAAGCAGTAAAGATAAAGGAACAATATTTATAGTAAAGCACAATCTTAGTAAATAATCGTGAGAGTACAATAAGAAAAATAAACCTCAACACCACACTGAAGTGGACAAAAGAGAATGAATATTAGATAAATAGACTCACAGATAGCATCTAATCCAAAAGGATTTTTGTAGCTTTGCTTTGTAATCACATCCCTCCATAATAAGCATTAATTTTTTTTAATCTTATCTTTCTCATCCTGAGTAATTTCCTAATTTTTCAACACTTTCTTGGTTTCCAAGAGTTTATAATTTTCCGGAAGTCAGCCTCATAAGAAATTCTTGACACATGTAGTCATTAAGGCAGTAATGTGATGTGTCATCTGAAGGTCTTTACAAAATACAAGAATTCTAGTTGCCATAATTCCTGGGTTTACTCCTTCTACCCTTATATAAGAGCTTAAAGCAAACACCAAGAACTCTTGAAAATGTTAATTTTCCTTGACAACAATGATGATCCAGCAAAATAATGAAAGAAATATTGACAAGAATACTGTTCATGGTGTCCATTGTTCCCAGGAACCATGTTCTGCAGGACTTAGCCTGGCTGCAAGGCCTGGACAACAAGGCTGCTGCACAAGGACTCACACTTGTGAAACTGGCATTGTTAGAGGGTGGTAGGGAAAGACAGGAGCTCATTTAAATGAATGGTCTTCTCTCGCCAGCTCTTCAAATTCATCACCTGAACATCACAATTCTTCTTTCCTTTTTTGGAAGTCCAAAAGGAGAGATAAAACAATTCTTACAGAAAGAGTACGCAAGTAAAAAGAGCATGTACAAGTGGATTATAACCTAACAAACTAACCTCCTACAAAATAAAAGTGCCATCTGGGACTTCAGAGAGCAATTCTGTACTTTCCCTCCTAGCTTGGACAGAAATCCACATCTTGGTAAGAGTCAATTTTGCCTTCAGTAAGGAACACAGGGTTTCTAAAGATTTAGATAACTGCAGAATTCTGAAATGTGGCTCTCTGACCTTAAGGATTCTGTCACAGCTCAGCAGGAAAGAAAACTTATCCCTTTCCCTTAGTAGAGTCATCCACACATTTAGAGCCTCTTTCATTTCTCATTCACATATTGTACAGCTATATACATCGTATAAATACATATATAAATAATGTAACTATTGTGCATTTACTATACAAACGTGCTTTTTGTTTGCATATACCACTTCTTCCCAGAACAAATGAGGTAAGAGTAGAATATCTCACTTCTAGCTTGCACGTGCGTATTTTAGCTACTCGCACATACTTGGCTCCCAGGCACATAATAGAATCATAGAATCATAGAACGGTTAGGGCTGGAAAGGACCTTAGCATCACCTAGTTCCAGCCCCCCTGCCGTGGGCAGGGACACCTTACACTAAACCACGTCACCCAAAGCTCTGTCTAACCTGGCCTTGAACTGCCCCCTGGCCAGGGATGGAGCATTCACAACTTCCCTGGGCAACCCATTCCAGATGCTTCACCACCCTCACAGTAAAGAACTTCTTCCTTATATCTAAACTAAACTTCCCCTCCTTAAGTTTTAACCCATTACCCCTTGTCCTGTCACTACAGTCCCTAATGAAGAGTCCATCCCCAGCATCCCTATAGGCCCCCTTCAGATACTGGAAGGCTGCTATGAGGTCTCCACGCAGCCTTCTCTTCTCCAGGCTGAACAGCCCCAACTTTCTCAGCCTATCTTCATACAGGAGGTGTTCCAGTCCCCTGATCATCCTTGTGGCCCTTCTCTGGGCTTGTTCCAACAGTTCCATATCCTTTTTATGCTGGGGACACTAGAACTGTACACAATACTCTAGCTAAGCACAAGACTGCTTCTCATAAGAAAACATAAGGGAAGTGGCACATTAAATAGAGGTTTGCATATAGAATTTTCATTTTAAGAAAGAAAAGATTACAATATTTATTAAATGTTTTGTCTTCAATTAGAAAAGAGGTTGATAATTTCCTCCAGATTCAATTGGAACCTGTTTAATTAGCATCTATAGAAACTCAAAGACCAAGGGAGTCAAACAGCTCATATTTTTGCAGGAAAAACTATTGTATCTGATGCTACACTTTGGCTTAATGCAAATCACAAATCTTACTACTCTATGCCCCCCACTCCCCTTTTGGTTTCTTGCTTCTTTATAGGAAGTTACCACTGGGTCACATCACAGGCAAGAGTTTATGCTATTTCCTAAATCTCTGTGGAACAAAGATCTCAGTCCAGATATCAAATAAGTATAGTGAATATGGAGGTAATTTTGACCTCTTTTTCTATAGAAATTTGATTTTCAACTCTTTCCTTTCTCCACTGCTAATTCAAAAACAGATAACTAAGAAACACAGCAGTTCACAATTGCGCAGCAGTAAGCTGAGTAGCTCTTGGCACTGTAATTAGAATACTTTTAGTGGAAGTTCCAAGAGCAAACTGAAATAAAAGAAAAATCTAATTTTAACTAAAACCAAATAAACAAATAAAGCCATATTTCTAATTTGAGGACTGACATTAGTTTTCTTATTTGGGGGCTTTATCCCCAGTTCGGAAAAAGGCCAATATAGTTTATTAAATTTGATGCTGTCATAAAGCTATAAAAATGTTCTCATAACATTCAATGAAAATGAGTACAGATATAATTTATTTGCTCTTCCAGAGCATTTCCCAAGTACCAGTTTCAAAACACACAGCAAATATTACGCTACAAACTTCACACCAATACTGTTACCACACTGCATATCACTATCTCTTGCAAGTGCTAGGACAAGTGCCTGAGGCAGAGAGATGTGACAGCTTGAGGGACAGGGCTCATCAGTACTTTGAAAGACTAAGCAGTATTGCATCTTCATTTTAAAAAGTGCAGAAAACCTGTTAATAAGTGGATACAACTTATTTGGTCTTAGATGTCAAGAACAGTGTTCAGAGTAAATAATCCTTCAGATCTTAATTATGAGAGCACAAGAAAGGGAAGACTTGCATACTGATGCACTAATACATCTTATTCCACTTCATTCACAACATAACACTTTATCCCGGGAATTCAATTCTGTTCTTCCAGCTGTGGGTACAACCACTGAAAAGAATGGGATCATTCATCCACATCAGAAACGGAGCAGAACTTGCTTCGCAATAATTAAAGGAATTCTTTTATTCCAGCCTATCACCACATGCTGCACTTGCAGCATACGGACAATTTAATGGTACCAGCTCTTCCCACACTCACTGGCAGAAATCCACTCATCTCGGGGAGACTGCAACTTGAAGGACTGACCTCTATTATCTGAAATGTCAAACTATCATAAATTTGCCTGCTTGATTCCCTCCCTCCACAGCTGTGGCATCTCCTAACCCAGTCTAGTTCTCAGGCACTTGCAACGATTTCTACAAAACACAGTCTTGTAAACAGATCACTGGGAGATAAGGATGAATATGTGGAAATGTGAACAATTGTCACATTAAGAAGTTGAAAATAACATTTCTTATTTTTCCTCTTAGCTGGTAAGAAAAAACTGACCAAATTTTTTTCTGGTCTATTATTGGCAATAAGACAATTCATTTCAGTCAAAATACAAAGGAAGTATATCTTTCTCTCCCTCATACTCAGGCGTGGGCACACATACTTGCATGCTGTTGTCTGAGAAGAAGAGGCAGAGGCTGCAGAACAGCCTGAGAGCTCTGTTTCATGGCAACAGCCAAGCACAGCAGGCTATTTTTTTTTTTAACAAGTACCACATGCCCGCTTATCTTCTGTTAAGTGACTTCAACCACTAATGAAAATTTACGTTACTCACTATGGAAATGACATCATAACTTGCAAAAAAATGCTATGTCAGTTCAGATTTTTCAAAATAAAAGTGTTTTGACAAATGCTTACAAAAATGAGGAAGCTGATACATGGCAAGTAAATGTTTACTAAAGTAAATACAGGAGCACCTATGCATTACCACAAGAATCACCAACCTAGCTTACTCCAGTAAATGACCTGAGTATGTCACAACCTTATCAATATGAACAAGGTTAATACCTTCATTTTGTATACCCTTGTCTTTACAATCTCAGAGATTTTTTTTGCCCAATACCCATTATTTCATCAGAAATGTCAAATGTCGGTCCTTTCCCCTAAGACTGAGAAGATCCACTGTGCCTGAAGAGCTGCAATGATCTGATACTTTATATTCCAGTAACAGCAGCAAGCCCCAGGAAATGTGTATGCAGCATGCAATACATACGCAGAAAAAAATATAGTCAGTGCTTGGAACGTATAGAAAATATACCCCAGGGGGGCAGCCCCAAAGTAACACATTACACATAGGCTACACAAGCCCAGAAGACAAGAGCTCGCCTTTCAAGAAGGAATAAATTTTAGCCAAAATGAGTGGCTCTCATAAAATACTACTTCTGCCACTCTACTAGCCTGAGGGTGGTCTTGTTAACTCTGAGGAAGGGGATACTTTTGGTAAGGAAATGCTTTCTGTGGATAGGACTGCAGTCATCTGAGAGCAGCAAACCACAGTGCATTACAGAGCTTGCAGAAAGGACACATCAGAGATTTAAATAAGTCAGGCTTGCTTCGATTGATCAGGATATTGCTGAGACTGGACAGATAAAAGCTGCAGAACTCTGAATCTAGGTTGAAATTATATCTCTAAGGACAAAATTATATTGAAACAGGCATTCCGCATATAAGCTTTATGTTAAATTCCACAAACTGTACTGTTAAGATGATGATTCAGAATCAGATATGTTTTCAGGGAAAACTTCAGGAAGGTTATTTTTCATGTAGATTCTCTCGAGATGTAATCCATGAGGTGTTAAGAAGAAAGGCATTTTACATAACCCACAGGCTTTGCTCCTTTCCAATTAAAGGAGAAGAGATCAGCTGGTGAAGGAAAACTCCAGCAAAAGCCCCAGTGGCACAGCATTACACAGAACCAGATCCAAAGAGAAAGCTTGGAAAGAAAGGGAATGGTATTTGTGATTTCATATACAGCTTCTTTTCCAGTCCTAGAATGAATATTACGCAAGTTTCCCATGAACTGGATGGTTGGTAGTTCCTGCAGTTTTGCTTTTGACTTGGTAGTGTTAATTTCCTAATTCCTAATCATGTAGTACATCATTCTCATTGATCCTAAGAGATATCCTAGGTAAATAGTTTGCTTAGTTTTGGAGTAATATCAAACTTTTACCTTTAGTCCTTACCCCTTCTTTTCCACATAAATATCTTTCACTGCCTGTTTTAATTTCCTCCACAAGTTAGTCCTAGAGCAGGTCTTACTAGATCTGTGCCCTTCCAAGCCACAAAGTCACAACTTTCTTTTTTATCCATATGCTTTTTGTAAGATCTCTGCTTTCATGTAACATTTCTATAGTTTGTCATGAGCCTTTTATTTGCAACAGACTTCCCTGACTTTAGGAATTATCAGGCCTTCTCAAAGTCACACTAAGCTCAGTTGATATGACTTTGTCACCTACATCATTTATGTCTCTAAAATTGTTAGAATTTACTTCTCTCATGCCTTCATCTCCTTTCTGCTGACAGTGATTTTGACCCAGGTGGGTGGTATTGCTAACAATCTATTCCTATCTTAACGTACACTGTGATCTCTACCTTTATTTTCCTCTTTCCTTGGTAAATTGAATTCCCCAGTACCTGTACTGTGACACAATGTTTCTGTTAACACTTGATACTCAATTTCACATTTTCCACCTTCTTTTCCATGCCTCTTGCACCACTACAAAAAACATTTCAGCTGTTTCTGAAACCCACTGTCCTGGGTTCAGCAGTAGCAGTCATTTTTCTCCTTCTTAGTAGCTGGTGCAGTGCTGTGTTTTTGACTTTTGGCCTGGGAACAGCGCTGATAACACCGATGTTTTTAGTTGCTGCTCAGTAATGTTTACTCTGACCAAGGACTTTCTGAGTCTCACGCTCTGCCAGGGGGGAGGGGAAGCCAGGAGGAAGCAGAGACAGGACACTTGACCCAAACTGACCAAAGAGGTATTCCATACCACAGCACGTCATGCCCACTATATAAACTGGGGGCAGTTACCCAGAAGGGCTAGATCAGTGTTCAGGTCAGGCTGGGTATCGGTCGGAAGGTGGTGAGTGGTTATATTCTCTCCCCTTGTTATTTCCTTTATCATTATTATTATTAGTGGCAGCAGTAGTGGTTTGTGTTATACCTTAGTTGCTGAATTCTTCTTATCTCAACCCATGGGAGTTACATTCTTTGGATTCTCCTCCCCATCTCTCTGGGAGCAGTGGGGGATGAAGGGCAGGGGAGTGAGAGAGAGACTGCATAGCTGACCGAGTTTAAACCACGACACCAAGCAAGGAAACTTCTCTTAAAATTACTTCACTGTGTCTGTCTCATCATGAC
Source organism: Neopsephotus bourkii (assembly GCF_033783945.1). Taxonomy (NCBI): domain Eukaryota; kingdom Metazoa; phylum Chordata; class Aves; order Psittaciformes; family Psittacidae; genus Neopsephotus; species Neopsephotus bourkii. Next base: position 1,938,162 of record NW_026901526.1, read on the forward strand.
TCACAAGAACTACCATTTTTTCCCTGCTGTTCAACCTTCTACTCTCCAGTACACTTTTGCCCTTTGTTATACCCATATTTTGCCACCTGCATGTATTTAAGAAACATTTTTATCACCTACGCTCAGCTCCAGCCCAGAAGGCTGGAAGTAGCCCAGAAGTAGCCCAGCTACTTCAGAAGAACTCTTGTTCCATAAATGCTTCCTTATGATCAGACATCCTCAGACTTTCTTCACAGCATTTATCCTTGAAACATCTGTTCATCTTTATTGTCTTGTTATGCCTTTGCTATCCTTCTCTGGGGACTGGAAGGCTTCCTTTGAATGTTACCCAGATGAAAATACCATTGTCAGCTGACAGGAAGAAAATTATTTCCATGTTGTGTATTTTACACCATTTTAAAATGAAACCATGTTTATACTGAATAATATAGGCTTTCTACAGCCAAACCTTTATTCCTCCAGTAGCTACTGGGCCAGCTAAATGGGGCCACTTCACTCTCTTTCCCAGCTGCTTTTGTGCAATCCTACTAGAGAGCAAGGTGGAAAAACAAAAATGAGGATAGATGTTGGCAGCAACACTACTGGTGGAGAGAAGGGCAGATATAGAACAAGATGCACATTCTCTGTAATTATTTACAGGCAGCATGTATTTGGTACTGAAAATACATACACCTTACAGCTACTGAGACCTTGTTGGGCAGCATAGTGATGTTCTATAGCAGATCTTTTAAATGGGAATATGCTATAAGTTAGTAAATATCGTCAGATAAATCCCTTCCAAAGTCAAGTCAGTGGAATTCTTTGATTTAAACACAGCTGAAATTTCACATACATTATTTAAGTGTATAAACCATAAAGAAGGAAACCACCATCGGAGACAGAGAAGGTGCCTGGAACAGTTTCCTGTTAGACTCAACAATCCTGGCTGAAGTGCCTAAGCATAAGGACTTTTATCTCACTGCTTTTAAACCACCTTCAAACAGGAAACTCTCACAGCATTCTGCCCTTATAACTTACCTGATGAAGGATAACCTCAGCCTACAGCAACAAAGGGTACTGAAGGCAGCCAAAAATGTGATAGCAGTTCTGTGCACACCCCACCCAGTCATGACAACCCATCCCAAATCTGAAGGCTGCATGATGGTATTAGCAAGATTCAGCAGCCTAGCTAGCCTCAATTCAGCACACCTGCTGCAGGGCTTTTGCTCATCTTGGAGACTAGGAGGTGTACAGACAAGTGTACTGTGCAGGTACCCCTGCCTTACTTAATTTGCATATGTTAATGTCTTTATTCAGAAAAGGCACAATAAAAACTGTGCAGATGATCATGGGTATTCATCTACCTCCATCTGAAATAAGTCAAAGCAGTCTAAAACATTTTAATCAGGATGACTATTAAGATAGAAGTATGCAGATCTGTAAATGGTAGTTGGAGAAGGTCTTTGCTTGTTCATAATGCTACAAGCAGAGGGCATTCAAATAAATTAAAAGTAACTTTTTCGCATACAGTCTATAATTATACTGTGGACTCCACTGTCACAAAATATTTTGGTGACCAAAAAGCCATAAGAAAAATTCAAGGTGACAAATTAATCAGTAGTTATGAAACATTAGATTAGTGGCTTCTAAACATGTTCTTCCAAATGTAACCGCTACTTTAGGAGCTCAGTAAATCTTCCCTTGCTAAAATATCCAACAAGGGAAGCTCCATTACCTCCTTGTGTTATTAGGTTGTTTCTCTAAGCATTTAATTCTGACATTTTCAAATACAAGATGCTGGCCTAAACCAATGTGGCAGCTCTTAAACTCTGTGTTTTCACATCCTCTTTTTCATGCTTTGATATGAAATTATATCAGTTTAGGCTTCTTTGCACACTGCTATTTTGCACATAAGTATGACACAAAAGTGTAACAGAATAAAGGCCTGCACTTGTAAGAGGGCCACATTTACACTGCTTTGCACACTACCTTTAAAGCTAATGTATTTACAGATAATTCCATTTAAAACCTTTTATTTCTTAAAAAGCAGATTCCTATACAAGAACTGCTGGTGGAAAATACAGTCACAAACAAATACAAAGAAATCCCAACATCTTGCCCTGAACTTCATTTGTGGTAATGTGTGATGCCACTGACAGAAAGCACCTTCTCTCCCATTTACTGGGGAGACAATGATTTTTTCTTTTATCCCATCATTTCTGTAACTGCTTGAAAGGGTGAGGCAGGATCTATGCATCTGTTAGTATTTACAGCATCTGAATTCCTTCACCCCAAAGTGAGGCAGAAAAAAAGGATGCTGGTCAAACAGCAGTGTTCCAAGTCACTTGCTTGGCATTGAAGCTGCGTATGGTTTTTAAGCCACATGTTAAGTATCACTAAAAAACTACTGTATGTTTATTTCTAGTGACTTCGGTGCAGTCTGACATTGGCTACGCTTAACTCTGCAGAACTGGGAGGTAATTAATGAGACTCATAAATGTAAACAGAGATCTTCTAAATACCTCAAAAAATCTCATCAATAAAAGCTTGTTTTCTTCTTTCTTTTCTCCACATGCTAGAACCAATCAGCTGGCATGGTCAGAGTGGGAATTTTTATGAGCTTTACAATGACAATATAAAGTACTGTAGATTTCAATATGAAAATACCTATTTTGTGGGGAAAACAAACAATGAAACAAAAAACAAAATAAAAAACAAACAGAAAAAAAACCACAAAAAAACCCAAATCCAAAACCCAAAACAAAACAACACAACCCACATAAAACCCCACCACAAATAAACTAACCAACATTTCAGGCATGCAAAGAATGCAAAAAATACCAGTCCCCAAACCTCAAATGCTTGAAGTGGTATTATAGAAATCTTCTTAATTGATTTTACAAGAACATAAATTAACACTGTGATTTCTTAATCTATGGCTTTTCTCACCTATTGAAAGTGGCAGTGCCATACAGATGATTGGTTTTCTATTTATCGGAGCCATTTGTCTCTAAAAATGGGGTGCATAAAACCACAGCCTGATAATTTTCTTATTTGAACCCCCTCTCTATTTTACTTTTCAACAGTAGCCATTTAGCATTAAGTCTACATGGTGCTTAACAGCCATCTACTGAATACCACATAATTCAGGTGCAAGAGCCACATCTGTGACACAGCTGAAGTGCAGCTCTATCACAGCCCTACACAAAGCTGAGCAACTTGACAACAGTGAGCCTTCATTAAAAAGCTGGACAGGGGTTTAATAGCAAAGAGCTGTTCTCTGACTTAATAAATGAACTGCAGTTTTATATGCTGCATAGCCACATTTGTTTCAGTGCTAGGAGATGCAAACAGCGTTTACATCTATAGCACTATGTCAGCTTCACCACATAAATAAGTGAGACCCTGAAGAGTTGCTCACTTTTATAAGTTCTTGAAGAGCATGTAGCAAGAAAATATGAGCTACCCCAGCCTGGAAAAAAAATAAAGACTTTGCTTTAGCTAGTATTTCAAAAGGCAAGCATTTTCTTTGTATTTACTTCTATCCCCACAGCTATAATGAATTATTCAAGCAATCTCGATACAGTACAGAATTTTTGCTTTTATTTTATTTATTTGTCTATTTTATCACAGGCTACTTACAAGGGCAAGCATGCTGAGTCAACGCAGGTGTAAATCGCCAGACTTCTGTGTTAATCAGTGGAACTAGGCAGGCTCACACCCATCACTTCTGACCCAATATATTTAGTGCAGAAGAGGTTTTGATCAGGGTATTAATGGACTTGCTTATTGCTATTTCTCAAACAATAAAGTTGGCAAGGTGTGCCTCTTCTTTTTTTTCCCACCCTCTCATTTTTCTTTAATAGCAATAGAAAACCAGAAATGTTTAGTGCACCTAACTAATATTTGGTTTCACACATAGCGCATTCCTTCGGGAAGGACTCTCCAGGTAGGCCTAGCACGTTGAAATGTTCTGCAATGTAGAAATCTTTGAGCTAGTTCTGAATGACCTGATACAGCCACTTGGCAGAGAGCTTCACTACACAGAAGTGTCAGCTTGGTTTCTAAAAGCAGAAAAGTTACATCAGTGCTGCCTTCTGTCAGGACTAACTGGGTCAGCAAAGCACCCCACAAAGATGTCCAGGTGGTTTATAGTGCTAAAGGTCTTTGTTTCAGAGCTAGGTCATACCTCTGCAGAGTGCTCACTCTCCCATTTTAAAGTCAAGACCTTCAGCTGATGACTGTTCCTCGTCAAGCTATCCACATTTGTTTAGTCAGGCAAGTGAGCTCCATTTGCTGCAGTCTGTATTTTACTTCAGAGCATTTCTAAACACCAATTTTCACCGGATAATATGAAGCTGCAGCAAGTTCAATGCTGTGAAATTCTATGATAGAAATGTCATAATTTTTGAAACAACCTTCACCAGAGAAAATAAAAATGTAAGACCACACCGACTTGGCAAACCTGCACTGCACTGGAAGCAAAGCAAAGGAAAGGCTAACAAGATCCTGTAAGTGGCTTGCTTCCAAGATCTAAGGTAATCTGTGAATGACAGTGCTGGCTCCTATCAATACCTTCTTGGCACTAGGAGGTAAAATATGTGGACAGGAGACAGGGCATAAGTCCAAAGAGTCACTGCGTTCCAGGTAATGCTAGCTGGCATGAAAACCCTTTTACAACATAACCGGATATTTTTGTTTATAGCAGCACTAAGAATAGAGAAGCCACAGACATACAAATCACAACTGACAGTCTGGACCCTTACATTGTTTTGTATTGTTTATAGAAATGCATTAAGCACTCTTTGTACAAATCACACATTTATACATATTAAAATGTAAAATGCAATAATATTCTGTTCTGTTAAATCCCTTACTTAAATGAATGATTGAAGGTTCTGAACCTAGATCAGTGCAATATAAAATATGTAGACCTCCAGGTATTGGTACTGAATGAGATCAAGTTGTGTGACACTAGTTTATTGTATTGCCATAGCTACCATTCACATCCTTGCTGTAACACACGCAGGGGGTCAATAGCCTGGCTTTGGTCATTGCACATGAAATGAATTGTAACTATCTCACTGATATTTCCAGGTCTATTGAGACATCTTTATGTTATGAGTTTGCAGGGGTGGGAACCATGCTGTCACTATTATTGTCTGAGGTCAAAGATGACCAGTGTTTTCAGCCTATGTCCTGCAGTATTTATCCTAAAACAAATCATGAACATGAATTCCAGTGTCCTTTAAGGTATGAGTTTGTAAGGTATCTGCCTGTATATGCACACTTCTCCAATAATAATGTGAAACCCAAAATCATTAATGCAGGACTGCTAACAGATCCAGGTTTATTGGCCAGTAATATCAGCAACTTACTGTAACTTTGCAGGAGGTTTTAGCTTTGAGATGAAGAAGCAAGCGGTCAGAAATAGAACCCTGCATATATAGGGCTAATAATTCTGAACTAGCCTGGCTTAGGTTTTTCAATAATGTGAAAGTGGGATCCATGACAATGCAGCTCATTTGAAAAAACCCTGCAGATTTCGATTTAACATGTTTTAAGGAAAGTTCAGGACAGCTTCCTAGTCAGTATATTAGTGAAGTGCCTTTAACTGTAACAAAGCAAGGGGAAAAAAAAGTGAAAGGGCAGGAAAACCAGGGTGCCTATTAACTCCATGGTCTCTGTTTGATGACATTTTGTAAAATGTGGAACAAAGCTTAAATTCCAGTTATTTGGGACTCTGAGACCAGGAGAAGTTTTTGGCACCTGAAGAGCAGGTTCAGGTCATGTTCATTGTCAGACATAAAGACAGAAAAGCAACCAATGTCTTTCCAAATGTTAGTAAGCTAAATGTAGTAGCAGGGTTTATGCAACTGATATTAAGCCTATATTATGTAGACTCTGAGTTTATATGTAGATACACAGGTATCTACAAATTTCATGATGATTTAACTGAGTCCTGTGTACTGCTGAACACTTCAAACTAACATTCAAATGAATTCAAGTTCAGCTATTCTGCAGCTCTTAGAGCATTAGATTAAAACTAGATTTAGAGCAAGATCCCAGGGGCTACAAGAAAAAGAGCCTTGTAATGCTGCCACTAAGACTAATACAGTCATAGCTTATTAATGTAGACAGTAACGCATAATGAAACGTCATTAATCCTCGCATGTAATATTGGTTTCTAATTTGAGGGATTGTGTCCAATTATCTGTAGTTTAATTATTCAGATTTATAACTTGGCAACTCGGAACAAGGAAGTGCTGAATTCTTCTCCATTAACTCAGAATTCCAAAAAATAAAATACATGTTCCCTGTAAGGGCAGCCTGTATATTTCACAAGTCTTTTTGCTGCTCTGGATTTACGATTCAGTTCTCCTGAATCATAAATTCGGGTATGATTTGGTAACTTTCACTGCATGTTTTATTCCAGATCTTTTTCCTTTATAATAACGCCTTTATCCATAACAGGGCATTTTATTTCAGTGCCACTCTAAGGGGTTACTTTTTTAGTGCTCAGAGGCACATTCCAGAAAAATCTGTCAGGCTTTCTACCAGTTATGAAGATCACCAAGTTTGTGTTTAGTATCTCAGATCACGCCTTTCTATTCAAGTAACGAATGATGTATCAACACAATCACATAAGACAGAACAAACCACCACCCCACACAGCTAAATTCAATAGTGAACACTACTCTGGATTTTTTTTGGTTTTAAGCCTTTGAACCAGAAACTGCTGTGGCTTTGTTTTTGCTACATTAAAGAATGGTTTCAGAGAGAAAAGATGCCTGTCTCCCCAGTATTTGGAAAGAAGATGACAGGTAATACATGCTTCCAGTCCCTAGATATTGTACTTATACCCCCACAGCAGCCTTCCAGTATCTGAAGGGGGCCTACAAGGATGCTGAAGAAGGGCTCTTCATCAGGGACTGTAGTGATAGGACAAGGGGTAATGGGTTCAAACTTAAGCAAGGGAAGTTCAGGTTAGATATAAGGAAGAAGTTCTTTACTGTGAGGCACTGGAACGGGTTGCCCAAAGAAGTGGTAAATGCTCCATCCCTGGTGGTGTTCAAGGCCGGTCTGAACAGAGCCTTGGGTGACATGGTTTAGTGTGAGGCGTCAAAGCCCATGGTAGGGGGGTTGGAACTTGATGATCTTGAGGTCCTTTTCAACCCTAATTATTCTACGATAATGTCAGCCAAGCTAGGACTTGTTATTGCCGGGGTCATTTTTTAAAAAAAGCCCATTAGCATTTCATGTATTTTTCTCCCTACAAGTCTGTGGACACTCTGAAGCTCCTCACTGAAATGGCTTCAGAATTGGGCCCTAAAAAAAGACAAAGAAAAAAAAAGGAAAAAAATAATCTAAGTCATTCTCCATAGAAAGCACTGCTGATCTCAGCTGCAAGGCTTCCTCAGCCTGCTCAGCAGGGAAGCATGAAGATGTCAGGTAAACATAATCATGCTATTTGTGGAAAGTGTAAGATGAGAAAGAAGGAGGGTAATGAAGCATAGACAGAGCAATTCAGTTTCCCAGCCTATTTAGGTAGATTGTCTTTCTCTAATTGTTTTTCTCCCTGGAGGTACAAACACAGCAAATTTCGATACCATAAAGTTAAGCTTTATTATTGCAGCTTTCAGTTCTTTCACAAAGAAATATGTACTGTATTATAGCAGCACTGAGAAGCAATGCTATAGTTAAGGATGTGTCAGCAGTTGTGCGACAGACCTCTATTTTTCCATGAGATGCAAAAAACTAGTTTTAAGCTAAAATTAGGCTTATAAGGTAGGGGTCTAGATTCATGTGAGCTAATGGAAAACCAGAAGTTCCTAGGCATGTTTTTCAGTAATTGTGGACAATAACAGTCCTTCCAAAAAAAAAAAAAAAGAAAAAAAATCTTCCTCCTCCTCTCCCCCCAAAATACCCTGATATCATCTATATTACAAAAGGTTGGATAGATACAAGTTGAATGTATCATTTTGCAAGTGTTTAAGTATAGCCCCCGGTGACTTTAGTCATTATCTTCAGTATGAAATGAATTTCATCTCATTGTAGCAAAAGATCTAATTTTTAATAGGCTTTGTCCAGTAGAAGTTAATCCAACAAAGCACATATTTATCTCATTAACACTTCAATATGTGAACAGTTCATTTGACACCATCAGAACAAGATTGTTCATCACCTTGCAGGACAGAGTTCAGAAAAACACTAATGCAGGCATATTTTCAAATTCAAGAAGATACTGAAAGACATAGTATTTCTGTATTCCTTTGCTCTATTTCACAGTGAAAATTAGCAACTTTAATAACTAGAGTTTTTAAAATTTCCTTAGGCAGGCAACAAATAATTGAAGAAAGTTTATTCCAAAAAGTAAGATCAGTAAGCATGTATTTAATTCAGATACTGGATACCCACCGACATCCAAAGTTATAGCTACACAAATAATGCAAGACACCAGTAAAGCAACTAACTTCTAAGTAGCAGAGAACAAAGTGAACCCCCAAATTAGATGTAACAGCTGATAGGAAAGCAAATTAGTGATGTAGTAGTAAGACCTAACTCTTAAATCATATACTTATGACTAGATCTTAGAGTGCTTTCAAAGCAATTTGACAGCATTACCCAGATTCCACTCACAGTGAAAGCAAAGCTATATAGATTAAGAGATTTAGTCAAAGTCATCCACCAGGCCAATGACAAGAGTTAGGAGCAGTAGCCCAGCAGTACTAGGTTCAGGCACTGCTCATATGGTGCTTTTTCCTGCAGTGGATGACCAGTACAGTTCAGCGTGCTTCCTGCCCCCTGTAGACTTGGCTGTTTGAGCCACTGATTGTGCAGTGCAGCCTGAACAGGCTACCACTAGTAATGAACTATGTCCTGGGTCCTCAGATGCATCTTGTCAACTATCTGATCACTTGCTCCTACCCATGTTAAGTCTCAAAGTACCTAGTACCACAAAGTGCAGAAGCCTTCACTGGGGTGGTTACAACAGTGATGCACAGCAACTTTCCCTCCTAAGTTGTTCTAAGTTGTATGCTCCCCTCACTAAAGCAAGTGCCCCCAGGCTGGCACCACCCTAACTGAGACGTTGCTTGCTGGGCATCTGGGTTAGAGCTAGGGCTTTCACACTTGCCTGAAGACACGGGGTGGAAGAGGAGGGAAGTAGAGCTGGGAGTGTGCAGTAGGAACAAAATGGGCATTTGATGGTCAGGTTCCTAAGGTGACACATGTGAGAACCAAGTAAAAGATGAAGGCATTGTGCTAGGTGCAGCAAAATGAAACCTCGAAGGCAAAAGCTTCTGGAGACACGAGTATGGGCTGAGATGATGTGCAGTTGGAAGATGTGTGGTGGCACGGAATGTCACAGTGTCTGGAGAAAGGTACAAGGAAATAGCAGTAAGGAGCCCCTAGGGTCAGATCAAAATGCTAATAGATGCCATTATTTAGAGGACTATGTTACAGAATGTAGAGTACTACAAAACCTGGGCTCTTGAGTGTACATCAGAGATAATCCCCTGAGTGAGCTGACCCTAGATCTCATGAAAAGACTGTCTCATTAGCTGCAGGTCTTTAATGGCCTAAGTATGCATTTAGATTGCATAATGCTAGATCAGAGAGTAATTTTGACACTCTCTCCAAAGCCATTTGCTTAGGATGGAGCAGTACTGTTTATTTTCTGAAAAAACTCCAGCAAAAAAGTTTGAGAAACACAGAAAAATCTACAATAGATGTACACTGGAAAGAGAGCAGGTCAAAAGAAATCATTTCACTGTCTGAGGGTTCCTATCACAAAGACTACACTGTTTCCCAGTCCTGAGGTCCCCACTACAGCAAAGTGCCAAAGACTAAATAGTTAATGAAGGGTGCCTGGCATTCTACTCTGCTGGAAGATAATACAGTGCATTACTTACACATACTTCCAACCAACAATTTGCTGATGCTGTATTGGTCTAGCAAATGCACCATGTGACATCTTAATACAACCACCCCTTTCAGCTCTTGTAAATGTAAGCAGAAGTGTAAGCATAATCCATAAACAGATAAGAAAAGTGAGGGGAAAAAAATCAACTTTCTTTTTTTTCCACTAATTTTTCTTAGTAATTATCTAGTGACCAATGAACCACACCAAATATTTTTCAGTAGCATAATTATGTTCAAGGGTATTGGCAGACTGCTAATAACGGAGTTAAGATTTCCACTGTTTCTGATGTTTTATTTTAGCTTCTGCCTTTCACATTCCCTTTTGCTTACAGGATCTTATCCACAACCACGAAAAAAAGAAAGTCCTTCAGAACTGCATTCACATTGTCAAAAATGCTAGGAAGAAAAGAAACCTTCTTGGTCCACTACTTCTGTGGGTATTCTGTGGCTAAAAATATGCAGGATGCTATGCTGCAAATAATATCATCCAAAAAGATTAAATTGTTTGATTTATGGTTTGCTTTCATCAACAAACATTGGACCCCTGCAACGGTGATGGGTATATTTCAGTTGCTTAGGTATTAGATATGCATGTATATGTAAATACATGTATACACATACTATTATATATCTGAGAGAAAAAAAAAAAAGAAGTTAAAGATCTCCAATTCCCTGTCCCTCCCCAGCTGTCCAGGAAAAACAACAAGCAGTTCAGCAGGTGACATTATGTGTATAGGGTGAAACACAAATTTCTGCCAGGAAACAATATGTGGTAACTTTTTACTTACAGTGCACAGAGGGAATACTCAGTTTACACAGCTAGTTGTCAATACTTGTGTGAGTATTTTGATTGCTTTACTTCATTCTATACTACATGCATGCAGTGTGCACCAGTGCTGTTGTGTAGTTCACATAACATCTTTTCCAACACTATGAAATACAACCTTTTTACTTGTATTTGTACAATTTCCTGCACTTCTACAGAGGCAGCAGCAGTTTAGTGCAAAGTAGTTTGTATGACACTAGAGCACCCCTGTAGTTACTGTAAACTAACACCATTCTTTAATGGCAACAAAGGCACACCTGTGTATATACTAGCTGAAGACCACACATCATCTATGCCTTCCTTAACAACATGGTAAGAATTACTTCACAGATAACAAAAATTGCTAGGGAATTTAATAGGAAATAACCTTATCAAATTGCAACTTTTTAAAATACAATTGTTTAGAGAACTCAATTAGAACATTAAAATGTTACCTCAGTTTTTTATTAATTTGATAAATTTGGGGACAAAAATACCACCTCCAAACCAATCTATTTTAAAAAGATGAGATGCCATACCCAATGAAACATATTTCCAGTGATGTCATGGGATGCATACACTAAAAAATTAATGAGCATGTCATGAGTTAAAAGGGAGTAATTTGAGACTATGATACTGGGTGTACACTGCCATGCATTTAAAGAAAGAATATACACTTGTTTTCTAACCCAGTTAACAGGCCATAGACTAAAAAAACCAAACCATTGAAGTGTCACTCTGACTCCACTGAATCCTAAACTCATGTTAATATAATGGCAAGCAACCAATGAATAGTTTATGTAAATAACATGCCAGCTCATCGAAGAAAGATTCTGTTCTCTACCTGGTAGACAGTGCTTTTTGTAATCAGGAAGAATAATTGCAAGAGGACACCTTCTCTTTTAAGTGTACAGTCATTTTCAAATCCTAAAATGCAACTCCTATCAAGCTGCACAGTGCCCATCTTGTATATGCTTCTGGCAGCAAGGCATTTAGACTCATGATTAAGAATGCACAGTTCACTACAAGAAATCAGTCATTTGAATCCAGCAGTGATAAGTATTGATTTTGAACCATTGTGATTTCTTTCTGTATTAAAAAAAAAAAAAGAGAAAAAAAGAAAAGTAAAAAGGCAGTCTCTATTAGGCTTTTTTCTTCATTATATCCACAGGAACTGAAAGAATAATTACAAAAAGGAGGTGTTAAAGCTTAGAAAGTTCAGGTTTTGCCTTCCTTAATTTTTTGCATCTTTTTTCTTTTGTTTGTGATTTTTTGGAACAGCTTATTTTGGCCATTGAAAATCCATTGGTGTGGTACTTTTCACATGCAGAAAAGAACCACAGTGCAGTAAAATAACAACTGGATCTGTCCTTTATAGAATCACAGAATACTTAGGGTTGGAAAGGACCCCAAGATCATCCAGTTCCAACACCCTTGCCATGGGTGGGGATGCCTCACACACTAGACCATGTCACCCAAGGCTCTGTCCTACTTGGCCTTGAACACTGTGAGGGATGCATAAAGAACATTAGCATAAATTAAAAGGTGTAATTAGATTTTTACTTTGTTAACAGCGACTTATAACTGGCAGTGATTGACCACACTAGCATAGATAATAAAGGAATGCTTGATACCAAATTAGTTACCTGGCTATTGTAGCATATTTTTTGTTACTATGTTTGCTAGCTAGCACCCATTACCAGTTCCTATTGACATATACTTCCCCTCATTCTGGTTAGAAGCTTTAGATATGCATGTCTTCTAAATTTTAGTAATTGTTTCACTTAAAATTACAGTACCATTTGTGCTGAAAAGTAACTTCTATGTAATACTGGAAACAAGTTTTGTAAACAGAATTACAAGTACAAGCAGGTACAAAGTCTGCAGGAATCCTATTTTTTGTGGAGCTGTTTTCAAACTATTCCTACTATTAAATTATTGAAGCTGAGGGCTTGCATTTGCAGAGATTTTATCTGCCACCGGCTTTGTTTCTCTAGCAAGACAACAGAAAGTTCCAGTCTTCTATACTTGTTGTTATTATAAACCAAATTTATTATGATGATGCACAAAAGCCAGAGGCAAGCTGGCTCCATTTTTGAACCTAGCGATGTCAGGAAGGGTCATAAAAACCTCAGTGGTACTTGTCTTTAATAATTCAGGATTTTTCATCCTAAGTCCATATATTAAAAAAAAAGCCGATTCATCTTATTTTCATGATTTAAAAAACAAAGCAAACCAAAACAGCACAGACTCTTCTCTGCACCTTAATCTAACAGATGAAAATACTGTAATATTCCCTACCTGCTTAAAATTCAAGGAACATCCTGGAAGAAGAGCACAGTTTCACCTAGAAAGCAATATAGAATATTGGAGACATATTCATGCAAACATTACAAAGTTGAAATGCATAAAATATTTAGAAAACTCAGAAACAAGAAGGAATAATGCCAGCTAATCTGACCGCTTAAGCAGTATTAGTTACTGTTTAGTGCTACTGTTACTGCTGAGCTGCTTACACATTTAGCGCTCCAGGAAATTACTGAAATTGATGAAAAATAAAGAACTGATGTATTAAATGCTTTTAAAAATACATCATTGATTGATACAACCGTAATGCTATAAAAGCTATATGCCAGGATCTGAATACCAGTATAGAAAGGCTGAGATGGAATCGAAGACTTGTGCTTCATTTCAAAAATAAAAAATAAACATTTTAAAAATTAATGTAGTGAAACTGGTTTTATAGTAATTTATCCTGCAGAGCAGTTCATATTACCATGAACTCAGTAGGTAGTGTAAAAAGAAAGAAAAAGCCTTTCCCCCCCCCCCCCTTAAGAGTGGTTCAGAAATGGCACATCCTGTCTGCACTATGGCTCAGTATATCATTGGCATGGCCACATTTTAACTCATATTTTATTCTTACAACTTGAAATTGCTGTTTGGCTTCTCCTACCATACAATGCTGTCTGGTTGATGCCCGTTATGAAACTCAATCTGCAGAGACTGACAATTTATCACAAAACTATCAATACTGACAGCAAACAGTGTCCAAAGCAATAATACAGGTTTACTTACTGAAATTTCTGGTTTTCCTTAAGTAACAGCCTGTATTCATATATGATATAGCATGAAATAGAAATAGGTGTTGTCACCACAGTTTAGGCCATTGTACGTACTTGCAGAAACTGTAAAAAACATAAATCAGGCTGGCACAGCTTAGAACTTGTGTATAGAAGAAAAACATTTTTAGAAGAAAGTTGTTACAAATATATACAGCCCTGGACATTGGCATTTAGTTTTTTTTATTGAGTCAGTAGGATTTAAGATGTCCAAATGAATCATGATGTTACAGCAGAATAGAGTGGGTATTGTGAAAGACACGAGACACTTCAGCATCCATCTCCAGGTACTTCAGCTGGGCACCTAAAATCATGAGTTCCAATTTTGGAATTTAAAGGCAAGCTGTATAAATTCACAAGACCTTTCTTGCCTTTACTGGTGCAGAGTAGATGAAATCCTATTTTATAATTAACTAGTTTATTTTCACATCTTTATTCTGTATGTGAACAGCAGTAGCTTTTGAAACATTCTAAATAGTGACAAGCAGAGTAAGTGATTCTACCTGACAGCATTAGGAGTATAACACTGCACATTTCTCAGGTGAGATACTGTGCTACCTTGCAAAGGTCCCATTTTTTCTTATATCTATTTTTAAAGTACATGTGGCTATCTCATTACATGGAGATCCTTCAAGTAGTCCCAGTTGGATAGAAGCTCTTTAATAAAATTACTGTATTAATATATTTCTATTTGTTTTAATCTTTAATCCCTGGGGTCAATTTACATTTCTTCATTTCCAGTAAACCTTTGTAAAAATGGCCACAATGACTCCTAGACAAATAGCGCACATCACCAAAAATTCGGACAGCCTCAGACACAGGAAACTTGTTCCATTTGAAATTTTATATGAGACTTAGATCATTTTTCCACCACCATTTTAGGACTGCTATACAACTGCCCATCAGATACTGAATGGCAATGAAAACACAACAGTGCAGATGACTATAGCTCTGGTATATGGGGTGTTACACTAAGGTCAGTGCTAAATAAAGCAATATAGCGTTAGCAATGTTTCTTATTTCACACGTGTGCTGTATTTCAAAAGGAGAGTGGAAATCTATATTTGAAATACAGATACAGATCAGCAATATACTCCTTTAGTGATTTGTTAGGGTTTTTTTCCCTTGTGGTGTGTTGCACATGCCTGGCCAACAGAGGGACTAGTTTAAGGTACCATAACACAACCACATAAAAAGATACTCTGGTTTGTGTGGTTTCAAATTAAACCCATGAAATTCAGTAATTTTAATGCAAGGTTTGGCTTAGGTCCCTGATTAACCAAGGTATCAAGAAAAATAAAAAATCATTTCACCTGTTACACAGGCATGAAAGTTCAGTAATAAGCAAGCTCTATATTTTGGGGGACACCTGAACCTGAAAGTCACTGTGAACTACGCTCTTAACTGATATGAGTTCCTTTGGACAAAAGAGTGCTTCAAAAATACTGGTATTTGTGTGGTAAGTGTGCCAAGTTTATTTGTTCTATTACTTTACCAAACAGTATGTTTTCCCCTGAGGATGGCACATTGAGAATAACACTTTTTTTTTTAAATCAAGGAATTTCATGCCAGCTCACCGATTTTCAAGGTAGGCTTGTGTATTTCTGCTGTCTCATAGCATCATCTGCACCACAGCAATAAACGTCCACAGACTGCACTGTGTTGCCCATCTGCAGGTGATCAACTTGGAGAGTTGCACTTGTAAGCCTGCAGTTCTCAATGATCATCATCTGCTAGAAGCAGGTTTGTTTCTTCTGGTACAGTTTGTTGCACATTCTTCATATAAGGGTAACAACCTGTTCTTCTGAAGTTACTACCATGTCTAGCAAATCTGCATGAGCTTATGACTTTTTCCTCCAACTTACTGTACCTACAGCTGCATGAATACATGTAAGGTTGGTCTCACTTCCCTTTCAGTGTATTTCATTACTACCAGTCTCTTAAGTATGATGTTTCCTGACCATACCTGTATCTCAGTCAACAGCACACCTACTTTCACTGCTTCAAGTACCATGCTTCCCTTTTGCTTTCTCTAAATGGAAGGTGAATATCCAGTTATTCTTTAAGGGCATTAAAAATTACACAGAAAACTTCCAGACTCTGAAGAAAGAGCTGAGGGTAGATAACGGCAGACAATGCAGTCTCATAAATGCAGTCCTTTTTTTTTCTACTGGTGAACATAGTAAAGATTTTTATGATTTTACTTATTGCATATTTTTAACTGTTAATAGTTGCTGTGAATAATTCTAGCACTGTATTGCAGTATAGCCATCTATCAAGCTATTAACCTTTTGATTTCTGTTCCTTGTATCTTTAAATTTCAAACTCTAAGAAAAATTCAAATCACTCTGTGCTGTAGTAAGAAGGAATAGCTCAAAGTCAACCAAACAAAAGTAAAATCCATGAGTTTTCTATTTTCACTGAAACATTAAGCAAGAAGAATTTAATACACTTTGAGTGAAACGGCCATTTAGTTTTGCTGTGCATGATACAAGTCCCCGTTTGTCCATGTATTCACTTTGCTACTTATTTGATTGTTTTGTAAATCATTTTGGTACTCCATGGGTAGGAAAATATATCATACAAGACTGAAATTAAATTGTCTGTTCTGTTGAAGATGAAACATTCTCCTAAGGGTTTATCCTGCTACAGACATAGAGCTGTATCGAGATAAGCGGATGTTTTATAATTCAAGCTCAGTAGCTTGAATACTACTGTCAGTTTTATATGTTTAATAATATATCAAATATTTTGATCCACGGGGTGCCATATAAATACAGAGAAATGAAACACAGATCTCATTAACTAGTATTTTGTTCTTTACAGGGTCTTGCTACAAGCAAATACCGAAACTTGCCTGAAAAGTTCAAATGTCACTTTGTTGGAAAAATCAGCATCTGCAAATATGTCCACTCTGCATTAAGCTTTGTTTTTGAAAATCCTTATCTCTATAACCACCTCTATAAATGCTTTTGGAGATTCAGAAGTTGAGAATAAATAATGAAATTTCAGCTGCCTACAGAATTGGAGAAAAGCCATTAAATATATGCCCTAGTATCAGTTTCTTTGTTCTTTCCATTAGTGATGACACTACTTCTTGAGTCAGTGGCTCTTGCAAATGACCTTTATGTGGCAGCAGCAGGAAAATAATGTCCTTTGCCTACCTCAATGGATGGTTGTAGAAATACCAATTAGAACTTCAGAAACCTCCTTTGCAATTATTGCCATCTACTAATTTAGGGATGCAGATGGCATATGAAACTTTCTTCAGACTTGCATAGCCATAATTTAATTCCCAGTATTCTTTGTTTCTTCCCTGTATCATGAAAGAGATGTAGAATGCACGTACAGGGAGAAGGCTCATGGACCTGCTTTCTCTATGCTCTGATGGCAGACTGACAAGTAAGTGAATTAACAATGAGAATTGAACTATATGAATTATGAATTCAAGAGCAGAAGGACCTTACCTCTTCAAATTCAGGTTTACAGGATAATCCATAAAATTCACTCTGCTTAATATGCCTGCAGCATACAGACCAATTAAGAGGCAGGGAGGAAAGACACGAATGGAGAAAGCATTATAAGAAAATTACAGTTTAGTTCCTTTCCATAGAGAAAAAAAGCCAATAGCTAAATAGCTATTTTTTTCTTGAAAAAATGGTGCATTCCAGCTACTGTTAGCCAATACGGTTCATATGTTTGTCATGGGTTTTACTTATTGCCAAGAGCCCTCACACCAGTGAAGAGATTAAACTCCTGCAGAACTGCCGCACTAAGCTCCTTCCTGGCTTTGGTTTTCCCCCCATACTTGCAGGATACAAAACATTTCACTCCAAACGTTTAACTTTCAATGTTTCAAGCACAGTTTGAGGTCCATTCCACCAGTTTGTCAGAAACCTGAATGAATGGTCACACCCTTGCGACATCCTCCTTAGTTAGAAAAGGAAATACCATAATAAGTCACTGACATGGCCTAAATAAAGAGTGTCAGAACTGAAGATAAAGATGGATAGTGGCAGATCAATCATTAATTCAAACAATTAGAAGAGGAAAGATGCAGTATTTGTTTCCTACTTACCTTTATCCAAACTCCAGTATTTTGTGAAATGATTCAAGGCAAACCAGAAATGCATAACCATGGGGGGGTTCAGAGGAAGTAAAAGAAAAGAGAATTCGGACGAGAGAATTTAATAAATCTCATGTGTTGATTTTGCTATCAGGAAGGAGAAGCACAACGGGAACTGAGTAACATCTTCAAGTTACAGTGCTACACAACTCTGATTCTGATGGAAAGTTAATTCAGAAATCATGGTTAATGATGAGCTAAGAAAAAGGGAGGCAACAACTGACCCCTGGAAAAAAAAATCCCCCAAAACAACAATGTAAGCAGCAATGACAATATTCTCCAAAGGCAAGAGTAAAGTGCCACACTTAATGCCTTTTACAAGCACTGAGCCTGATCGCAGAAACACACAAGTCACAAGAGAGGTCTAGTATAAATATATTTTTCTCAACTCAGAGGTGTCAGAAAAAGCATCCTGGGATCACACAGCCAACTGAACAAGGAGAGCAAAGATGGAATGCTAACTTGCTAAGCGCTTTCTCCAGAAATACGTTCTTAAGTAGATTTAAATGATTAAGATGCGTAATACTCCTGCCAAATTCCAAGTAAATTTGAGGCAGTTGAAAACAGAATTTCTGAAGAGCCTTGATGGCAGCACCAGCTTTAAGTGAGGCAGACCTGAGCTGGCATTCACTGACCCAGGGGAACATAAATGTTATCGCTTCACTTCCACAATAGCTACTGCAGCAAGAACGATTTTTGGTTGATAAGGTTGGTTCAAGTCACCGAGGGTAAATCACAGGTATAAGGGAAGTGACCATAAAATAGCTTATTGAAAACCTATTGAAATGAATAAAGCAATCCCTTTGTCTTCACAGACCTGTGGTCAGCGCACCAAGGAAATCTGGACAGTCTTTTGTGAGTAACGTCTCAAAATACACATTGTCAAAGATGAGACACTTATATATTCTGTATAGATGGGTCATACAGATGTATAGATAATCATACAGATTACAGTCTCACAGCAAAAAGGAATGAAGCTTTCCAATTATTCAATAGAGTACCTTGCATAGCCAAGCCCTGACTTCCTTTACCACAGTGAGAAAAAAACTCCTGCTTCCAGAAGGCATGATTTTTTTCACACACACACCATCATGGGAGAGTTTTGTTTAGCAACATGACTTCAAATTCACGTGTACTATATTCAACTTATTCAGCTGATGGGATAATATATGTAACACAACTGAAAATCAAGACAGTCTGAGCCTGTCCTCGTTTAAGATGATTTGCTGTCAGCCAGCCAGCAAAGCCCTCAAACTCTGTGTGCCCCCGTTTACCTACCTATAAATAGGGTTTTAATAACACTATTCTACTGCACAGTGAGACCTTGTGCATTAGCATGTGTAATATAGAGGGAAATAAATGATAAATCATTACTTAAAGACTAAGCGCTATTATTCTGAATGTGTACAGTGATAATAATTTGCTTTTATAGACTAGTAAAATCATGAGATCATAGGAATAAATTCACATTAGCATGTGTCAGAGGGGCACGGAAGACCAGATGAGGTGACATTCTGATTTAATCTTTTATAATGCATTTTTGCATAGCAAAATTTGTTGTAGAAGTGCTTTATTAAAAAGAAAAAAAAAAAGAATGTATTTATTTCCAAATTATGGGAAGTTTTGGTAAAAAAAAATACACTTTACCTGAAAAAATTGTAATAATTTTAAATATCAATTACTCATATTTGTCAATATAGCTCAGAAAACTCAATAAACTTTTAAGTGCAGAATTAAATACTCGCAAAATGCTATGAAAAGGGGAATGTTTTCTTTGTTTAAATTATGTAAAGAGTTGGTTAACGCATCTGTCTTTAGCTTACTACCAATTTTTTTATAAGAATATAAATTTAAAGATCTTTCCTCAATAGTGCAAGGCATGCTTTTCTTCAAAAACTGCGTTGTTATGGTGCAACACAGCCACATGATGACAAGCAGGATTTTGGTGTAAATTCTTCCAGGTATAAAAAGCTGATGTGGTTTGGAAAGAAATGAAGCAACCTCATAATGAGAGAAAGTACTATTCAGTGAGGCAGCATTTTGGCCAGACATTCCTGTACAAAACAGCTGCAGATCCAATGCTAAGCGCCTATACTAGATTAAAGAAATTACTGTGATTTAAGCAAAGGACCACAGCCCTGTGAAAAAGGCTGCAATAGTGGTCTAAGACTCAAAGAAAGTATGTTGAAGATGCCCTGTCTCTCAGTCAGAGGGGAAGAAGATGCCCTTCTCCTACTCCTTTGGGAGGTGGATGTGGATCAGTAACTAGCCCACTACAGTAATACCGAAGCATGTATCTCTAGCTAGGGGACTAAAAGTCATGTTTGATTCTGAGTGGTCATCTGTCACAGCAATGAAGCACTGCTCCAGTGTATGTATATGTATATTTATATCCTCACACACCTGTAAGGCTGTCCACACTTGCAATTACATGCAGGGCAGGAGTTCAACATTCCCTTAGATCTCTGGAGTTAAATTATAAACTGGGTAGTCAGAATGAGATAATTTTGTTCAAAGTAGCTATTGCTGCTCTCTGTTCTTTCCAGTTCCAGACATTTTTGACACTTACATGCACATGCATGCAAATATTCAGGGGAGGTATTGCAGCAGCGAGCTAGGCTCTTTGGTCATGATGCAGCTGAGCTATGAAAAGTTCCAAAGATGAACAAAACAGTCTATTTCCCTGAAGACTTGAAGTTCAATTAAATGCATGTTTCTCATTAGGGTTCTACTTGATATTTTGATTTTCCTTTCTAGTTAAGGAACAAATCTCTTCTTGGCCACGTTTAATTACCAAGATACCAAGTCACGTTCTTAAAACAATACTACCTTTATTGAATAAGGCACTGTACACCTTTTCTGATATTGACATCTTTCCACATCTAATAGAACTTCAATCCAACAAACAAGATGGAAATGAAGAATGTATTGATGGCAGCATTTACTCCCACACCCAAGCATTTAACAGCAAATAACTACTAACTTTTTCCACAACAGAGGAAGTAGTATTATTTCAGTTCTATCAGACTCATATGAACTCCTCTTTTAAACCCCAAGATTCAGAAGCAATACTGTGAAGTTCAGCTGCAATCTATCAAGATGTCTTGCTCTGACCTGAACCTAGAATTTCTGTTGCCACTGTTCTTTTGCGTACATTAGAGGGATATATTAGAGTAGGGAGAAGAGTTTTAGTTGCCATGGGGTAACTTTGGCTATATCACAAAAAAGTTATACCATGGCACATAGTAATGTAATACAGGGCTTTTTTTTTTTTTTTTTTGTTAAGAAATAGGATAAGAAGTGTCTATGAGGAAGATGGAATATATGAGCTGAAAAAAACCCCAAACCAATATGTAGTACAGGACAAATAGAGGCAATAGTACACAAAGCAGATGAGAGACAGCAAAAAAGAGACACATAATTCCAAGGGAAATACAAATGCCCCACATAAAAAGGTTATAAAAACAAAGAACAAAAGAAAGAACAAGAAACAAAAGGAGACAGTGAAAATAACCACATTATTGTGAGATTGGAATAATCAAGAAACAAAAGAAAGCTGGCACCAATTTACAATACAGTAACATAATTTTTTTTGTCTTGAAATACATATTTTTTCATCTATAGGAATATAAACTGTCAGAAGAAGTGTACAGGAATCAAGAATACACTAACTGTATATTGGTTTGATTAAAAAATATTATCAGCAAATGAATGGCTTTTCTAAACAGTAGCTTGTTGACAAGTATTTAAATTTAAAATAATACTTGCCAAGTTCTGTGGGAGGGCTTGGGGAAGCTAATCTGAACAACTTCTAATATTTGTTTTGATAATTTGCCAGTAAGATGTGAAATAAATCAAACTACAACTGAAATAGCACTGATCTGAAAATACCAAAAGAAGGGGTCGTTGCCCTGCACAGAAACCAAAAGAAAGAAAACTGCCAAACTCTCATATTTCATTTCATCCTCTTCCCCAGTTCTATTCTACAGAAAGGACAAAATACAAAAGATCTAAATCAATCATGGGGACATTTGATCACTGATATAAGAAAGTGTTTTGGCTTTTCAAGCATCTGATTGTTTCTGTAAGAATACGAGCAAAATAAACCAAGAACCCCCCTTCAAGTTAGAAAAAAAAAACTATTTCTCAAGGAGGAGATGACACTGACCTAGCATTTATAGTTAATAAAACTGTGTTTCATCAGAATTGTATTGTAGTTCATAATAGGCACACAACAGTACCTGTAAAAGATATTTACAGAACCGAATTACATCACTTAAAATAGGTTGCTGAAAAACATCCTAGACATGATACAGTCAGTAATGGCTGTAGTGGATCTCTCCTGCCATATACTTAGCGAAGACTTGTCTTTGTTTAAAGAACAAGATAATCTATATGTTGCAATAACTAACACATTAGAACAAATCAGATTTTTTTTTTTTTCAGAGAACATTCTTCCCCAGTTAGAAGAAAAAAGGGAAACTGAAGTAAAAATATATCTGCTATTAATCAATGCTTGCCAAATAAGGCAATTATCAAATACTTTATGACCCTTACCAGAGGCTGGTTGAAAAACAAAAATATAATTTTGCTGTTGTTGTTGTTTGAAATTCAGCAATTGTACAAGCAAATTAAGTCAAACCACAGAAGTTTTTATAACAGCCAAGTGTAGTGTTTTTTATGTTATGTACTAGTAAGGAAAATAGTAAATTTACAGCAACTATGAACGATGCTTGGACCAGGCTGTTGGTTTACTGGCTTTCAAATAACAGACTTATAAAATGCAATTCACCTATATATACTCCATAAAGTAACAATGACCTAATTGAGTTTTCAGAAAGAGCTTTAAAATTTGTCTCTGAAATAATTAATGGTAGCTAAATTATTTCAGGTATTAAACATTGTCATGTATAATGGTGTGCTCCAATGCCACTTGCTTTCAACAGACACTCACTATTACTTCATTATAAAGCAGATTAGGTCATTCTAATATCTAATTATGAAAGCATTTATTTCTAACCTTCCACCCAGCATGCTAACCAAAGATGACAAAACATACTGTAGTTCAAAAGGCATAGATCTTTTCAGAAATATTTACTAATCCAGTGATATAGAAATAATAAAAATTAATAATATGATTGAATAATTTATGATTTTCCAAGAAGTATCTGAAGAGAACCAGATATTCACAATAGCAATCACGGTATCCTGCAAACCTGGAGGGCAAAATCACCACCAAAAGCAGAGTAACAGTAAATATTTAAATCTCATGTTAGAGATTTGAATCATTTAAATCTCAGAGGTCCATCTCCAGATGGACCTTTTCCTGTGTTATGCTATATTTCATCAAACATGAAGGATCAGCTTTCTAACTCAGGTATGTTTATTTTGATCTAAACCTGTCCACGAAACTTTGGACTTCAAAAGAAAGAAGCATTCTTTCATAGGAAAAATATGCCTAAATTTGAGATTTTAAGTGAAATGGGAAAACAGTTGATGCATATTGTGAAGATGAACAGATCATATAATCATAGACTAGTTTGGGTTGGAAGCAGCCTTTAAAAGTCCCCTAGTCAAGTCTCCCTGCAATAAGCAGGGGCATCTTCAAGTTGGCCAGGTTCCTCAGAACCTTGTCCAACCTGACTTCGAATGTTTCCAGGGATGGAGCATGCACAACTTCTCTGGACAACCTGGTCCATTGCATCACCATCTTCACTGTAAAAAAATTATTCCTCATATCTAGTAAAAATCACCACTCTTTTCATTTAAAACCATACCCCTTTTCCTGTTGCAATAGGTCCTGCTAAAAAGTTTGTCCCCATCTTTCTTACAAGCCCCCTTTTATGAAGGGCTACAGTAAGGTCTCTATGGACCCTTCTCTTCTACAGGCTCAACAAGCCCAATTGTCTGAGCTTTTCCTCATAGGAGAGGTGCTTCCGCACTCTGATCATTTTTGTAGCCCTCCTCTGGACCACTCCAACCAGCCTATATCTTTTCTGTGCTGAAAACTCCAGAGCTGGAAGCACTGCTCCTGGGGATGTCTCACCAGAGCACAGGGGAAGAATCACCTCTATTGACCTGCTGGCTGTGATTCTTTGGATGGTCAGGACATGGTTGGTTTTCTGGGGTGTGAATGCACATTGCCAGCTCATGTCCAGCTTTTCATCCCCCAGTATCCACAAGTCCTTCTCAGGGGTAGTCTCAATCCGTCCATTTCCCAGCCTGTACTGATACCAGGGGTTGCCCCAACCCAGGTGGAGGACCTTGCACTTGGCTTTGTTGAACCTTGGGAGGCTCACATGAACCCACTTCTTGAGCTTATCCAGGTACCTCTTAATAGCATTCTGTCCCTCAGGCATGTCAAGGCACATGGCTTGGAATCGTCTGCAAACTTGATGATAGTGCACTTGATCCCACTTTCTTATGTCATTGATGAAGTTGTTAAACAGTACAGGTCTGATAATGGACCACTGAGTGACACCACTTGCCACTGATCTCCATCTGGATATTGAGCCATTGACCACTACTCTCAAGATGCGACCATCAAACCAATTCCTCATCCACCAAACAGTCCACCCATCCAATCCATATGTCTTCAATTTAGAGAGAAGGATGTTTTGGGAGACTGTGCCAAAGGCATCGCAGAAGTCCAGATATACAGTATACAACGTTTATACAGACATTAACTTTCACCAAATAATTATTAAAATCCATTCTAATAGATATATTAGCAGATAATAAAAAACCTTTTATATATTGATGCAAAACTGTATTACTGCATGTTTGCTAAACACCAACATCCCCATACAGAAAAAAAAATAAGAAAAATTGTCAAAAATTATGACTATGTAAATCTGCAAGAACTGCACTGAACATTCCCGGAAACAGAAGACATGAAGCAGTATGCACTTCTCTTTTGTTAAACCTTTAAGAGACACTTCATTACCTACAGGGAGTTCTCTTCCAGAGTTCTCCATTACCATTCTCATTTTTCTGATTAAATTCTCTCTCCCAGCTGATCTGGTTCATAGTTATTTTCAGCCTTCTAAAACTAGCTACTCTAAAAGCATATATTTACATTTAAAGTGGTGTGTTTAGTCTCTGGGTTTAGCTTCATAATGTTTTCATGCTATTACCTAACTGGCATTCAGTGTATCTGTAAAGTTGCTATGTATTTATAGCTATAGATACATGTATAATCGTACTACACAATGTTGATATACCATTCCTACTGCTGCAATACCACTGGAGTCACAGATTGCAAGAATAACTGAAGTTGGAAGGTACCTGCAGAGGTCAACAAGAAACTAGCAGAAAACCTGTGCACACAGACACCCCTCAAGAAGGCAGAAAACCGCAAAGAACTGATCATACTGGTGATGCCTGTGAATCTGAACCAGCATGAGCCTGCTTAAAATATCCCAAAAGCACAAATTCTTCATTGTTTAGAAATACAGCGAAGACAGAAGATTTTCAGTAGTAGCCAGCAGTGATGAAAGCTTAAGAAAGTTCATTAACAGCCACTTCCAAAAAAGTAAACTCATATTTCTGGTCCTCAGAGAAGTTCACTAAAAAAATTGCAAGGATAAACGTGGATGCCAGTGTACACACTCACAGAAAACCAGCAACCAGGAGGGAGAAAATCCTGGTCCAAATATGAGTACCTACCGAATATTTTGACTGTGAGAGGGAGAGTGTGCCACGAACTCCACAAACGGAGAAATACCGTACTGAAATAGTTTGCATACATGTAAAACTGTGCCAATTAAAATGAACACCTCTGTGCACTGTAACAAAAATTAAAAAGAGGGGGTGGATCAATCCTTTCAATGAAAAAGAAATCACAAAAAATTAATGATTCAGAAAGAAAAATATATTTTTTTTTAATCATAAGATGTCAATGCATTAGATGGAACTAATCTCACCAATTTTCTTGTTCAAAAAAGGCTGAAAACTCTCATTGACAGGGGAGGACTAGAGGGAGAAGGAAAGTGTGAGCACACCTTCAATCCTCATCTCCTGCTACACAGGGATAGAGATATAAATTTAGGCCATCACAGAGATGCAGTGGGAAACATTAGAGTTTTTAAAAGATGCTAAAGGTCAATCCATTCAAAAAATTTATGGAAAATTTGATAATACTGAGCTGGTCCAAGCAATCCCTCACATTGGGGTCAAATTTCAATCATTGAGGGACCTTTATGTCAGGGGAAAATAATTCCCACCATTGGTAGCATATGCCCTGTCAACATAAATCACAAAAACTGGATACAGATGCATCTATCTGCACTTCTCAGATATGCAGTTAGAAATCTTTGCATTTACCTTACTCTACTTACACAGCTTAAGGAATGTCCTTGATTCTCATGCCTGACCACATTAGCTTTACTTGCTCTCTGGACATTTGACCAGATTGTACTATCCTGTTCTGTAGAATTCCTTATTTCTCTCTAATAGAATCATGAAAGTTTTTCTGCAGGTCTCTAGGGGACTATTTTTCAGATAGATATTGAGCCTCTCTTATAATAAAATGTGCATTAAGTTAAATGACAAGAAACTTTCTTGTTTTCTCTTCCCATTTGCCTGGGCAGTTTTACTTAATGAATGAATGGGAAAAGATGGATACAGAAATTCATGCAGAGGTTTGGGTATAACACTTAAAAAAACATGTAATGAAATCCAATGTTTAAACGAATTATGACATAGAGACAGCTTTTTTTTTCTCTCTCTCTTTTTTTTGTAATATATGTTTAACATTAAATGTGCTTTAACCAAAAGTATTAGAAACACGCCACAGGAAACACACAGTATCAGCTTGTGACAACACCTTGGTTATGACACCTTGCTAAAGAGCACAACCTGCACACTGGAGAGGTTGTAAAGGGAGACAAATTCATTTTCTGCTTAAACGAAAGAAGCCTGGAGGTTGCATCATAAGCCAAAAAAAAGGCTACCTAAGCAGAGCAGTCACAAGGCTGCTACGCCACTTTTCTTCAAGTCACGGCTTACACCACAGAGATGAGAAGTCCCATCCCTCCTCTTAGAGGATCTTTCAATGGTGAAGTGGAGGTCTCCTGGCTGCAGAACTCGCTTCACTCTGTCACCTTGTGATGGAATGTGAAGCAGTAGCAACAGAGGAGAACGAGAGCTGTAGCCTATGTGTCTGACCTTTTGGGTAAGTGTTTAACAAGAGCCATCACATTACTTATGGGAAATACTGATGGTGTTCTGGTATAAAAATGTACAAAGAGCTTCCAGTACAAATATCAATTAGAAAGTCACATCTGTCACATCTGTGTTCAGTTTTATTCCCATTTATAGATAAATTTAACGACTAGCATCAAAGACAGGAAATACACTCATCACAAATTTTCCAGCAGAGAAAGGCTGCATTAGAGAGAAAAAAAAAACACATTCCCACTAGAATCATAACTGCAATAAAGGAAATATTCAGGACATCACCTGTTAAAGTCTGAACAGTCTGATGTATGGCAAATAGCAATTGATCACCACCACATGCTGATTCTCAGCACCGTTTGGAGTTTCTGCCTAACTTTCATAAAACCTCCAACAATGATGCCCTGCAACATGTGATACTGTAAGATTTCCTTTTAATGTTATTAGCTGAAGTAATAGATGCAAATATCCAAATAAAATTCAGAGTTGCAAAGACCTCTGCAGTGTAACACCAAACAACAGAGGAAGCAGAAACTTACACGTAGCACACTCAACCACTGCAGACATTACTTATCATCCCTTGCAGACCGAGGTGCAAAATTACCTTTTAACATTAAC
The DNA here is from genome assembly GCF_033783945.1 of Neopsephotus bourkii. NCBI lineage: Eukaryota > Metazoa > Chordata > Aves > Psittaciformes > Psittacidae > Neopsephotus > Neopsephotus bourkii. The sequence goes on from NW_026901526.1 coordinate 1,965,910, forward strand.
CAGTCTGGATGATTTAAATCTAAAAAAACAGTGCCATTGCATACTACAGCCCAATTCTGGCAACATAAACAAAAAGATGCTGAGCAGTCTGAATAAGTGAGGCTTGCACACTACAGTGCAGAAATAGTTCCTTAAATATGTGTAAAATGAAGATGCAGCTAAATTTTCTACCTGCTAAGAACTTCAGACATCATAGTTTGTTGGTGGAAGCTTATATCTGATGGGATTTTTCTACTTCATTAAATAGTCTTATTTATGTATGGGATTTTCCTACTTAGTCGTCTCTTTTTTTTTTTTTCCTTAACAAAATTAATTCCTACAAACAAAGCCTGCCTTGAAGAATAGTGCTGGAGGTGTCAGTCCGGGTCAGCAGTGAGCAATAAAATCTGCAGGAGAGCAAAGCTCCAGGCTAGTTCAAGTCTGTCTGCATTTCCACAGACTGAAGCCTGAAGGCTTCCGAAGCTTCTTCCCTACACCCTAGTTGATAGTCAAAGGTAGATGCCAGTGGTGGGGTTGTATGAAGCATTGCATTTCTTTATCATGATAAGAAATCACACTCTTGATTTTTGTTTGTCCAATTGATTTTCTAGTTGGAAAATTGAAACATTATATATAACATTGATTAAAAGTTCTAAACTGGACTTTCAAGGTATGGACTCTGTACTTTACATAGGGATACTGGTTAGCCTTTTATTACTACTATGTGAGAAAGTATGGAATATTCATAAGGAGTACTTTATCTAGGTGAAGAAAAATGAAATTCTATTTCAGCTTGACATGGATAGAGAATTGCATAGGAACTGTTTTTTTCCGCTGGAGTGATCTGCTGTAGGAGTTAGCCATATGCTTTGAATGTGATTGACATGTCTCTGAATTTAATGTGTCACCTGCTGAGTTCAAGATCTGCTGTCTATCTCTCAATGTGTAAAAAATGAATTGCTTCAAAATGATTTATTGCCAGCAAAATAGAATGTGAAAACAACAATAGAAACAGTGCTGTAAAGGCATCTTACATTTAATAGCACTGCTTGATGAGTAAATTATTTCACAAATATAATCAAACATTCTTATTGTGAAGCTCTCACCCTCAATAAAGCTATTGCACAGTCAAGTATCTGGCTCCATGATTCGTTAAGAGCTAATGCCATTAATAACATGGAGAAATGCAGCATTAACTCCCTGGGTTCCATTACAGCTTGTAACTGCGTGCAGAAAACACAGGGTTATAATTTCACTACCAATCTCTGGAATTAATATTTTCACTTTTATCTTTTGTGCTTTTCCTCCTTTCCTGTGAAGTATCTACAGAAGCATCTTTAATTAAGGATTTCCATTTTTTATTTCTTTCTACAAATGGGTCACTTGCTTGACAAATGTAATCTGTGTAGATGCTAGCAAAGGTTTGATATGTAGAACAATTCTCTAAATATCATGGGTTACCCTTCAAGAATGTTAAAAATGCAATAGAATGATATTAATGTTAAATATTTTTATTTTAACCTTAGAAAGATTAACATTAATGTTAAAAATTAGGGGTAAATACTGGACAGAAAAGCCCCAACTCATCAAGAAGTTCAAGCATAAATATAATTCAGTCAGATAATAGCTTAAATACATAAACAGGTCTAATATGCTTAAAAGCAGGCTTAAAAGAAAATATATGACACTGCATATGGAATCACTCAGCTTCTAAAAGCAGCAGTCCAGTAAACTTCCATAAATTACTTTGTATGTCCTTTAAAAACAAAGCATACATTCCTACCTTCCTTTCCAGACTGCATTCATGACATCCACACCAATGTTATTTCCCAGAGCCATACCTAGAACACAAATAGAAGATACTCAAATAAAACTACTGGCTTTGTTTCTCATCAAGCATCTCATGAAAAACACTGTCAGTAATGAAAACAAGTGCTACATATTATTAGGTGTTCTCAGCTGTCAACATAAACTGGTTTGGTTACTTCCTCTTTGATCATTAGGTTGTAAATGAGTATAGCCAGCGTTGCCATTGAACCCTCACACACCTTTGTCTGGGGTTCAGTTTTGTTTGTTTGTTTTGAGGGTTTTTTTTGTTTGGTTGCTTCTTTCCTTTTTATTCTTCTTCCAGAAATTACCAATGCTTACTTTTTATTTCCTTCTAGTAATTACTAATGATAGGAGACACAAGCACTTCCTTCATGTAAGGCTGATTTTGCCTGAAAGAGTTTGTTGCTATTTGGTTTTACAAGAAACTGAAGCAGTGACTATGAATTGACAGCAATAACTTGGCAAGTCAGGGTAGGTTATCTTAAATATTGACAAGATCCAGCTTCTTGCCAGCATTTAAATTTATCCACTGCCTTCCAACATATATTTTTCCCTGTTCTGTAAACATTACCACGCTATACTACCTACAGATGAACTCTAACATTTTAATGACTATTAGTCACAGAAATAAGACTGGGAAGAGAAGTGGTGAGGGAGAGGTAAGGATCTACTTTCTGCAGTATTGCTCTCTTTTTTCAAGCATTTGCAGAAGACAGGAGGAAGCAACCTGCAAACTTTTTGTTTTGTTTGTGGTATTCATTAAACTAATAACTCCTGTAGATAAATAAACAGCAGTTATGCCCCCAGTACTAGGGCTTTGAAGAAGAATTGGAATCACTTTGCAATGCACGACACAGCATCTGCTGAAGTTTACTCTAGAAGACTTCCAATACAGAAAATCTGAGGGAGAAAAATGCAAACAGACCCAGAACAACAGACCAGTGAAGTCACTGGCTAATCGTTCTGTGTAATTGCAGGCTGACAATGCAGTGTCAGACTGAAAGTTCACAGGTTTTGCCAGACCTTAGGTACTACACAGAGTAGTTTGCCAGTCACAGCCTGTTCGTAACCACAAGAGATACCTTCCTTAGCAGAAGTATGTGCTTGAAGATAGAGCTGATTTACAACCAGATTTCTACATGACACAAAAAGGAAACGCTCAGCATAAACAAGAGGAGCTATTGGACAACATGTGTCCAATCTGCATTCAACTCTGAAGTTAACTTCAGGAACAAGCTGTTCCTAGCTATGCTGGTGGGGATTTTCCTTTCACCTTTATACCTTGAACGAGAAAGGCTTTCCCCAGTCTCTACTTGAGATTGCAGAGGAATCCCTTAGCAGAATGACAACATGACATTTGCATGCTGTATGTATTATCTTAAATGTACAAAGAAGTCTAGTGTCATATTTGATAAAACATGAAACATACTTATTGGATTTCAGAGTATTACTATTTTCTTTTTATTATGAATAGGTCACTATGTTGCATAAAGAGCATGGGTCACTTCAGTCTGGTTTGGATGGATGACTTGTCATTGCTCAATCCCTTTTCCCCTTCTACTTTCAGAGCTACAAAGAAGAATGTTTACAATTCTGTTTCTTGCACCCAGCTTCAGCTGCTGGCAGTGTAGACATGATGATCAGTGTAAAATCCTAAGCTTAATAATCAAAGGTAAGTTTAACACAAAACCCAGAAAAGGTGAAGTTTGGCAGCAAATTTCCACAATCTCTTATCAAAAAGGAAAGGGACTGTAAAAATTACAGAGAATTTATTTCCAGACACTGACTATAATATATACACCATTATACCTCTATCAGCAACAAAAGTGGCTTTATCTCCAGTGACCACTGCAGCATTGCATGTACACAGCAGTAGTGGTTATCCCATGTGTATCAGTAGCTCCACCACTCTAGAGATATGGCAAAATGACAGACAGTAGGATCTGTGTCACACTGGTTAGTGGTAATGTCTGCATATGTCATTGCTAAGTAACATGGAGTATGCATAGACAGCTATCGACAACACCATTATACCACAAAAACACTTTTATAATGAGCTGCTTCCTCAAATACAGGAATTACTTATTAAATACAAGATTTAAAATAGGGTCTTTAGCTTGAAAAGTATATAGTTGTCCCCTTTCCAGCTTCTGCTCTATGGGTAAGACTCTACAGCCCATGATTACACTGAGGTTCTCCACACTAATTGTAGCTTTGCCATTTCCCTTCTTTGTTGCTTTACATCTGGCTCTGAAGTCAAAACCTTTCATTTTTCTCTACTATTTCTTAACCACTTTAGTAAAAAGGAATTTAAAAACTTTAAATTAGAATGCTCTTGCCCTCAGAGGAGACTCTGATGGTCTGCAAAGATCAGGCATTCTCTTACCACTGGGAGAGAACAACATGCTATATCATGGGTATCAAAGACTTAAAGGTCTGAAATATCATCTGTGTTGGTTTTAACTTCCATCACTAACCAGGTTGTATTAATGCAACACCTACAGCTCATGGAAATCTTGAAAATATATTGAATGTCACAGCACATTGTGAGGAATAGATTTTCATGGGGTTTAACAAGTATCGATAAAGTCCCAAATAAATATATTTTTATATGTATACTTAGCAGCATTAATCTCAGAAGGGACTGTAATGACAAGTCTGATGCAACTTCTTCACAACACCTCTAATATAAAATGATTTTAAACAATAAATTTACTTTCAACAGTTACTTAAGCTTTCTTAAAGCTTAAGTATGTATGTAAAAATACAAAGATACAGAAATAGGTAGATGGGTAGAGATCCATCCACCTACCCACCAATAAATGGGTAAAGAGACAGGCAGATGTACTCCAAAGAAAATGACATTTTCCAGAACTGAATAGTCAGATTCTGGTATTTCAATCAAATACATGATGAGGTAAAGAAAACCTTGTCTCCTAAGATTCAAAACTAGGTACCACAGCTAGAATAATTACAGTTATGTATTTTCAATGCATACAAGGAAATAAAAGGGGTTCCCAGCTTTGCTTTGTGGAAAGGCTGCTACCTTAACTATTGATGCAGTTTTGAGAAAGGGAAGAGAAAAAGCATGTAAAATTACCTTCTGCATTTCCCTGACAGCGTGCTCATCACCAGTGACCATGATGACTTTTTTCTAAGGGAAGCTGTCCCAGTGAGCATGTCAGGGAGCAGCCAGAGCAGCCCTACACCCTAAAGAGAAGTGAGCCTGGGCAAATGGCACTCTGCATACAGCAGGGCACAGGCTGCTTCAGCCACATACATATCACACAGTACCTAACTAAGGCAAAGAGCACACCCCTGGGAATGGAGACCAGGTCCAACTGAGAGCCCACATTATAAAGCAGTATCACAGTGATAAAGCAAATCTGCAGTCAAGGTAGAAAACCAGTTTACAGGATGAGCTCTGGCTCAAGGAGTAAACCAGCACTAACAGGGCACAGCCCATAAGGAAAGCAGTAGCCCCAGGCTGAGCTTAAGAAAATCTCAGGGGCTGTGGGTGTGAGGAGACCCAGGTGATATTGGTCAGGGCCATTAAGGCTTATTAGTGCACTCAAGGCCTCAACTGTGGTCTTTACTGGGTAGAAAAGCTGTATGCCTTTAAAACACTGGCCTTGCCAGAGTTACACAGATATGAAGCATGAGTTAATAGGATTTGACATGCTATATTGTATTGTATTGTATTATGTGGGGGAAGCCCTACATAAACTATAGAAAATGTTAACTTTTTCAAAAAGGTTTTCTCTTTCTGCAGAAAGGAAGTGACAAGAACTGTAGAAACTCAATTTTGCCCCGGTGCCTGCAGATAACTTGTGGGTGGTATTTTGGCAAAGGAAAACATGTTCCGTTAGAGACACAAACTATGGCACTCTATTACATCTACATGGCACTCTACCCATCCAGCAATGGAGGCTAGAGATGGAAAAATGTATTACCTCTTTTGTTCCATATTTAGATATGAAATCATAGAGATAATAGGCTATAAGGTTCTATGTTAATGTATTTCATATAGTCCCATATGGTGATTTTGTATATTTTCTAGAAAACAGGTAGAGGAAGATACCATTTTTAGACCAGGGAATAAAGAAATATCAAAGCAGAAATTAGTAGAGAAATCCTAAAATATGAATTTTAAAAAACCCTCTCTTTTAGTTTTAGCAATATTAACTATTCACACTAACCCAGGTATTTTCAACTCTTTTTTCAAGGAGGAACAAGAAGTCCCCTGTGTTTCTTTACAGGCATAAACCTCATTAATGCTGTATCACTTAAATACTCTCACAAATTAATATGAGATTAAACATATGAAAGCAACAAATTAAAAAACTTGTGAGATCTTTATCAATAAATGGAAAGAACGGCAATGCTTCAAGATGACATGCTTTTATATGTAGTTTAATAGGCATAATTTTTTTAATAAATATGATGAAGTCTTATCATTATACCCATGCCAGATGCTGGATTGTACAGGCGAAGGTTGGTTTGAATGCGCTGTCATGTTAGACATACTTGCCAATATTAAACAGACTGTGACTACTATCAGTACATTTGTCTCTCTCTAGGGCATTTTTAAGAATTTTTTAATTAGCTTTTGTTTCCAAGCAGTGCTTTCATTTTTCTTGATAAAGCTTTTGTTTTTCCTGGTTTTATTGACTTCAGATTAGGTTCCACATTTCCTATAGTCATTATAATAAGAATATGAAGCTTTTAATAATGTATGAAAACTAGCAATGACAAGTATCTTACAGTGTTTTCAAATCCAGTTAAGAATGAGATAGTTTAGTGGTTACTTTCTTTTATGGTTTTCATTTTGGCAGTATCTTGTAGAAACAGTGTTTCTCATTAGAGAATTCAAATAATAAAAGTCTATTAAAAATCAGTGAGAGGTTGAGCCAACATGACAGAAAGCATACTCCATAACATAGGTGCTAATCTTAGCCCAGTTACTCTACTTTTCATGGTCAAGGCAGAAGGCACTTTTCCAAGAGTTGTGTTTGCTTATCCTTTTCTGTATTTGTCTCTATTTGGGGATAAATATAGGTATGCTAGGTTAAGATAAGAGTGAACATGTTCTATGTGCTACCAAGAGGATGTAAATCAAAGCATAGCCTGAATATAGTTCAGCATGATTTCTATCTTATCTGCACCCTGAGAGCCTATTGTGATTCTCTGAGCCTACTGTGTAAGATTTACAGTCTAGATACCCTTAAGACTGAATCTGGCAGTTGGTACCTATTTTCTTTATTTCTTATAGTCAGTTTTTCCAATTGACTCTTAATTAGGGCAACAAATTCAGTGACATAGGTTTTAACCTATTGTTTTGTACCAGCAGTCAGATTTAAGTCAGGGGTTACAAACCTACATGATTCTCAACAAATTAAAGTAACCACGCAATAGTCATTTACATTTACAGATATTAATAGTGAGTTTACCAAGCAACAATATTCACTCTTACCATGTAAAAAATGATGTTTATTAATGATGCCTCATCGCCTTTCACAGCAGGGTTCCTCATCCTATTTTTCCGTAACGATTGAGCCAGCATCAGATTTTAAGAACGAATGTTATTATTCACTACAGTACTCCACCAAAGCTTCGCTAGAAAGCAATAAAGAACAAAACGTATATTTTAAAGACCCTCATTTTCTCCTAAATGCTTGAATTAAGTTGCAGACTGTGGTGTTTTGAGAATTGAGTTATGTCCTAAAGCAATGCTTCTGAAGAAGTGCCTCATGCCTGGAAATTTGACTCTGATTAGCCTGTGAGTTTTCTAACACAGGCTTTCTGATTTGCCTCAACTGTAGCTGCCACTGGATTTTGCATTCTGGCATGCAGATTCTTTCTGTCACCTGAGAGAATGATGAATAGTTGTCTGAGTAGCTCTGAGCACATACTTATTTCCTCTCCAGTAAGAACAACAGTCAATATCATTTAGGCACAGGAAAGCATCACTACAATGCAAATCCAAGGACTGCTTTCGTTTTTACTGCTGATTCTAGGTACTAAATCATAGCTCTTTCACAAGTTTATTTGCATTGCTTCTGTGCTCCAACAAACAGGTACTGGTAAAAAAGATGGGCCTTCAAACGTCCTAACACAATAAAGTATGAATTCAAAAAAGGACACGGTACATAAAGTATCTGTGAAACTGAAGCAGTCCTAAAATGATTCTTCCACTCCTATTTGAATCTCATTTTAATGACAGCAACTCAAAAGTCATACCGACAGAGTTCAGTGCATGCAAGAAACATTTGGAGAGTTGGTAAAAAGCTGTTTAAGGTTTTTGTACTGAGAAAAAGCCCATTTATTGGAACTGAGAAGTTTGCAGATCCCGTATCTTTTGATGAATTTCATGACTTTAAACTTCTGTTTGTTTGGAGAAAGAAGCTGAAACTGGTAAACCATCCTGGTCTTACATTTTCAAGATGAAAACTTGGAAGGATAATCAATTGGACATGAACATTCTTGAGAGAGAGTGAAATGTGAAGGAAAAAGTTAAGCCTTGAAATACTTTGCAGTGGTCTAAACGAGACATTTTTATTTTCAGCTTACAGAATTCTGTGAGATGTTTAATGACTTCTTTTGTTGGAATCCCATAGTGTGCTACAGCAAAAAGAAAACTTTAGATTTCTTGAAGACTGTATAATTAAATGGATGCTACTTATAAATGCACTTACAGACTGGCATCACGTTGGCAAGGTTCACTGTGTCGTTTAATCACAACACATTAGTAAAGCTTTCTTGCTAGTCACTTATGTCCTGGTCCTGATCACTGAAATGTAGGAAAGACCTTATGGCTGAAGGGATTAATAAAGCCCAGAATACTGTATAAAGTATTCTGGAGCCTGAAGTTATGTTTCGTATAATACAGCAGTAAGCATGTGTCTGCTCTTAAATTACCTATTGTGCTAACCAGAATAATCTTCCAAATATCATCACAGTTACACTACAAGTAAACTCAATACTGCAAGCATCAAGCAATAATAAAACTCAATGACCAGCTTCAAACTTTGTTTTTTTAATGACCATTCCAGGATCGGAGTCATTAGCCAGTGTCTCACAGGATATACTGGTTCATGATCAGGCATACTCTTGATAAACTAGTAAAAAACTGCAATTTCTACCTCTTCAGCCAACGAAGTGTAAGGTATGACATGGACTGCAATTGGCCTCCACGTAGCCACAGCCTATGAAAGCTCTGCACTGCCCAGTATCTCCTTGCACGGTGCACAAGCATTTCGTCACCTTTGCCCACCTAGAGTGGAGGTGAGAATCTACAGCTTTCATCTAGTATAATATTTGTACTTGCAAAAGAGTAAATGTTTTAAAATGATGTCACATCCCAGTTAGTACCACAGAACGGAATGGTGCTCAGAATGGAAATTAGACATAAAAAAACTGCATAGGAGCCCCCTCAGCCCACACAAGAGTAATACCTACTATTAGCATCTGCAGTCTCTGTTATTCAAGCCTTACCCCAGATTGGGATTGCCTTAGACCGAGTTTGCTCTGCCTGTAACCCACTTCCTGATTTTCAGAGCAGCTCTACCCGTGCTGGGCTGAGCCTACATGACACAGCAGCACATTAACAGCATCCTTTTGTGTACTCTAGCAATAAACAGATAAACATGCAAAAAGACCAAGACAATTACATACCTGCCAAAACCTGCTTCCAGGGCCCTGCCTTCTGTGCACAACTGGGTAATAACTAGGGCCAAGAGAATAATGTATACATTACTGTTGATATGGATCTGAATTTTTAGATGAACCTGCTCTGAATGTTATTGTCCACCTATGTAGCTGTCACCGGTGCTGGTGCACTCTCAGTCAAAAGGAAAAACCAAAAAGAATAACTGTAGAGTATACCATCCATTGAGATGAGACAGCCTGGAAACTAAGTTATTTTTTATATTGCATTATCAGAACATTGTTATACCACTGCTGTTTCCATCTCAGCATTTAGCAGTTTAACGGTATTAGCTACGGAATATCTAAATGGGCAACTTAACATGTGTTCTCATGCAGCTGCATTTCTAAACAAAAAAAAAAAGGCAAAAAAGAAATGAAAGAAAGGATCACGTTTGACTTACAGCCTCATTTTTAAAAGGTTTATTGGTAAGATAATTAGCATGAGTTCCAATTTGAGAGTCAGCATCCCTACAATTTGGGATCTAGGGGAAGATGGCATTCTGTAGCTATAAGTCAGTACAGAGCAGCTGAGAAGCACAGGCATTCAGCAGGGGTGCGGGAAGTGGCTTCTGAGCATCTGGGAGCCTACAGGCTGCACACTGCCAAAACAACACTACTTTGTCAGGACACATTCATCTTCTCTTTTCCCATTCCCCTGCACAGCCAAGCAGTTTGCTGGATGCCATACCAAGAGCTGTAAGCAGCAGAGCCGAAGTACTGCATCCTGCATATTCCTTGTTTTATCCCCCAGAAGGCCGGCAGAGCCCTGCCTACAGTGAGAGGGTGATGAATCCGAAGCCCAGCTCTCCCAGGTGTCAGGCACTACTGCTCCCTCTTACATAAGTGATAGCCAGACCCCATTTCTTCACAAGAGCACTGCATTGCTGGCTAAAGGCCAGGCAGATCTCAGCAATGAAGGTGTTTCTTTTTTAGGTCAGATCTTTTCAGGCTTTTTTGTTTTCTGTTGGAAAGCTCTCCTGCACGCATATCGAGTGCAGCATTTCAAAAGCAGTCTGCTAGAAGAAAATATGCTTTTGACAGGAATAAAACTTTACGGTATCCTTTGATATGTCAAATTATATCAGTGAATATCAAAAATATTCTCTAAAACACAGCTTGTTTTTAATGCTTAAAGTTCCTGGCAGAAGTGTGCCAAAGTTGCTACAAAACAACTTGATAAAAAAATAAAACAATTAAAAGAAGGATATTTGTGGGTGTTTTTCCAGGTCTGTCAAGTTTCCCTGCAAATGATCTCTGTATGTAAATTGTCAGGTTACTGAGAAAAAGTATACTCAGCAAACCTAAATCAGTAAGTCATATAAAAGACAAAATAATTATTTCCTTTTAGGACAGAAGAAAATAAAAATCTTATTTAATTACTCCTCCCAGTGGTACCAGGGTTGGTTGGGAAGATGAGCTGGTACAGATACACTGAATTATCTCAACATTTTGAGCTTAGGTAGATAGCCATGACTTGATAACTTTCTCTTAGAGAGCTTATCTGTAAAAAGTGATGCCATGGTATCCAGTATTCTGTGCCAGCATTTGTATTGATTCACCCCTGATGTTGGACAAAGTACTCACAAGTATCAAGTTCCTCCTGATGACTTTCTCAAGTGTTTATTACTTGTTGCTTGACTGGTTGCCACCAAATGATCCCTCATTTGATCATCCTATTTATTATGAAATAACTGACAAGTCAGAAAGCAGAAAAATGGCACCCTGGTTCACCTATTTCCTCTTCAACCATAACAGTCAATATCATCTATCAAAAGGTAGTGTTGGCAGTGACAAGTCAATTGAGCTATTTCAAAGTTTTGAGACAACACCTACTTAGTTTAAGATGAAAAGGAATCTGTGCTCCTCAGATTTCGTATGATTGTTTTTTTTTTTTACTAATGAATACATTTGCACTAGAAAGATTAATGGATTATGTTTTGACACAATAAAAGGAATTCTCACAGTACAAAAGTATGGAGCTCATCAAGCAACAGTAAGATGTAATTAGTACCTGAGATGTCTGCAGTGTAGAATCCCAGCACCTAGCAAGCCCTTACAAATGTGCATATGACTTAGCTGATTTTCAATGCAGTGAATTAGAACACTGTTTCAAACTCATGTGTTGAGCTGCTTCACGGATGAGGTTCATTAACTACAGACCATGATAGCTGGAAAAAACTAAGTGTATCTCCTCCAGACAAGTCTCAGTGCAACAGAGCTGAAGTCCATCCTCCCATATGATATAGACCTGATGATAACCTGCCTTTCTGTCTTTCTACACATACAAAGAGGATGTAAATCACGAAGAAACCAAAAGAACAGATACTTTTTTTACTGCACTCTACAACAGTTTATATAGATAGATAGTATGCAAAACAGCCCTGTGGGAATATGCTAAGCTGAAATATAAGACACTGCTGCAGCTCAGCTGAGAACACAGGGACTATGCTCATTTACTCCACTGGTGAATTTGGTCTACACAATACATTAAGCTGGGGCTTTTTCAAACCTCTGTTCAAAAGTTCAAGCTCAGCTTGCAGTTTTCATCCTGTACTATATTACACGGAAATATTGCTACCCTTTTGTGAACTCAGGGTTGTTAGTTTCTTTCCTAATGCTACTTTTATTTGTTATCATACTTCCTTATTTATTTAATCAAGAACTGGGAGCTCAAAAAGACCTCAAGATAGGCCATTGCAACAACAGTTCTGGCCTAAATGGAATTAGGAAGTCATAGTATCTTGCCACAAATTCAATTTCAGCTCCCTCCAGTTGCCAGCTCAGCACTGAGGATCTCCCAGGTTCGTTGTGTTTCTCTGCATGCCACAGAGGAAAGCAAAAAGGCCAACAGAGAGAGTTTTCCAGCAGGGGACAATAAAAATCATATCTGCTCATTATGCTGGCTTTCTTCCACAGACCTCAAGACTGAAACAAATGAATCCAGGACTGAATCTAAGAAGCCAAAGGTTTCCTGAGCTCTGTATCTAATTCTTCATTTGAGATTTTGTCTGTATTTTGCTGCTTTCTTGACATGTATGTCTGGCGGTTAAATAGACAGAGCTCGGCGAAATGGGTTTGGAAGTGTATTTGTAAAAAGACTGCAACATAGCAGAGAAGAAAATTTCTAGTTAGAACCAATAATAACATTTCCACCACCATAAGCCCTTTGTATGTAAAGCATAAGAGCTTTACAGTTTTTAAACAATGCTGAAATCGTACATTATCCTTTCTCATACCCATTCGCACTTCCATGGCTGGATATTTCTAATTGCACTTCTACAAGTTGCTAAGAATGGCACCATACCCCAGTTACCATTTGCGGAACAGTGCTTTAGAAAATGTATTTGCATGTCTGTTACGGTGACTCATTTGAGCTGGAATCTCTCTGTGAAGGTGCTTATTAGAAAGAGCAGGTTTTGGATCTGTTTCAGAAAGTGGTATGCTAGTGGTTTGTCAGGTAGTTAGATGAACACTTTTGTTCCACCTCTAGGTTGATTCATAAAATAAGTTATCATCAACCTTTCCCTTCTAGGGAGCAGTACACCTACTCACATCCCTCACTTCTGACAAAAGTGAAGACTGATGCTTCCTATTAGTTTTCTGTAATTAGTTTCTTGTACTAATGGTAAAGAATAAATAGAATAAACTTGTTTTAGGTCTTTCTCCCTATGTGTCAGGAACACATACAGAAACCCTTTGATGTCCAGAGGTTTCTTAGACATCTGCATGACATACAACTTCAGTTTAAAGAAATACCTTGCTTAAAACATTCTTAAAATTCTACCTCTGTTGTGTTTGTAAGGTACTGAGCTGGCTTTGGGCTGTTTTGTTGTTTGTGGTTGTTTTTTTTTTTTTTCTAGGACAGTATTTTTTTCAAATATAAAATAGACACAGGGGAATAAACTGCTTATAAAAGTGTTTGCAGGGAGCTACAGTGTTTGAATTGACATGCATTAACAGTTCAAGTTATTTATGATAAAATATTCTGTGGTTATTATTTAACGCATGGAAAGGTCAAAAATCCTTTTCATGTGAAACCTGTTGTAGCCCACATCAAAACTTAGTGAGAAAGATCAAGGGTCTGATAAAAGCCTGAAAAGCTGTTAGCAGAGGCTTTAATAAAGACCTGTCTCCTGATCTTATTGTCTTGTAAATAGCGTTCATCACAGTGTGGCCTTTTACTTGGCAGGATAAGCAATGATCTTCAACATTACTTGCAAGGGCTTTTTATTTATAGGCATCTCTGACTATTAAAGCCTAAACCCGTCATGCGCTGTGTCATATTCTTCCACATAATGCACGTATAAAACAAATAGGTCCGCTGTTCAGAGTAAAGCCAGTGTGTGGTAACTGTACAAGGGTTTGCAAAAATAAGTGGCATTACTAAAACGAATTAGAAATGCAATTACTGTCTCTATAGACGTATTTGGCAATGACTGTACAAATGGAGAAAAACTGTAACAAGCCATGAAAGCCCTAAGTACAAAGAAGAGACGAAGTGGGAGACTGGTTGCTGTATAATGGGCAAAAGGAAAACCCAAGGGATGATTTATTTTAACAGCTGTGTTTTGTAAGTGCTATGAAGGAAGCTGTACTTACTGCAGATAGCCCTGAAGGAGCTTACAACTTTCTATGGAGACCTGTTATTTCTTGTCTGTCTTCTCCCATTTTTACTGGAAAGGCTGGTCTTAATTTTAAAACTTAGGCTCAGATTGTTCAGTTCTCCCAAATATCAGGTACCAACTGCACTGCTGGATAAAAACAGCAATAAAACAGCAACAATAAATACAGGCAAGTAGCAAGCTGACGAAAATATTACACAAAGGAACAAAATATGTCAAAAATAAATGCAACTGGCAAAATGTCTGTAGCTGTACTGACTGAACTCTTACTATTAGCCGCAAATAAAGTGCGCATACTCAGAATTTAAAAATTAGATTTGTCCATGCAGGTTCACATATGACACCCACAGTAACAGATACAAAAGTGTCTCACAGAATGCCAAATAGAGCAAACCCAATGGGTAGTCAGTGAACTAGTTCAGATGTTTTTCAGCTTCAACTTTGTACACCCCAGACTGCACCTGCATGTGACCCTCTCTGTTTGTAAGCTGCAGATTATATTCCCCAGCACAAATTTAGCCAACTCTAATTGGCACTTCCTTGGAGAGGTCCCGAGCCCTGACTGGCAGGTATTTTTGTTCCAGGGGACCATCACAGCAGGGAGTTTGCATAAAGCCACTCAGTACTGCAGGCTAGGACAGTTTGCTGGACCTAAGTACTGCCCCCCAGTTGGCTTCAGTGACAAGAAACATTCACATTCATGTAAGTTTACTTCAACATGTAGTTCAAGGGCTTGTTTTGTGGCACTGTGAAATTTCTGTACAGGCAAGCATGCTAAAAATAAAAAATAACCACAAAAAAATAAGCCTTATTTATTTGGTTGCAAATGAAAATCACCATGGTGACACTGCAGTAGGATGATTAAGTCTGTTGTTGTGCCGCGTTCTAAATTCTGACCATTTTCTAAATGGTGCCTATGTCTTTGCTATACATGAAAGCAACAAGGGGAAGCAGCACAAGGAGCCTTTTACCCATGTGAAAGTCTGAACAGGATATCAGTAACTCTTCCACAAATTAAAAGCTAAAAGTGCACTGCTCTTTGCCTGCTTCAGCACAGATGAGGAGAGCTTTCCTATTGCAGCTCACCATCAGGCATAACATTATGTCAGAGCCCTTAAAACAGGAAAGAGCTGCTGGAAGTTTTAATAAATAAGACTTTGTTTCAACATCCCAAAATTTCTTAAATGTAGTTTCTAGCCTATATGTGAAACTTCTTTATAGACTGAACATCACAAAAGTGAATTAGGCAGGAATATAAAAAGAAAACAATCAATAGCTCTATGTGATAAACTCATGTATTATCATCCTGTGGTACTTACCTGAAGCATAGTCACTTCAGAAATCAAACATTTTTCACATTACCCAGCCTCTCTAGTCTGTACAGTAGCCAGGGCATTAAAAGCTGACTGAAGCAGTGCCTGACTTCAGCCCAGAACAGGCAAACACACACTGCACATGAAGGATGTTCTCATTACTAAAGAGCTATAGGTCATGTCATCGTCATCACCCTATTTTAGCACTGCTCATTTAAGCAGAGATGTGCTCACTCTCCTTGCTTCCTTTCATCTCTTCTTTCTGATGCATAGGAGACCGCCTGATGTTAGACTTTTTTTCTTCCTTTTCTTTTCCTTTAGGATAACTTCAAAACACCTGCCAAGGAGGTTCCTACTCCTCAATTAATTCACGGTGAGTTGATAACTGCATTGGAGCTCAGATAGTCTGGAAATACTGCTTAGTCATGCATATGCTTTGTTTCTGATCTCTCCTTAGGGATGAAGCCTTGTTCTTCTGAAGACACACACAGATTTAGACCAATGATTTTAACAGGTCTGTGTTGGTCCCCAGATCAATGCAAATGGTAGTGAACTGAGTAAAGGGGGAAGTGGGGAAATATACTACTATAGATGGCATATGAGTGGCACATAAATTCAAACAATGTAAAAACAAAGTCAGAGAAGGTGAATTCACAAGAATAAATGACCCACATGTGGTATTAATGACTTGTGGAGTTAGAAAAGGGAGCATTCTCCTCCACTTAACTTAAGCAATTCTCACTAATAGTTAAAACTACCCCAATGGAACCATAAAGTGTTAACTGATTTGCGATGTAAACTCATCTCCCAGTGCCCAAACCACCACTTATTTCCTCATGTCTTCCAGCCCTCAGATCCCACAGCTCAGCTCACAACTGCTTTGTTCCGTGAAACAGAGTACTGTGGTACTTCATTTTGAAAGAGCACACAGAGTGGCTCATCAGTTGGATTTCTACGCAAACTACAATCACTAGTTGGTGACTACTCAAAGTACACTGCAGTGGTGAAGGCTGAAATAAATGCAACAATAAAGGAAAAAAAAAAAAAAGACATGAAAGTGCCTTCAAATCATTGAAATAGGCATTTCTGACAATGCCTACCTATTCAACTGGTTATTGTCAAGTTGGGGAAAATTCTGGGCAAAAGAAAAAGCTTTTTCATAGGGTAGAAGAAGTAATATGCATTAATTTAAGTATTAATTAAGTGGAATGAAGTGGTTAAAACCAGATGAAGATCACAGGACACTGATAAATTTCAGTGTCACTTCCATCAGTTTACTTACTGAAACTTCCATAGCATCACTGAATTCTGGATAGTGATCCCCAAGCAGATCTGAATGAACCTGTAGCAAAAGTGCTGAGACCCAAACCTGTTAGGTATAGCACAATACTCATTAATATCTCATCTATGAAATCCACTCCTTGTTCCAACAGAAAAAGGTTTTGGATAATTTTATTTTGAAGGAAAGCAACTTATCAGTGGATAAATCCTTCATCCTCCTTTTATTGGTTTCAGTCACAGCTGCTATCACATCTGATCCCTAGAACCCTTTCTGTACCTACAGCAGAACACTATCTTAAATTGAATATCAAGAGATTATGGAATTGCAACTTTCATAAATCAAGCTTAAACTGTTTTTGTGTTGTGGTTTTGGGTTTGGGGTTTTTTCCAGAGCTAAGCAGAAATAAGGCAAAAAAAAAAAAAAAAAAGAAAAATACACAAACTCACAACGTTCAGAAACAACAACCCTGAAAACAGCAGGAGTTACTGTGTTTGAGCAGTGCTATAGTCCTTGCTTCCTGTAACTTTAGACCTGAGATGATGGCAAGAAATTCTACTTGTAGCAAACAGTGATATTATATTACTAGATTCCAAAGAATTTGGCAAGTATGAGGAAGACCATTCAGGGGAAATGCTAACAACTTCTGCCAAAGCTCACAAGCAGCCCAGGCGGTGTCCCTAGGGCTAAAGAAGGTGGAAAAGGTTTTTGATGATTTCCCAGGTCTTTGATGTTAAGCCACACAGAGCTGGATGTGTGTGTTCTTCTCTTTCATGTTACCCAGGAGAAGTGTTTTTCTTACTAACTTTCAGGGAGATTCCTGAGACCATCTTGTGTGGCATTTTCTCAAAAATTATAATTAAAGTATGACAATATCAGTAATAGAGAGCACTGAAGACAAAATCCAGACATCTGTACACATGCTGGAGAACACGTTGTTCAGGGAGAGATTTCATTGGAAAAAGAAAATCCATGTAAGCCTTTTGTCAAGAGAGGTACAACCACAGTGCAGACCAAAGGGGAGATGTCACTGTGTTAGCTGGTCAGTCCTGCCCAGGGCAGACACAAGAGAGAGTGTATAAAATCATGGTGACATAGTGATGAGCCAGACTGAAACACATTTAGACTATCTCCTGCCCAATACCAAAAATCAGACAAGGATTGCAGTTTAAGCCCAGAACTTCTCAGCTACAATCTTTTCTCTGCCCATACCATCCTACCTTTTTTACCCCTGTTTACAGCTTCAGTAGAATTAAACTCATTGAGTGCCTGTGCATGCTCATGCCTGTCTGTTTGTATGTGCGTGATTATAACTTACAGACCAATTTCAGCTCAGTAGGACAAGACATGAAAAGTCTCAAAGATAAATGAAGTGACACAGGTTTAAAGGACCTAGGCAGCTGTGTGGGGACAGATGGTCAATGCCCTAACAGGGGGAAGAACAACAGCCTGACCTCAAAATCACTGGCCATTAAGGGTACCAAAATAGGAGAAAAACTTGGTACATGCCTAAGCCCCTTATTACACTAAGTTTACTTAGTTACCAACCTTACTCACAAAGTAAACCAGGCTTTACTGGTTCCAGCCTCCTCAAAGCACCTTGTTCATGCTGTGTCCTTCTGCTCCATTGAGTAAACCTAAAGAAGGCCTGATGTCTACTGCTGCTTAGTATGAGGGACTTTATCCCAGGCTCAAAAATGCAAACCATGAACACTTACAAGAACAAGGTTTTGGGCTCTGGGGAACTATTAAAGATTGATAAATCTCTGCCGAGGTAAGGAAGGAGCTGAATAATTTGGTCATCATTTCATTTCTTTTGTACATGATTGTTGCCTTCATACATTTGCCTCAGAACAAAACCAATTTGGCTTTCATTAAGGATTAAGAAGTCCTAGCAAAATTTCCTGTGACAGGAATTTTATCTAATTTATCTGAAGGACACTATCCACATACAAAAAAAATATTTCCATTTACTTACAAATATTAGTACTCTTCTTTCATAAGTAAATAATATAAAGTTGTAGGAAAATAAAAACAAAACAAAACAAAACAAATACACACAACTCCCCCCAATTAAAGATTTTAGTTCTGAGCTGTGGATTATTTGGTGTCAAAGATAAAAGATAAATTATGGCTCTCGGGTCTATCTAGATGGCAACTATGATGCAGCTGGATAATAATGAATAATTTTCTATTTGAATTAGATACAATATGAAAGAAAAGCTAGCTTCAAAACAGTCAGCATGATAAGGAGATGATCTAGCAAAAACCACCTCACTCTTTAGATCAATATTTTCTCCTCATGAAAGTTATTGTAGACTTACATGCTATATTTAGAAAGTATGATTTTGTTTTCAAAGAGATGGAGCATGTTCTAGACCTACCTACAACACTGGGGGTAATGGCTCATGCTTGTCAGGGCCAAACCCCCAGCTTTGATACAAGGTAAAATAGAGGCAAGTAAATGAGTCAGAACCTAAGCAATCTATGCTTTTGGATGGAAGAAGGCAAGATTAACACAGTAGACCTTTTTTAATCTCAGAATCTGTGATGCTAAGTCACTTACTGCACTGTACCAGCTTTTCTTGCTCATCTATTGCCTAAGCGTTTGAGTTCTCGATGCAGTTCAGCCAGGAAAGCTCCTAAGGGCAGGGTGCAAGATGATAAAACAACTACCATGATCTAACTGAGGGTTAACTTAGGATATAGCTTCTTCTCTAGATTACACACTAGTCTGCTGGCCACATTTCAAGGTGATATGCAAAGGAACACAGGATATGGAAAAAGCACTTACAGGGCTATATATTAAAATGAGTAAGACAGTGTATCCCCATGATAGACTGGAAAGATACCAAGGGACAGCTCTCCCAAACAGTACTCTCCTAAAGCACAGTGCTACCCTAAATAAATATACCCAAATTCACAGACAAGTAGGCCTACAACAAAATCTTCCAGGATTTTTTAAAGCTAGCAATGCTGTATCATCAAGTATGATCATCAATTACATTCTTACTCACTTTCTCTCTCAGGTCGCTGTAACTATTGCAGTGAGCAATAAAGACAGGTTATGTTGCTTTTCACTGGAGTTGTACCACTGGTAAAGATATTTGATTTCCAAAACTACACAAGAATTCTTGATATATCAGGTGGTTGGAATGACTAAGCCAGGTGCTCCACTGGATCTTTGGAGATTTATGTATTTTCCTTACAAGAGCTTATGCAGCCATTCCCTTGCAATGACGCACTCATTTGACTCACCAGTTGTGGCCAAAAGGCTTCTTCCAAAAGGGAGAACACAGTTCATACTCAATTTGCAATTAAGAGTGGCACTCTCAGATGCTCTGATGAAAAAGAGCTCTTGTTGTGATGGTGGCTCTTGATTAAAGCAATTCAGCCATAAGAACAAAGCTGACAGCTCTAATTTGTTTCATACAAGCCAGCCCAAAGCCAGGTTTAACTGGCAACAAACCAATAAATGTCTACACTTTAAAATGTCTAAGCCACCCAAATATATATTAAAGAACACATATTTATTTTATATTTATGTCTGTACATACTTATATTTAAGAAATGGAAACTACAGATTCTGAAATGCTGTTCTTCCTCCCCTTGATCTACTTTTTTGCTTTCTGACAGCACAACATCTCTAAAGCAGCTCAAATAGGAAAAGAATAAAGTAAATGGCTTAGGCATTACTTTTTTATTTTTATTTTTAAATCTTGTCATCATGTCAGGAGTTCTAATAATCATATACGAGATCCAAAATAATTAGGCCTACACCTGTTTGTAAGATGGGGGATAACTGAAGTGATGACAACCAAAAGCTCTTCAATTATAAGAAAAAGGCGGACATACCAACTCAGGGAGGGCTGGATCTATTGCTAGACTGAATATCATTCTGGCATATTCATTTGACCTAAGGAATTTGCCTTCAGCTATCAGCAGAGGATATACATGGTTAGAAGAGGTTTAGTCAGAAAAACTAGTAATTCCTGTATATGTACTGGGTAAAAGATGCCACAAAGGAACTCCAGAACCCAAGCAAAGCAATTATCAGGGGAAAGGAAAAAAATCCAAAAAGATAATCTTTCCTCTACTGTAAAAACCAAAATGACACAATTGGTACTTGTGGAATCAATCAAGGCCTCCTATAACGTTTGTCTTCATTCTCAAGCTTGGACATGTATTGCCTACAAAACTGACAGAAGTTTCAAGAAAATTAACTCATTCTGTTTCATTCATGAAAACTGTTTTCCCTAAGGGTCTATAAAATTCTTCCACTATCATTTCTCCCTGTTCCCTCAGCTACGTAGCCAGTAGTTCTGTGGCTTATTCTCTACTGTGAGCATGAGATCCACTACCCTTACTCCAAAACTAATCACAAACAACAAGTTACTCCTAACAATCTCCCAGTCCATTAAGGTCATTCCTGATGTCATTAAGATAGTGCTTCTTTATTACTTCCCTCAAAGCGTCAGTGCTGATAAAGACAGAGCCAAAGGAGGCAGAAAGTGATTCCTCCCATTCCGGTTAGTAGCAGTTATTGGCAAGGGAATTGAATGAGACTCAGGGCACAGCTGCCCTGGATAAAAGGCCTAGACCCAGCACTGCCTGAACCTCAATGGTGTAATTAATAAGTTAAGAAAAATACCAACCAACAAGACAAATGCTAAAAATGCTCCCCTTCAAACCAAAGACAATTAACAGGAAACATTTAGGAACTTTATCTATGCAAAGAAAATAAGTCTGATCACTCAATTAAAAATAAATCAGATAACACACTCCAAACTGATTCCAGTGAATTAGTACTCAGGAGGTTCCGATTAATTGCTGCCAGACAGCCAGAAAACATTGTCTTCTGTAGTGTTAATTTTTGTTCAAAAAGAAAATTACACTTCCAAGGAAAACATTTCTTGTGTTGTTAGCACTGTTATCAGAAGTGTCTTATTACACAAGGTTAAAACAACTGGCATTTTGCACTGCAGAGACAGATCAGATGAGTAATAAGAGTTGTGGAAGAAGAGGGAAGTGAAAAACCTGTCTCCTTATCTTGGTATTAAACCATGAAAAGCAATTGAAACTTTAATCATGCCATCTTTCAGAAAAAACACAGTGAGGGGAGCATCTTTGAGAGGTGCAAATGAATTTTTCTCATGATAGAGGTTACATTAGATGCTCTAATGGATAGAAAAACAACACAGAATTTCACCAGATTCAAACTATAGCTATAATCCGTTAACAATGTTACATTTGTCTATGGCATCATTTGCTCAATACAATAACATTTGCATTACCCCTTTTCAGAAGAAATGGGAATGCTGGGTAACATGGTCATAGAGGAGACACACGGTCTATAGGTGCAGAGCTGGATCTAAGATGTAGTCAGAATGAGCACACAGCACAGCTGACTTCTTAGTGTGCATCAAACATGGTGCCTCATTGCTGAGGTTCATTAAAAAAAAGTCAGCAAGGATCCTTCCTAGTTAGAAGAAAAAGCCTGATCAAAAGTGGAGGCACAAACCAGGGAGGAAAAATCTTAATTCTTCTGGGATAGCTGTGAAACCAGCTACTGAAAACAGCCCACCTTTATGGCAACACACTTTTAAGTACTCAGATCCTCCTTTGTATTGACTATCCTGGTAAGAGAATTCCTACAACAGAGCTAAACGAAAGAGTTTCTATTCTCTCTTTAATGATAACAATACATTCCACTATTATGGTGCTTTCTTCTGTCTATAAAATGATTTCCAATATTAGCTAATTCAAAAGCTTGTCCATTTCAAACAGCCAGCTCCTACAGCAATGCGGCTGTATTATGCTAAAGACATAATTTCTTGCCAATGTTAGTACTTGTATCCTCAGGTATATCCTTACTGTATCATCAAAATATGCAATACAATCACCATATAAAATATTTATTTACTCAGGCACACTCTATAAAATATATATCATAGAATAGTTAACTGTTTCATAATCACTATACTTCACACCTGGCCCAGTGACAAACACATGCCTTTTACATACTCTAACTGCTACTCCAAAGCACATACCCCAATCTCAAGAGTTGTTCAAAGCCGCCAGTATGGACCAAGAAAGGTTCCAGAGTTTCCCCTTCTCCTTAAAACTTCAGCCATCAACTCAGGTCAGTCATTCTTTTCAAAGACAGTGATTTTCCATTTGAACAGTAACATTTCAACACATCTAGGACCCACACGTATTTACCCTTTACCAAGTAAGTCAGCCCAAAGGACGGTGAGAGTACCTCTCCTATGAAGGTAGGCTGAGGGAGTTGGGCTTGTTCAGCCTGGAGAAGAGAAGGCTCAGGGGAGACCCTGTAGCAGCCTTCCAGTACCTAAAGGGGGCCTGCAAGAAATCTGGAGAGGGAAATCTTAGAAGGACATGTAGTGACAGGACAAGGAAAAATGGTTCTAAGCTGAAAGAGAGTAGATTTAGATTAGACACTAGGAAAAAAAAAATCTTCACTATGAAGGTGGTGAGACACTGAAACAGACTGCCCAGAGAAGTTGTGAATGCTCCATCCCTGGAAGTTCAAGGCCAGGATGGAAGCGATTTTGAACAATCTGGTCTAGTGGAAAGTGTCCCTGCCCATGACAGGAGGGTTGGAAGTTCATGATCTTTAAGGTCCCTTACAATCCAAACCATTCTATGATGCTAAGATTCTATGAAAAAAATCCCTCTGCATTATCAAGGAATAACTATTTGAAATGAATTGAAATAATTTTAAATTTGGAAAAGATAAGCATTAAAAAAAAAGAAAAATCTGCAAATATTTGGTAAAAAATGGTATTGTCAGAAGACTGCTCTATGTATTCAGTTGCTTGATTTATTCACTGAAGCATTCTGGTCAATCAAAAAAAGGCCTAGGAAATCTTACCAGTCTCATAAACCATCACAGATGATAAAAAGAATCAAAGCAGTCAAATCTTTTATTTCATATGTATCACTCTTACATGCAGGTCCAGTTGCAGACAGTGGAATGCAATTCCTCAGCTTTTTGTTTACTGTCTTCTGTAGCATTTATTGTTAATTATGTTGGAAAGGGATGCCTGGATTTTAGTTATGATACTTTGATTTTCAAGAACACATTTGATAGGCATATTTAATCATAAAGTCACTGTAAACTTGCAAGCTGTTAGCTGAGAATGAAACATCGGAGAAGTGTTCCCTTATGTAACTGGATATGACTCATTTCTTAAAGATTTTGAATGTATTTTTTCATTTCTCACATTGAATTCAGGTATACCAGCTTTTACCCTTGTCCTCTCTAGGCCTATAGCACTCAAGGCATCATACAACATCCAGTGAAAAATGTTAGCTTTGGCCAGACTATTATGTCTATATGCATACTTCACAAGAGACCAAAGTGGATCTTATCAGTTAGTAAAGTGAGAAGCCAGGAGGCTCAGTATTACTGAGAATGTACTTGCAATTTAAGGATGCAGGGCTCAAAGTGGGATCCTTAAGAATTGAAGACAGATGTTCTCCTACCTAAGAGCCGACAGAAAGGCCAAATTACTGACAGATGATACACTCGAAAGCCATAGTAAATAAGTGACAACTGTTCACTAGGAGCCCAGCAAACAGAGGGAAGTAGTTAACCAGTTTGCACACCCGTTGGGCTTACAAGTACTACCTATTAATTCTTGTGATTAAATTCAGATACTACTCAGTGGAGTTAACACAACCAAACACTTAATTTCTACACTGAAATTTCCCAAAATGCTCTTGGAAATCTACACATTTTATTTGAAAAGGTCACCCTGTAATGCAGAGCAGTGAGACAGCCATGCCTGTGGGTTTGGAAAAGCAGCTGAACAAAGAAGTGGTTCTTCACACTCAGGTGCTTTCCACAGTGAGATTTCTTAAGAAGAAAAATGAAACTTTAGTTGAATTTTGCATAAATGTAACACTTCTGGTATTTGTCTTTGTATGAGAAGTGTCTTCTCGAGAGGAAAAGAAGTTCTCACTTAAAACTGCTTATTAGTTATGAGGAAAGCTGAAAAGGTCAGAGCCTCAGCCATGATTATTGGCTGTCTGAGCAGGCGTGTTAATGCTGCAGGCTGCATTGCAGTCCCAGATAGAGATAAAGCCAGTTACTGAGCTCATTTGGACATCAAAAAACATCTAGCCAGAGCAACAAAGACCTCAGCATGATCTCATTTACTCAATCTGCTTTTGTTTCTAATGTGTGTTTGATGTTTTTTGCAGTATTCAAAGGAGCACCACGATAATGAGAAAATAATATCCCATAGCCTTTTTTCTCCTTATGCTGACATTTTTAAGAACACGCTAGTAATATGACATTATAATTACAGAACCACTAGGCCCAGTTCTGAAGTTCTTACTTGGTTCCTGGTCAGGAAAACAGAACAATTTCTGACGTTTGAGGCATAGTGAGTTCAGTTCAGCACTTTTTAAAATTTATTTGTTAAATAAAATATGCTGAATAAAAAACAAGAACAACAAAGGCTGTGTTGCAAAAGGCTGGCATAAAACTTGATTCCCCTCTTCAGGAATATACATTCAAACATATGCAAAAGCACATGCAAGTCATTCAGTTATTCAGGAATCTTTGCTGTTTATTTGACCCATCTGGAAACAATAACATGAGGGGAAACTTGGTAGAAAACAACACTTTCTTCCTGCTTGCTCTGCCAAAAGAACAGGTGCCACTGCTCTCTTGTGTGCTGCTGAAAAGCTGGGCTCTGCAGAAATAGTGCTTCCCAGAAAGGACCGGCTGAGCCTTGAGTGAGAAAATGGCTATCTTTCGGGAAGCCCTCCAAAACCAGTGGTAGGAATGTGGATAATTTAAAATGATAAAAAGGTGAAAACATATGCTTGCGTAACTTCTGGTGAAACCTACAGATTTAAATGTATGCTTTAAGTTATAAGAATAATGTAGCTCGGTGTAAGGGCTGTGCCTCTGCGCACACTCAGGCATCAGTAAGGCAGCAACAATTGCTCCCCAACCCACTTCTGCCCAGGAGAGATTCCCGACTGATAGATAAAGGACTCCTGCAAGGCAGTTCTGTCCTTGCATAGACAGCAGAAGCAGCTGACTGATAGGAACCACCGATGGAGAACTCTGGTTTCTGCTTTATATTATGCTCAGATATATTTATTACTGGATAGGATACTTTATTTCTAGATACTTAAGATATATTTTCTTAACAGTACTTTTTCATAGGATACATTTTGTACATAGCTAGAGATAGTCAACAGACCTCAGAGTGGTCATGTGGAAATTACAATAATTCACTGGACAACAGTTCAGGGAGTCTCCCCTGACCTAGGTGAAGAAGCTGTCACAAAGATGTCCATGATGGAAACCCCCACGACCATCTAGACAGTGAACGACCACCCTGTTAATTGCACTCCTTATGTAAGTATTAACCTCTGCAGATGATACCAATAAATCAGATTCTTTAACTTACAGTCTGTGCATGGGTATCTGTGCAGCACACCAGTAGAGAAAAGAAACAAACTCAGGCATGATATGACCCAGATAGTATATGATACAGAGTAACAGGAGTTTTCCTGGAGGAGAAAGGCTGTTCAGCAGTTTGAGCTTTAGATCAAGGCTTAGGGGGCACATTTAATTTTTAATTCCCTGCTCCAGCTATTTCCTTCCTATGAGGTTTCTGGATATTTTCAAGATAATAAACCTCTAAGTACCTTTAGTATTGGACCCTTTACAACTTTTGTGTAACTCAAGTCTTCATTTTTACATTGAGTATTATAGAACTTCATTATCCCATGGGAGGGTTTCAAAGGGCTAAGTGCATCTTCAGTGGTTAGGTGCTGAGGTGCTGCAATGGTGAGGGCCATGTTAACATCTGGCTCAGTCTCGTTGATGTGGTGCCTGGCTGTGTGACTAGAATAAACCCCTCCACCTTTTAGTACCTTATTTCTTCTTCAGAATTAGGAGAATATTTTTCTACTCCCTTTGCAAAATACATTAAAGCAGCACTCATTAATGCCAAAAGGTGATGAGAAAAATAATGATGAGTGGCTTCTGCAAGCTTATAAATAAACAAAACATACTCTTGTAATCAGGATCTTTGATAGCTTTACTATGAAAAGAGACTGTAGACAACCAGGGGAAATAAAGCCTGATCTAAAACCCAAAGGAATTAATGGTTTACATTTGGGTCCTTGATATTATGCAGATAAATAAATAAGTCACTTTAAGAAAAAGAAAATACTTAAGCTGCTCAGTATAAGACTGAGATATTCTCTGCACACAGAACAGAACTTTTAGAACCTGGGGAAATCCTAATATTTTTGGGGGTTTAGACATCTTAAGTATTTTAATCATAAATCTTGGCCCTTCAGTTTCTCTTGAATCAAACTTGATGCTCTTCAATAGTTCTGTAGACCTTTAAGCCTCTTTACATCTGGACTTCTATGATCCAAGACTCACAAAAGTATTTAGACATTTAGAAATTGCAGAGAAATGAACACAGAAGTTTCAAATGCTTGTAAGATTAGAAGTTCTAAATCATACTTTCTGCACTTACGCGCCTTTACATTCTAGTCAGTGCCTGACCATACAGTTTCATAGCTCAATGCCCTAAAAATCAGATCTTCTGCCATTTAGGTGCATTAGAAAATTTTACCCAAATCTTATTACTACAACTTTTTGTGCTTCCCTTATCAGTAACAGATGAACGACTACTGAGACATTTTCATACATATGAGTCATCTGGAAGTACTTTGGTACGGGTTTTACTAGAGCTTAAATAATTGAAACTTATTACTTGTGACTTATCATTTATTTGTGCAACAGTGGTAATGTAAGGCTATACATTATCCAAAATGAAATACATAAAAAGGAAAATGAAAACCCACAGCTTTTTTATATTTCTCTAAGTCACGGTGGTTGATCTACTTTATTAGATAAAACTGTAGAGATGATATCTGTTACATCAGGGAAAACTTCCACAAACACATCACATATTCACTGAAAAGTCACCTGACTGCTGTGCCAAAATGTAAAAATCCTTTTAAAAAAAGTTGTAAAGTGATAGCTATTAGTCTTGATACATCTGATGCATCACTGTGCAACCCGTTTTCCATTAATAGATGATCTTAAAGAGAGGATATAAAATGTTACATAGATGACAAAAGCTTGGTACATTGTCCAAACGAAATTGCTGATTTGGGAACTTAATTCCCTCCACACTGGAAGGACAGTATAAAGATCATCGATGCCACTAAATCAGACTCTATGTTAATGATCTGTGTGAGACCAAGGTGAGGGTCAAGCCTATCATTTCTGCAAATTTAAGTTTCCTTTTAATAGATCCATCTTTACAGAAAGTAGGGCATCCATTCCATTATCAAGCTACTTGTAAGATGCTTACGGTTGATGCGTTTGGCAAGCAAAATGATTTGTAACAGGAAAAAAAGGGTCACAAAACTCAAGAGAACATGTGGTGCTCAGAGATTCATTCACAGATTGTTTTTATGACACCTTTTTCACATTCATTTACTATGTAATCACTGGAAGCATGTATTACTGAACTGCAACTGTGTTCAGCATGGCTGGGAGAATCACCTATGAGGTCTTTTGGTGAATGATATTCTAGGTCAAAATAAGGAAACCATGAGATGACTTCATTATAACTGAAATGTTTCAGTTCAGATATACTTACTGTCAAACTAAAGACCAAGAACAGGAAGAAAAATAAAAATACTTATTATTCGAATGTGCAAGTCTATCAGTTAAATGCGTAGATGGCTGTGTAGCTAGATACCGTTATTTTAGTGTTTAGCAGATATATATATGTAAATGAGTTCCTTTTCTTGTGGACGAATCTCTGGGATTCTGCACCTTCAGAAAGAGATCATTACCTATTTTCTCAGTATTGACTCATAAAAGAAAATAGCTGAGAAGTATCACATTTTCTGCTATATGGTAGAGTTTTTCTTTTTTATATAATCCATGCATGGGCCCAAATTGATGTTTTTAACATCATCCCAGAATTGAGAATAAGTTGAAACCAATATATTTTTTCAGAATGCTCCCAAATGTCTAGTTATTAATACTACTTATATGCATTTTGACTTTGTGAAGTGAAATCACATCTTCCGGGAATCAATCCAGGATGTTTGCCAAGGACTGTATGTGTATCAAGGACAGTACGTCTTCCAAGAAGTGTATTCAGTAGCTAAGAGCCCTCAGAAACAATGTTTGGATTATCAGTGAATTAAATACTCTCTTAAGACAAAAATCTGCCCACAGACTTAGCCCATCAATCACTGCCATGCAAGTTAAAAAGAGAAGAGGAAAATGTAGTTATTTTTGGAATTCATATTGATTTTCATGCAATGTGTGGAATTTTTTGCTATACGAAGCCAAAATGACAAGATTTGGCAACATGTATGTCATAAATCAAGATAAATAATCAGTGATCTCCAAAATGGCTTTGAAATCACCAGGGTAGATGGAAGATGATTTTCTAGCCTTGGACAGTGCCATACATCAGGAATTTCAATTTAACAAAAAATTGCCCTGTAATATTCATGTCCTATCTGGGACAAAGAAATTGATGTATTCTCTCTTTTTATAAGCATAAGCACAGAATCAAAGAAAGAGAAGATGGAAAATGCAAACCAGTTTATACATTCATGCCTGTATCAGTCATGTATGATTGTTCCTTGGTATACTGGTCCAGTGCAGAACTCAAACATCATGTTTTACAGCTTTCTAAGGTCTGCTCTGATACACTTACCACATAATACTCAGGGGACATTTTCTATCTTACAGGAAAATATTCAGTAAGCACAGTATTTAAAACTTCAAGCTTACAGTACTTGTTTCTAACAAGTATCTCATAATCTCCAGTATATGAAAAATATTTTGCAACTAAGGTGTACTAATTTGTAGCCTCGTGAATCTTCAAAAGTTTTTAATACAAACCAATTGGACTTGGATAAAAATCTGGCATTAAGTACCTTAAAAGGGTAAGAAAAGGTGACTGGGTTCTCATTGAAAATATTTTACTGGAAACAGTCCATAACTTTCCACTCCTTTAGAACTTCCATAGTTTCAGCTCTTCATCAAATAATTTCACTGGTGAATTTTACTGTCATTGCTCAAAACCTCTTGAATCCTTCCTTCAGATCTCGAATGGTCACTTGCAAAGACTAGTTTGATAGTCAAGGGCCAAATTCTTCAGTTATTTTCAGCCAGCCCTCCATTTGTGCATTGCTAACATCACTATAAAGACTGCTAAAGTGGACAAGTTTTGTAAAGTAACCAAACACATTGGATTAAATGCATGCATGCAAATCCCACGCATACATACATGTATAACAATGCATAATAAGTATTATGAGATATGATGAACAGGCAAGGTGCAAACACAAGCAATGGCACATTGAACTCGTAATGCAGAGACAGAGACTACCTTTTTTTCACTTGCAATAATTTTTTTCTAGGAAGGAAGGATTTGGACTGTTTCATTCACATGTTGCATTTTCTTTGATAATAATAACATATTGCTGAAATTATCAGCATGTTCTATCCTGAAAAAAAAAAAACCAAAATAAGAATTGTGTCTTTCCATTATATTAGGATCTTTATTTTCTCTCACTTTTCCTGTTATTTCCTAAGCATAAAACCCCGGGGCCAGTTTTCAGAAGTCTGAAGACTTACAGCTCCGACCAACTTCAGGTACAATTCTGGTTTGCTAAAAAACAGGCCTGCTCCATACAAAACACACACAGAGATTTCTAATGTTCACACAAAATCTCTGATTCTACAGTGTAAGCCTAAAGATTCACATATGAAATCTGTTCATTATAATATTTCCTGTCTCTAAAAGATGAAGACATGCTGCCCACATTTCAGTGTACCCCTCCAAAGCATTTATGAGTTTCAAGTCAGAGGTGGAGATAATTATGCTAGGTTTAGAGATAAAACATAAAATAGAAAAAAATTAATCCTAAGCACTTAACAGCATTGATGCAATTAAAACCTCCCTTCTATTCAGCTGTGATAATATAAGCAATCGCACATAGCTTCTGGGGTTTGGAAGATGCTCATCAGAAATTTTTCCCTTTTGTTCTTTGAAGCATACTCACTCACTTAACCTATTAATTTTCTGCCCATTTCCAGAAAGCAGTAAAATATCAGATGTAACTTCAATTGCCTCATTGCAATGCATGGTAGTATTTATAGGACAGCTGAAGAGGTATCTGAGCTAGGAAGTGAGGACACAGATATGTTGGGAAAAAAACAGAGAAGACAGGGATGTTCTATGTAAATTGAATCTGTGTGTCTTACAGAAACAATTAAACTAAACAATGTAAAGAAAAATATCTCCAGGGAAAAACTTCTCTTCTGGAAAGCTGTTTGAGCATAAACGATTGCTCTTTCTTCCCTTGCTCTTTCCTTCCCCAGACTCAAGCTACCTATTAAACTAAGATAGCTATAAAATAAAGTGATTGTGTTTGAACAGGTTGTGTGTGTTTAAGGCCCTGTACTGCAGAATACACACTGTCATCATGCCCCACTGAATTTGCTGCCTTATGGAAGAGTCCAGCATGCTCTCTTCTGTATTTCATCGACATGACATACCATTCCAGAGAGAATAACAGCCAAACTCCGACAGTCTAAAAGGCATAATTACACAAAGAAGTAATTAGATTGGGATGATAACCACAAAACCATAGTTTTGAAATGCAAGACAATTAAAAGTGCAGGGGAAATGATTTGAATCAATATAATAGCTCTTAAAATTTAATAAACTGGCACCTCTTTGAAGAGTTGAGCCATTTTATTCATTCTTTTTTCCATTGCTTGCACATCCAGATTACCCAGAAGCCTGCACTGCCTTCATTTTTGGCAGCAATGGTAAACCAACCAGGTATTTGTTACTTTAAGAGGCTCACATTTTGTCTTAGTTATGATTACACTCTATCATGCTTCATCACGTTTGTTGGTGTTGCTTCCCTCTTGGCAAGCTAAGGATGCTGCCATTTAGCTAGTTACAAGTAAGTGGTAAACCAACTAAACCTTTTTATTCCCTGTTTGACAATTTACATGACATTATCATGTTGTAGTTCTGTAACATAGTTTTAAAACCTATTTTAATGCAAATTAGGGCTGTTACCTAATACCTAGACAAGTTCAACTTAGGTAGTATTATTCAGATTAGAGATTTGGTTGTCATGTTTATTATCTACCTTTCACCGCTAGGCTTGCATATATTTTCATTCGACATTTTTTTAGGGTTTTTTTTTCTGCACTTAAAGGGGAAATATCACCCTTAGTTATATGCATGGTTTTTATTATCTTTAATAATGTCTTTATAGTGAGCTACTATTTACTCACATGAATCTCACTGTGGAAGTGGCACCTTCATTCTTTAACCCACTAGCAAATTTCACCTTCACTTACTAAAACATATTATAGTACATAAAATTTTAAAACTGCAGAACACTGTTTCCTTTGGACATTTCACTCTCGTTGGTCAGTTGCACATTTTTATGTGCATTTTCTCCCTCATATTCAAAGCACGACACTGACCACACTGAAATTTTCAATGACATTTAGAAAAATGTTAAACATAGTTTTCAGTGGAATAACAAATTTCCTGGAAAAACTTCTGTCTAACAAAACTGACATGTAGGTCCTTGATACTGTTTTTTTCTTTTTTTTAACAACCAATCTTTTTGATAAGAGGGTCTCAAAACTGTATAATTACTCCAGAAAATGGATTAATTGTCCTCATTAAGAATCAGGATTCCTAGCATGAAAGCCAGATAAATAGAAACATGAAGTCTAGGCTTATTGGTTTTGACACAGAACAATCATTACAATTTCACCGTATAGTCATCAGAAGGGTTCTCCCTTCAACAATCTCTTGTAGCAGAGATTAGTGAAGGGTTGAATCACATACTTCCAGAGCAGCAAGAGTCAAAACAGTCGTGCAGCTATTGATTCCACATTCAAAACTATTTTTAGGGTCCTTAACACTTCCTCTACTTGCAATTAAACTGAGATGGTGTTATCTGAGAAAAGAAGGTCTGCTCAAGGATGATTCGTATGTAAAGACAAGTATCTCTTGGTTTAACAGTTTTATATGAGTTTTATAGTGCACTGCAAGTCAAAATTGAGCATGTGATTTTCATCTACAAACCTCTGCTGTTACAGAACCCTGGTTAACTCCTTATAAGACCAAGTGGTAAACAATCCCTTTACTATCCCTTCTGGAACATTTCTGTAAAGGACAACTCATTATATTAAGCCAACTTGGCAGAGGCATAGATACTGTTGAGCATTTATTAAAGTGCCTTGTACATTGCTATAGCTGTAAAAAAATCTAATTGGAATGGAAGCCAATGTATACAGCCTTATAAATAAAATAAAGTCTTGCATTAGAGACCTGCTATCTTTGCACATAATCAGCGATCATCTATACAGCAGATGGCTACTTAGCCAGTTGGCTAAGGGTTACAGTACATTTACATTTGTAAAAATGGCTGAGGTTTGTTAAAATCCTCTCAAATAACTGATTTTCCATTATGTATTTGCCCAATAACATAACTTTAAAGACAGTTTCTTGGCTGATTGAAAAGATCAAAAAGGAAATCAAACTGGCTAATCAGGAGATGTTGTAATAACACCTTTTCATCTGCTTCCATTTAATATTCCTTAATTTTTACTATACTGAAAAAATAATGACACTTCACTGAACATAAAGCTTAACTGCACTGCTGCTCTGGATAATCTTCCAGACATTTAACAGCTTTTTAGCCATATGGACAATGCATATACAGTTAGAAAACAGCTTTTATCCAGATACATATGAATTTACAGGGAAATGAAAGGGAAAGTATCTTGGGAAGTTAAGGACAAGCATCTGGCATTCCCAGAAAATACCTAATTGCTTATTTGTAAACCAGGTATATTGGAAGTTATCTTCAAATAATAATAAAAAATAACACAAAACACGGATTAATGCATTTATATTCTCTCTATATAAACACACACAGTGTACAGTAAGGTTGTGGACAGCTCTATAATTAACTAGTTTCAGCACTGCAGTTAAGAAGGACTCTATCTTTTGATAGGCATGAAAATTACAATGTTTCCTTCCCCAAAATTACCACACTGAGTCATTAAGAAATGAATTTGTACACAATGAATCAGAAATCTACTCATTCTTTTAGGAATTACAATCAATTAAAATTTATTAATTTAAAATATTAATACTCCGTGCCAGACTAATCTTAGTAACAATAACATTGAAGCTTCAGGCTTCTGATATAATTAAACTAAAGAAACGCTATAGGATAGGCTATATCACAATTTTTTGAAGTTAAGGTCATTTTTACTTCCATTCTTTTTTATTTATTGTAACAAAAAAATATTTATTCACTGCACTCTAAAGGATAAATAGTCAACTCCAAATCATACTGTGAAGGACAGCCTCTTCTGAAGTGACTGTCACCTCTTATTCTTCCGCACTGGGACTGAAACCAAAGCTGAGCTCCACTTCTTGCCACTCTTGAGAAAGACAGGATGGCAGCCCTTACACCCTCAGAAGACTACTGGGCTCCCTATGTACATTTGGTGAGGATTAGGTTCACACTGTGCTTTCAGCTCAGCATCACACCTAAGTTAAACCCAAGACTGCACAGAAAAAAAGATTACAAGATAGAAACAGTGTGTCTCCTACTTATCTCTGCTTTTGAACACTGTGGGCATACATACAGGTGCAATTCTTTGGCCTAAATGTACACTGTATATGATGACTTGCTTTGGAGTGCCATATTGTGGCAAATGCGCAGCATACAGGATTGTGATTTCCTTCTGGGAAGATCCTGGAGTGCTGGGCACAGCGTACTGTGCTGTAGGTAGATTGTCATGTTTGTCAGATGATGGGGTAAGGTGTATGGATGCACATAGAGATTATCTGCTATAGAGATTATCCACTGTAGAGATTATCCACTATACCATGCTTCAGATTGCTCTTGGCCTGTGTTCCACTGAACAGTACAGATTCAGCTTTTGACCACACAAGGCGCCGCTGATAGATGCAAAGAACCATTTTTGAGATGATAACTGCAAAAATGGATTATTCATTTTCTATCTATGACTTCTGAATAGCTATCCACTGAACCTCATTAGCACATCTGGGGTGGAGGAGGGGCAGAGGACAGTATACATACACGTGGGAGAAAGAATGAAGCAGATGAGAAAAGCAGAAGAGTGTTTACACAGGAAATGCAAATGTGTGTATTTGTGGAGATATGATTGCACAGGTATATGTCCAGGTATACAAATTAAAGAGAGACAGAAGGGGAAAAACCCAGGAGCTTTCTAAAGCACAGGAGAAAGAGAAAAAGTAGCTTGCCAAAATGCAGGGTCTCTCAATGCACTTAAAATGGCCAGTTTGCACTGGCAGCTTTGTGCAGGGATAAAAAAATTAGAATGTATTGTTGAATCACTGAAGCTAAAAAGCTGATGAAAGATTGATACTTCTTATTTCAAATTACTGTAAATATCAATGGACACACCGTGTTTGATTTTCCATGTTATTTTGTGCTAAGGAGCACTGTTTTTCACCTAGGAAGGACCACAGAAACTTTCCCCCAAAAAACTGTGCTAAAAAATTAGGTGGGCTGAATGTACATGTCTATGATTTGGATTAAAACATACTACTGAGATGTTGTAAGTGTTCTTAGACATGCATTATGACCTCCAAAATTACTCTTTAAGACTAATCTTAGCAGCACTCCAAACAGATCAAGTTGGAAATGTCCTGTAAAGGTTCCGGTATGATATGGTATTATGACAAATTGTTCAAATGAGGAAGAGCAAAGAATTTATGATCCTTCACAAATTAATGACTAAATTCTCCATCAGTGGAACTGTATAGAAGCAACATTTGCATATAATTTTTTAACTAAATTGCGTGTTTCCTTATGACATTTTTCAGCCTTTATATTATTTTTCTTTCAATAGACATATTTACCTGTTCTTGATGCTACGCTTTCTGGTATCTGAGATAAATGAGAATGAAGAAGAACATCCCATTTACCTGCAGTGGAACAGGAATTTTCCTCTTTTCTAAGGCAAATAAAGTTTAAATAAAACTAAAAACTTTTTCCCTTAAATCCCAGATGATTTTTTAATTGAACTTGATCTGTTCTTTTTTTAGTTCTAAACCACTTGAATAACTTCCTTTCTCTGCCTACAAGCCTAAACCAGGCATTTGTTTTAGACTTGAAACTAGGTCAGGAACTGACAAAATAGTGATAGGATGCCTTTTTTAGCAATGTCAGCTCAAATACTGTTTAGCTGCTGGGTATCCTTCTTTGCTGAGGGCTACTGCACAACCACCCTGTAGTTCGAGTTCCTCTGTGCAGTGGTGTTGGGCACATTATTGCTGTGTAAGCCCCTGCCATCCTTTCTTGGTGGAAGGAGAAAACAACTCGGGAGTTTTGTTACAGAGTTGATGCTTAGTTAGGTTCTGGGCGGGATGAAAAAGCTTCCCTGTGGAAGAGCAGACCCTTCCCTGTAATAATTCCAGCTGGCAGCAAATGAGGGAAATATTGTGAATTCCATAAGAAAACCTAATCAAGACTCTCCCTTCCCTCAAATCCATCTTTCCATGTATGCCTATCTCAGACCAAACCTGCTTCTAACCACCTTTTCACATTTGCTCCCTCACAGTTTCTAAGGTAATCCTTGCCTCTGCAAATCTCAGTGGAAATAAAGCTGTAAATCATCAGAACTACTCCAGACTGCTTTTCATTTGCCAGCTTTCTTCAGCTCTTTGCTACTTCTTAAAGAATACCCTTTAGATATTGCTAGAAAAAGAAATAAAGATTCATTACTTGCAGTTGTCTAAGTAAGCAGGCTATCTGTGTTATTTTGTTCTATACAATTGTCCATTTTAAAAGGTTTTAAATCTAAAAGCCTGTCATAATTCTTGTCGTAATTCAGTCAGTGGAATACAATAGTTAATATGCTAGTCACTTCTCATGTTTCACAGATTAGTGATAAAAACTCGCAGTGTTTCAGATTCTTTGATACTTACACTCACATGAGCAAACACCTGAGGCATTAGTGCCTCCTAATATCTTAACAACAATTACTTCCTGTGTGAGACTGGCATTTTATCAATGGCTCTTCCAGTAAACCAGCCTCCTGTCTTGATAATGTCATGGTCTTCTCTCAAAATCTTGACATCATTGCAATATGTCACTGCAAAAGCAAATCTTTGATGATTTTAAGTATCAGAGGAATAAAGATATATTTCTAGTGGCAACAACTGACAATTTGGAATTCAAAACTTTCTTCTCCTTATAAGAGCTCGAGTTCTCCGCAAGACACATGCAAATGTAACAGACCATGACTTAATGCAACCCAAAACTCCAATAATAAAATTGGAATGTTTAAGCTCCTGCAAAGGTTATTTATTTAATATTTTGAGATAATTCCTATCTTCTAAGACAGTGTCGTAGCATGCATGGTGTACACATACTATATATTTTCCCTGAATACAGGAAAATACTCTGCCTTTGAAGTATAGCTGTTCCCTGAACATATTAATTATCTCCAAAGCTACAACCTGCAAGGCTTTCATCCTGACACGGATTTGGCTGAGTAAATCTAATTTGAAGCATTTTAAATCATATGTGCATTAGAAAAGTATTTTTGTTTGTTTGTTTTTCCTGGTATTTCTGGCAGAAAGTATAATTTTCATGATTATTCTAGCATCACATATATGTTATTTTGAATGTAATGTGTCGAATGTCTAATAGTCTGATCCAACGTGTGTTGAAACTAATATGAAGCCTCTTATTAATTTCACTAAACATTAAACATGACCTAATATGTAACCCAGGATGCAAGTCCATTTTGATATTTGCAGAATGTGAAAGTTTGAACAACATGGTGAATTGTGACTATGAAATGATGTGACCTCTTCCTTTTTCCCCACCTCCTCTGTGTTAAGCAACATACAAAAGTCTTAATGAACAAAGAGGAGGTAGAAGACAGTTCTTATGCAGCATAGAAATAAGATCTCCCTTTTCTTGGTTATTTGATATGGATGCATGTAATTCAGATTTTTAATGTGAAATTCTGCCTGTCTGTCTTGGTATTGTATGTCTATGACCTCGAGCCATTAAGAGATATCATATAGCTACTGTGCACTGGAAAGATATGAGAAGCCATTAGAAGGAAACAAAATATATACTGTCATAATTGGTTGAAATGTGATGCTTCTACTACATTAAAAACGAAGAAAAAATCAAAACCAGAGACAGAAATAATCAGAATACTGTGGGTAGGAAGGGAGAGGGTTAACAGGGAAGATTACTGGTTATCAATACTGCACCATTACAGTATCTTAAAGTCGGCTCCAAATTATTCACATACAACCTCAACCATATTTTTGTTAAATTATTATAAGAGTTCAAATTATTTCAAGAAAGGCAGATTCAGATCTACTTTTCTGTAGGAATATTAGCCCATTATTTTCTGTAAGTTCCTACTGCAACTACCACTTTGTTTTGTACATTGAATATACTGGCTGAGCGACATGAGCACAATTTAAAGTTGCAGAACTGAAGCCTTATAACATACACCTTTGGTTTTGATTAACATTTTTATATGAGGTTACATAATCTGGCAATCTAGAACAGGGAATTTCAAAACAACAGCTTTCACAAGGTACAGTTCAAGGAGTGGTAGGGCAGAGGAGAGAGAAATCATGATAATTTCCAGAATTTCTGTCAGTTTACAGAGCTGTCTATGATTAAACAATATTAAAATCAATGCTGACATCTATGTTGAATGATGGCACTGCTTATCCATCAAGTCTGGGGTAGCTTGTCTGCTAAAGGCTGCAAAATTGAAATAAAAGACCAAGACTTCAAATGAGAAAAGAAACCTGGTGAAAAGGATGCGTAGCAAACATAGAACAAACTTGTATGAGCATCACCACTGCTGAGATCTGTGTTGAACCTCTAACAACAGGGCAGAGCATCCTCAACCTACCAGAAAAAAAAAAGATTATTTTACTAGCTGGATCTCAACAGATTTTTTATTCTATCTGGGTACCAAACTGTATTCCTTCTGTGTATCATATGTGGAAGCAGTTTATTAAAATAAAAAAACTGGTCTCCTGCAGCCTTCCTCTCTACTTGAGTAGGAGAGAACTCTTTTCAGTCTTGGGTGGATTTAAGAAAGTAAAATTTAATTCCCATTTAGAAATATCTGTTATTTCCACATACCAATTGTGAGCAAGTAGTTTATTGCTACTGATGACTATCCATAGTCTAGAAATCTTGATTGAGTTCCCATCCAGCAGAAAGGAAAATGGTGATATATGTGTTACACAAACCAAGGCTTATAACCACTTCCATTTTTTCCAACCAAATTTGCATTTTGAATATTAGAGAATAAAATCTGAAACGGCTCAATGTGAACACAACAGCAAATCGGAACTTATTTTGGAGATCCCTGGATGGACTTTTATTGGAAGAAATTGCTGAAGACTGTAATTGATAAGAAATTAAGAAATAAACAACATAAATTAACAAGAAAACATAAAGTCATCCTCACAGATGTAACCTAGTCGTTAAAACTTTTATAACCCCTTCAAGACAATTTTTAACACCTTCATTTTTTGTTTTTGTTGTTTGTTTTCCTTCTAAGATGTCACGACTAAAAAATGGTTCATTTTTAAAGCTTCATAAGGAAGTAATTGACAATTCTTTTACCCATACCACTGTATTGGGAGTTGGGCAGAAGCAAGTTATAATTGCAATTTAGCATACAGCTAGCTTTAACTTTTACTAGGGCGGCTCATTTTAGCTGGGCATCTAGGTACTTGTAGTATTTGTAAAGGAAGCAGAAATACTCCCCAAAGATTTGACTCCAAGTACAGATGTTTCCTTTTTCACTGTATGCTTTCTCTTTCTAGGCTGCTAAGGACATGACCACTTACCTAAAGAGCTCCTTCTATTTGAAATACAGAATTTCCACTTTTTGCAGGTGTAAGAGGGTATGCAGGAACAAAACACACTTATTTCAGTGAGTAGAGCAAACACTGGCTTGCAGAATATGAATAGCCAGAAAATCAAAGCTACAATTTTGTAATTGAAGGACATCTTAGGACATCTAAAATGTCCTCCCTTTCTATGATTTTTGCAAGTGAAAAATAAATTCTCCTACAGATGTTTTGTTAAACTCAGAGTTCAATCAAAAAATCATTACCGTTAAGGATGATGTGCTTTTAAAAAAATAAAATATGTAAGAAATCACGAGTTTTCCGACGACTGGAAAAAGGGAAATATAACCCCCATTTTCAAGAAGGGGAAAATGGATGACCCAGGCAATTACAGACCAGTCAGTCTCACCTCTGTGCCTGGCAAAATCTTGGAGCAGATTCTCCTGGAAGGCATGCTAAGGCACATGAAAATCAACAAGGTGCTTGGTGACAGCCAGCATGGCTTCACCAAGGGGGAATCCTGCCTGACCAATTTGGTGGCCTTCTATGATGGGGCTACAGAACTGATGGACAGCGCTAAAGCCGTTGATGTCATCTACCTGGATTTGTGTAAAGCGTTCGACACTGTCCCACATGACATCCTTGTCTCTAAATTGGAAAGACATCAATTTGATGAATGGACCACTCGGTGGATGAAGAACTGGCTGGATGGCCGCACACAAAGAGTTGTGGTCAATGGCTCAATGTCCAGCTGGAGACCAGTTACGAGTGGTGTCCCTCAGGGATCGGTGTTGGGACCGGTCTTGTTTAACATCTTTGTCACTGACACAGACAGTGGGATTGAGTGCGCCCTCAGCAAGTTTGCCGATGACAGCAAGCTGTGTGGTTCGGTTGATACGCTGGAGGGAAGGAATGCCATCCAGAGGGACCTTGACACGCTTGTGAAGTGGGCTGATGCCAACCTCATGAAGTTTAACCATGACAAGTGCAAGGTTCTACACCTGGGTCGGAGCAATCCCAGGCACAGCTACAGGTTGGGCAGAGAAGAGATTCAGAGCAGCCCTGCAGAGAAGGA
The DNA here is from genome assembly GCF_033783945.1 of Neopsephotus bourkii. Lineage (NCBI taxonomy): Eukaryota > Metazoa > Chordata > Aves > Psittaciformes > Psittacidae > Neopsephotus > Neopsephotus bourkii. The sequence goes on from NW_026901526.1 coordinate 2,006,718, forward strand.
CTTGGGGGTACTGGTCGATGAGAAAATGAACATGAGCCAGCTTCAGTGTGCGCTTGCAGCCCAGAAAGCCAGCCATATCCTGGGCTGCATCAAAAGCAGCGTGACCAGCAGGTCGAAGGAGGTGATCCTGCCCCTTTATTCTGCTCTCGTGAGAGCTCACTTGGAGTATTGTGTGCAGTTCTGGTGTCCTCAACATAAAAAGGACATGGATCTGCTGGAACAAGTCCAGAGGAGGGCCACGAGAATGATCAGGGGACTGGAGCACCTCCTGTAGAAGATAGGCTGAGAAAGTTGGGGCTGTTCAGCCTGGAGAAGAGAAGGCTGCGTGGAGACCTCATAGCAGCCTTCCAGTATCTGAAGGGGGCATATAGGGATGCTGGGGATGGACTCTTCATTAGGGACTGTAGTGGTAGGATAAGGGGTAATGGGTTAAAACTTAAACAGGGGAAGTTTAGATTGATATAAGGAGGAAATTCTTTCCTGTTAGGGTGGTGAGGCACTGGAATGGGCTGCCCAGGGAGGTTGTGAATGCTCCATCCCTGGCAGTGTTCAAGGCCAGGTTGGATGAGGCCTTGGGTAATATGGTTTAGAGCGAGGTGTCCCTGCCCATGGCAGGGGGGCTGGAACTTGATCTTAAGGTCCTTTCCAACCCTAACTATTCTATGATTCTATGAATCTAAGTTATTCTACAGTCCATCTCAGAAAAACCCTTTTAATGCTGAAGACATTAACCATGACAGAGCTAAGCGATCCCACCAGCCTAAAGACATTTTGAACATTTTGACCAGACCACAGTGCTAAATAAAATGCTAAGACAAAGGAGAAAAGATTTTACAACTGTGACTCGGTTTACATGTTCTCTGGGTCCACAGGCTGCATTATGTGGTTCAGTGCCAAATAGATGGCCATAGCTGTAAGCTATCAAGTACAGATGACTGTAACAATACATTTCTCAGAGACCTGCTTATCCGAAACTGATAAGAGAAAAATTGCTCTGTTTATCTGAACTGTAAAATATGAAGCATTTAATAACACTTATCTCTTAAGGCCATAAATCCAACGTTTTATATGTCAATACTCATATTGAAACCCCCCTCTCAAATGTCCTCATTCACACACGACCTCTTGCAAAAAGAATCCTCATCCTTCCAAAACAGGTGTAATATGAACAAAGTTACCTCTTACAACTAGCATCTCCTCATCTTTTCCAACTTGGTATATCGTTTTTATTATACTACAATAATAATATTGTAATAATATTATAATTCCTGGTTCAGTTACAACCAAGTGTGGCAAGCAACAGCAATTCTCCATTCTAAGCTTTCAAGTCATCCATTTATAATTTCCATTTCCACACTGGTCCCTGTAGAAGTCCCTAAGGATGTTTTTCTAAACATGAGAATTGGCAGCCAGGATCTGATATGGTTCTTAATGACTGGAAGGTATAACATAATGCTGGAAAGGGTTAATGCTGTCTCATTAATCATGTGACCTCCAGACATTTTCTACTTGAAAAAATTGATGACTGGAAAGAAGAGGTTAGTAAATATCCCCCAGGTATTCGAGTACAGCATCCTTGCTTATACCCTTTCAAACTTTTCCATAGAGAGACTTATTTATTGTACAGCTTCAAAAGGGACTTGACAGACTCTTAATCAAGGGTTCCTGTACTACCACAAGAACATGAATGTCAGTGTCAAAAAGAAGGACCACCTTTGTCTTACTCTTTCTATCCTGTAGTTTCATTTTTTTGTAAACTTTTTTCATAACTGAATATGTGCACAAAGTCGCTGCCATGAAGAAGAATACTTCCTGAAGATGCCAAAGAAATAAATTACTTTGACTCAGAATTTTTGGATTAACAGCTATTTCCCTCTTGAGTTCTTTCTTGAAAACTTCTTGGATAGAAGTAAGCCATGTACTCTTCCACCTACGTACAAAGAATACAAATAAACGTAAGTAACAATTTGAAAGTAAGAGAAAATAAGGCCAGGATATTATGGGAGTTCAATGGAGTCAAGTGAAGAGGCTTGTCTAGAAATCCTTGCCCAAAGTTAGAGCACTGCAAACAGAAAGTTTTTTTATATGTGCTATGGATCTGTTTTCTCCAATACTATAAGCTCTGTCAGAGTGCAAGCAAATTCAACAGTGTACTTCCTTGGTAAGAACCAATACCACTGTTCAGAAATTCCTCCCAAAACATTCCTAAAATTTTTAATCCATATTTTAAATATGCAAATACTTGCTATCAATAAGAAACATCTCTACATTTTACAGAATAGAACAATCTCTGTATGTTACAGAATGCCCACATTAGAAAAGTAAACTATAAATTGCCTTCAGCTAGTGAGAATCAACACATTTTGCATGAAATCAGCATAGCTAAGCCTAACTGCAGTATTCAAGGAGTGTTTGTTGACATTAAGACATCATACGCTACCTTCATAACCAAACACTTGCACCAAATAAAGAGCAGAAAAGGACAACATGACCAAGTATAGTTATATTTGGATCTACTAGTGAATATTTCTGTTCTGATGTTCTGTACAGATGATCCAGATATTTGAAAATTCATGCAATATTATTATTTCACATATGCACATACATTTATAAGCACATAAGGTTTCAAATCCAGATACTGTGGTAATTTCCTGTGTTTCCTTAAGAAAACTTACTTTTGCTAAATGCAGTGAGTTGAAAAGAGGAGGAACTAGTTCAATTACAAAATAAACTTGTCTGCAATTTAGAAAGCCCTTGATGATTTCAAAACTAGTACCTATGTTTCAAGGACATATGACTAACTACTGAAGCAGAATGAAGCATTCTCATTGTGAGGAAAATTTCATGGTAAAAATAGCCTTCAAGTAAGTCACACAACATTAGCAGAATAATTAGTCTTAGACAATAAAATTAGACAATTTTCAAGGACAGTTCAGAATGATGTATTTTAAAGGCTGTTTTTTTGTTCTTAAATCCAGTACTCGGAGGTATAGTATGACCTGTAATGTACAGCTTTTATTTCCTTTATATTGTACCTGAAATTACCTGTACACTGAGCTGTTAGTAAACTTAGGCAAATACATTGTGTTATATTTACAGTGAGAATCCTGAAGCTCATCATCCCACAGCACGACCCAGAAGGTTTAACTATAATGCACTTTTAACACTGATATGCTCTCATATGCCCTTATTGCAATAACACCACCTTGGCTATGTTGGCCAAGCCCATTGCCTTCCTTACCAAAACCAACACCAAAGCTCTCTCTGTTACGTATATTAAAAAATTACTGCAGAGGAGTCACACAAACTGCATCCAAATCTGAAGGTTAAAGTACAGCTGACTTTGCTGGGCTGCCAGGCACTTTAAACAGAAACATCACTTTAGGTGTTATAGATTGTTCCATCTGGGAATAACAAAGAAGTAGCAGGTGCTCTCCAGTACTCTAGCTGAGGTCATTCACTGCAAAATTAGGTATTCTCTTTCACTGAAAGTTATGAGAAGGCCTCTATACCTTCCTGAATCAGGACTTCAATAATGATGACAAATACCCACAGCCCATAGGACATCAATCCTTCCTGCCAAGGACATTCCAGACTTTACTCTGGCCTCTCTGGTTTTCTCATGTTTTTTCCTGAAAGCAATGGTAATGCACAGGTACAGCATGTCCATGGGTATCATCAAGAGGGGTGAATCTCTGCCTTTAGGCTTTAATCTGGGTCAACTTGTAGAAACTATTTGATGAGGAATTAGATGCAAAAAATGTCCTTGTCTCAAAACACTTCTGGCTTATTGGAAAGAATGCATCCACTTTGCTGCAATACATTCCTTGTATCCCGGTACTCCACTAAGGAAGGACAATGCCACAAGCCCATTTTTTCCTGGAGTTTAGAAGCAACACCTTATACTCTGTGTCTCCACAGAGACACAGAGCCTCAAAGCCAGTGAAGCCATTCTGATAGGTATTCCCCAAAAGAACATCCTGTGGCACAGTACCAGTTCCCACAGGTACACAGTCAGGAAAGTGGCCTTGGCCACTTGCGAAAAGGACTGGCCAGTAGTTTCTGATCTTCTGGTGATTCCTAACTCCTGTGTTCAAGTGGGCTCCCAACATTTTTGCTGAAGGCCTGGCTTAAGAAGAGGAGGTTCGAGCAGCATAAGGCTGTCTTTTCACCCCTTTAGCTCTGAACTGTGCTACATGCAAAGCTAGGAGAATCTGGGTCATAGTTTTTATACCATGGCACAAGGGGCACTTGTTTGCTCTCAGTGGAACCCTGGTGCAGCTTGGCACGCAAAAACACGTTCAATGTCACACTGGACAGAGAAGTAACATGTATCACCTCTTGAGTGAATCTGAAAGCCAATGAAACATTTACCCCAAATTTACACCAGCAAAACTCTATGCTCCTCATCAGAATTTCTTTTAAATGTGTGGGGAAGACTGCAGGTAAAAAGAAAAACTGAAATCTACCATAAAATTTTTCAGTTTATTAGGATCAAGGTTTCTGCTCACACACTTAAACTGAAATGATCTGCAAGTCTCATATTTAACTTAAATGATTTTTATGCAGTGCAAATTAGTTACAGATTTGGGGAGAGAATGAATCAGTGTTTTGAGCTGTTGCATCTGTGTTTTTCCTATTGAGTTGATGGGTATGGTGTTCACAGGCTTGCAACCTACATGTTGATACGTCAGGCACTATTATGAGCCTGGACAGCAGCTCATATTTTTCGTTTTTTATAATGCATAAAGCTTGCAAGGCTCCACTGCTACTACTAATAAGCAGCTTCACAGAATAAAATGACACAGCTGAAGTTAAAATTATGCCCTCTCTCAGAAATTATCAAGCATTATATATCGTAATTCCCTGTAACTAGGAATAAGTTTAACTCAGGGGAATCATTAATACTTGTATAATGATTCTTTTTTTATATTAATTTTTTTAAATTTTACATGATAAAATTATAAGTTTAAAAGTAAGAGAGAACACTATTGGCTATAGAAAATGGTTTAGTTTTGAAAGCATATCGAGTATTTTATTGTGGATAGCATTAAAGTAGACTAATCTTTTACTTTCTATTATTATACAGTTCTACATAATTTTCAGGTTCTATGAAGATGTGCTGAGATACTTATTTTGTCTTTGGTGAACGCTTCATGAATAAGCCATGTATTCAAATGCAACCGAAGTTCTGACACCAAATCAGATTTTGTTCCAAGAGAAGCTTGGAGCTTGCTTCCTCAGCTGCATAAAAGCCTCTGCACTGCCACTGTCCTGGGAAAGATTTCCACCTGTTTTTGTACATCTCACAATCTGCTGGCTTCTCCAGTCATATGCAGGTGCTTGTGTAACCCAAGTGTAATATACAGTTTTTTACACTGGAAAGAAAAAGTCCTGTGCAATTTCATTGTGGCTTTATTGTCTTTTGCAAGCATGGGGCTGTTTCTAGAGTCATGAGAAGCATGAGATGCAAGAAAAGACATAATAAAGGCCAAAAGGAAATTATGGTTGTCACGGTTTCCTTTTTGAAATGTCTTATAGTTGAAGTTCCTAGTTCAGAACTGAAGAAATAAGGGTCCTGAGGTTGGTAATTAGTAGGAGACAAAAGAAATTTAACTGGGAATTATGGAAAAACAGCACATGACCTGCAGCTGGTGTTAAAAAATAGGGTGTCCATATTAAAAGCAGTCTTTCTGAGAATGAGGTGCACAGGAAAATACTTTTCAGAACCTCTGAGATTATGATGGTTTGGCTTTTGTAATTTTGGTTTCATTTCTTCATTTTTAACAGTAAACAGAATAGGATTAAAGAATGATGAAAAGGGAATATTAACCAAGCACAGTGCCTCCATCCAATTCATGCATCATCCGTGGCAGCACAGCTATCAAAAGACTCTTAGTTTCAAACCCAAACAGCTGTGGCACTGCTTTCTTTCTCAGGATGTGATGAAAAATTCATGGAAGGATTGCCTAAGTATCATCTCACTTCTCTTTAGCCATCAAAAATGTAACTTTCATTTCTTTTCTTCACATGTATTTGCTTTCTTTTTGTATTTTCCCCTGATACATCATTCCATTCTGATTAGACCCTTTTCACATTTTAGCTGCTATCAATTTCATCTCTCATAAGAAAGCTCCAAAGCAATTTCATCATCTTCATAGCTTTATTCCCCACTCGTTTAGGAAAGCACACACCACTGAGATGAGCATAAGGTGGTCATATTACATAGTCAGCAACAGGCTCTGCACTGCCATGCACTCACTAAACAGGCTTTCCCTTGACCACATTTCACACAGATGGGACAGTTCAACAGAGCTGATGACATTCAATATCAGCAGTTCCTCTGCACAGTGTTCAGTGTACCTAGCAGTCCATGTCTTTTCTCGATAAAAAGCACTCCTAAAAATGTTTAAACTACATCTCATGTACTCCAATTGACTGCATTACCTACCATATATTCTGGGCGTTTTGAGTCTGGGATTGTTTAGTCTGGAGAGAAGGAAGCTTATTGCTCTACAACTACCTGAAAGGAAAATGGAGTGAGGAGGTAGCTAGTGTCTTCTCCCAAGTAACAAGTGATAGGACAAGAGGAAATGGCCTCAAGCTGTGCCAGGGCAGGTTTAGACTGGATATTAGGAAAAAATTCTTTACCAGAAGGGTGCTCGCCCATTGGAGCAGGCTGCCCAAGGAAGTGGTGGAATCACCGTCTCTGGAAGCATTCAAAAAACATGTAGGTGAGGCCCTCGGTGACATGATTTAGTTGGCAGTTCTGTGGTGAAGGTTGGACTTAGTGATATTAAAGGTCTTTTCCAACTGTATTGATTCTATGATTCAATGATACAGTCTTCTTCAGAATACAGCTGAATCATAGAATAGTTAGGGTTGGAAAGGACCTTAACATCACCTAGTTCCAGCCCCCTGCCATGGCCAGGGACACCTCACACTAAATCAAGGCTCTGTCCAACCTGGCCTTAAACACTGCCAGGGATGGAGCATTCACAACTTCCCTGGGCAACCCATTCCAGTGCCTCACCACCCTAATAGTAAAGAACTTCTTCCTTATATCCAGCCTAAACTTCCCCTGTTAAAGTTTTAACCCGTTACCCCTTGTCCTATCACTACAGTCCCTAATGAAGAGTCCCTCCCCAGCATCCTTATAGGCCCCCTTCAGATACTGGAAGGCTGCTATGAGGTCTCCCAGCAGCCTTTTCCAGGCTGAACAGCCCCAACTTTCTCAGCCTATCTTCATACAGGAGGTGCTCCCTCTGCAATCTGTAGTAACTGATCGTCCAGTAGCTAAGCTGAACTGTTGTGTTATTGTTTGGGGATTTGGAAGGAGAGGGGACACTGGATTACATTTTCTTTTTTAAATGGTATGCTACTGATGGAAGAGGTAAGAACAAATCACAGGATATGGGAGATGATAAAACTGATACTGCTGCTGAACGCTTTACACTACTAAAACCGTCTTCTTGGCATATTGTCCAAATCATGAAGTCCCAATTTTCAAGTGTGCCACTAAACACATGCTTATGGGAAGGCAAAAGAGAAGAATCTAGAGTTTAATCTTTTTCTTTAGCAAAAAAGGCTAATAAATAATAACAGGAAAATAACATTCTGGCTGTTTTACATTTTAAATTGTTGTACCATGTTTAGATTTATATTTCATGTAACTGAAGACATAACTCCCCCCATAAATGATCAAATCCCCTGAAGAACAAAACATTTAGAAGATTCCCTTTTAAAATGTTTAGAATCAGGTTCTGCCTAGAGATTATAAAGGCAAACTTAAAATAAATGAAGAAACAGAAAGAATTAAAAGCAAAAATAAAAGAAGATGAATGACCAAAGCAAATGACTCCCTACAGGTTAGAAGCTTACAAATGAAATACTAAACATTTCTAAATCACTGTAATTTTCTAGATGCAAAGAATTCTCCTGGTATTTTCATTAATGAAGCATTTCAGAAGGTAAGTGTTCCAGTTGCTATGGTTAAGATGCAATTTGAGGTTGATGATTAGGTGATTTGTTTGTGTACATGGCAGGGGGCACTGGGAGTCATGTTTACATTTGAAGTTACAGTTTTTGTAGAGCATTTTGTTACAAAGAAAACAACATTACTGTGATTGGAACAAAAAACATCTGATTTTTTTTAAAGGTGATTTTTTTTATTTTAACAACACAAACAGAAATAAATGCTCAGCCTATCCAGATGCAACAGAGAACTCATCACACATAGCCATCTGTAAAATACTTGTAGTATGACTATCATGTTCATTCCTATAAGTATAAAGAAGGGACTTCTCAGAAGAAAGAAGAGAAACTGGGGGAAAATATCATCATTCCAAATGACAATACCGTAGCAACATCCGAAGACTGATAGTAAGGCCACAGTTTTCACAGCTACCTCACTTCCATCTTCTTTTAGATTCATCCAGTCCCCACTGGATGATGAAAGACTGTTTAGATGCTAAAATAGTTCTGTATTTCAATACTAAACCAAATCAATGCAACTGGTCAAAAAATGCAGTCTATTAATATAAAAAATGTTTAAGGGAATATGGTGGTCTCACTTTCTGAGGGGATTATGCTATATGCTAATTGCAATACAACAAACATATCATTTGAGATTGTTATTTACATGACTTATGTTGCAACATTCACATGCAGGTATTGATTATAACATGATGTTTACTATTTTATATTCCAGTATACTGTCTCCTATTATCAAAAAGGAATATTTCCTTATTAAATTAAAACATGTGACATTAAAATGAGATAACTCATTCTTCAAAATCTTTTTCAGGCAATGAAAAATGTTCAAATTTCTTCTTTTTCTATCAGTTCAGCATAAAACATTGGCTACTAGAAATTCCTTTATCATTTTTATCTGATAAACATACTTGGGTTTTCCTTGAAAGGAACTGTGGACAGACATTGGAGCTGGGCATTGAAGTTTTACTCAGACTAGGCTGCTTTAAGAAACAGCATATTTTTAGAGATGTATTGAATGAAAAATAGTAGTAGGAAAAAAATATCTAGAGTTCTAGCTTGTATGGTCATTGGATCCTGGATATAGCCAATCCAAATCTATATGATACTTTGCAGCATGGTATTCCTTCATTAGACATTGCAGTGCACAAAAAAATCAAGGTCTGCTTGAAGTACAGTGAAATTTGTTTATGATAGACATTGGGCATATATCAGAACTTCTCTCTCTGTTTTGAAGTCCGGTCTTTCCTTTGTTTAAGATTAGTCATTATTTCCGTATCTATATTCAGGATTTGTTTGTAAATGTTTATGGAGATGAAATTATCTTTTTCCCATAGGGACAAATCCTCCAGCTTACCTCGAGACATTGGTTATACTTGAAGATCAAGATCCTGAATCTTTACTTCCAACTGAACACTCTCCTCAAGGATGTAGCTTTCCATAAAGCAGCAGTGTACAGGGAAGGAGTAGCACTTTGGTGATACTTACAAAAACCTGGGTTTATAGAGTGCAATAACAGAATGTAAATATTTGCACCAGAGGTCATGGCTCATACTCTGTTCTCAAAACCTTTCAAATTTTCTGGCTTAGACAAACCTAAGAGTAGGCTAGACCAGGCCTGGATATGGTTTCTTTCCAACATTGCTTACTCATCTCAACATGGAATTAATACATTCTCCTTCCTAGCATTCTAGCAATAGCTTTATAGAATTATTCATGTTACCAGAAAGCACACCTAGTCAGATCCTAGCAAAAAACACTTGTGTTTATGTAATTCCACTAAATGGCTGAAAGCCACAATACCTTTTTGTTATGCACATAAAGTCATGACTGATACCTGATGATAAAAATGAAGTGCTTTGTCTCTTATTCTTATATAAAGCATATTGCTGTCTATGTGTGCAAATACAGTGTAAATTAAATGCATAAAATTGTTAGCCCAAGTACAGTTTCTTTGAATACAAACAGAAACAACTACTATTTTTCCCTTTTATCTAATCGATAAATATTCACCCTATCTGACAGAATTATCTCAAGAAGAAAAATCGTGTTTGATTTTTCAGGCTCAGCATTTCCAAACTGCATCTCCTTGCTGAAAATGGCAGACAACCACTTTGGTTTGTGAAGCAGGTGACAAGAGAGGCTATGGGAACAAAACGCAGAACAATTCTTATCACCACTACCATCACTGTCTTGTCTAAGTACAAATACACAACCTAGGCCAGAGAAGAGAATTTTACCTAATCCATTGGCAATATTATGAAACATAACTGTGCATTCTCCATCACTCAAACATCTTCACCCTATATTGAGAACTGCAAGTTTCATCTGTACTGCATTAAGCGTCTCATAGGCCTCAAAGGCCACAAGTCTCAGATTTTATAGGAGGATGAAGCAGTCTCCATCAAAGCATTAGTTACACATATGCAATGGTTACTAAATAAAGCAATTTTTCATTCTTTAGTTATGGGTCACCTCATTTCAGTTTAGAGACAGTTCAAAATCTATTATCCACCATCTAAAATACTATGGATCAGGTTGTCTTAATTTAAAAAAATCCCAGACAATGCAAACATGAGAGGGCTAAACCAAATGTCAGTGGTCAAATTAATAATTTACATAATAAAATTAAAGATTAACTCCAAACATTTTTACATATTCCCCCAACTTCAGCAGCAGATGTTGAGCTGGAGGATAAAGTTAGGCACTCAGCACAAATGAAAGTCAAACCCCACTGGTGCTTAGGCCCCACAACATTTATTCTGTTAAACTTCCTGCCACCAGTTCTTCAGTGATGCCCCACTATTCATTTTAAAGTCTTATTATTATTGCCTCAGCAATGACACCAACCTGAAGCATAAAAGTGACCTCAAAAGTAGAGAGGTCATACAAATTACACCTCTTAAATTAATAAAGGTGTAGAAATATACACCTTTATATATATATATTTAAAATATATTGTTATATATTCATAATATGGAGGATATAAAAAATTATTTCTAAACTTGTGTCCTGGGTTTAGCAGCAGCAGTCATTTTTTCTCCTTCTTGGTAGCTGGTGCAGGGCTGTGTTTTGACTTTCAGGCTGGGAACAAAGCTGATAAAAATGATGTTTTGGTTTGGCCAAGGACTTTGTGAGTCTCATGCTCTGCCAGGGAGGAGGGGAGGCCGGGAGGAAGCAGAGACAGGACACCTGACCCAAACTGACCAAAGAGGTATTCCATACCACAGCACGTCATGCCCAGGGGGGAACTGGGAGGTACCCGGAAGGAGAGGGGGTGGGCCGGGTCGGACTGGTGGTTCAGCGCGTGGTATTGTACTCCTTTCCTTTGCTATTTTCTCTTATCATTGTTTGGTTGGGTTAAACCACAACAACTTGTCAAAAACTTTCATTCAATTTGGAAATATAGAGAATATTTCCACTATATATTTTTACAGCTGACATTTCATGCCAACAGAAGATAAACTGACTATAACCATAAGTTATTTCAGTTCTTGAAAGCATGGTGAATATTTTCAAAACATTATTGTAAATACAACTACTCTCTGTTGCACCTAAAGTAATTGTATGCTTATATTGATTCTTTATTAAGCTTGTAATAAACATAAGCATCATAGATGTGTACATGCATTCTCTGATTACTTTTGAAATATGCACCATCAGAATTAAAAACTATATTTAAAATATCATGCATCCCATGATAAGCAACCAGTGTGATTACTAAGCAGGGCCTGAGTAAAGGACAGCAACAGGATCATGCTCTTCATTTTCTCATTTTCAGTTCATTTTCCACTTTTATGATCATGATCTGCCATAAGAATACATTTCTTTTAAAACAGGATCTTGATCATCCAATCCCCTCCCCAGAAATCATCTTAGAATTAATCACAGCTAAGAGGCACTCTAAAGGCACTGTAGCTGTGAAATAACAATATTTGGTATTTAATTGACCCATGGAAATAAGACTTCTTTAAAGCTGATTCCATAAAAAGCTGGTTTCAAAGGACCACGGAAAACAGATGGATTCTGGGAAGGAATTAAGTGTCTGCTGGTAGGGGGGTGATGGGTTGCTTCATTAATAAAATGTGAACAGCAGGAGGACAGTAATGAATAGGCACCCTAGAAATGGCATACCAAATTTATTCCATCAAGCACACACATTCACACACTCTCAGAATGGAAGAAAAACAAACTCTCACCAACCCAACATAGTTTTACCATACTGACAAGTTGAAGGCGTCTACAAAGAGATTCCTCTAATAGCAAAGTAAAAGGTGACTGCATGATAACTTTGAAATCAGTGGAAGTTCCTTTGAATGCTTAGCAACTTTCCCCAACAGGTGGTCTGGCTTTTATGTTGTGTTTCTTCTCAGGATTAGCTTTCCCAACATTATCTCTCAGTACACTGGTATCCTGTGCAGTATAAAAGACACTGCTATTTTTCTCTGAGCATTCATGGCACTTAATGGAATGTGACAATCTCACACAAGGAAAATATAGCAAATTTAGATCCCAATTCAATACGACAGTTACTTAGGTATCCAACTTCAAAGACTGCGTGAATCTCCTCCCCTCTTTAGCAGAGAAACTGTCAGTCATGACTGAAGATCTCTGACTCGACTATATACTCAGCCTTAACGATGGTTGTATATGGCAGTTCTTTATTATGGATTATAATGACCAATAAAAGTTTTATTTAATTAGCCCTCACAACACATGAGACCAAGATATATGGATCATGTCATACACTTTTGGAAGGGAGTACAGAAATACTGAATAGCAAAGTATTAGCATTCAGCCATGACAAAGTGCCCAAAGAGCTCTACAAAGAGAGACAAAAATGCATGGGAGGGCTTCACTAAGCACTAGTGATGAGGGCTGCTACAAAATGAATTATATAGTTCCTTTTTAGCAGATATTGAAGCATATATTTAGTACTAAGGCAAAAAGTGTCACTTACATGAACCCTTTTCTTTGGTATACAGTTGCTTCATAAAGGCCTACCATCTACTGAAGTGGTCAAGCCCCATCCCTACAGTTTATGAGATCTCAGGGGTTCACTTAAGTTGGCACATTGTGGTCCAACCATGTAAATAAGCAGTAAGTTTTCTTAGCTACAACAGCATTACACTCCTGAAGAGTCAATTTGGTCCCTGGGAATTTAAATACTCTTTCAGAGACATAGCTTAGAGTATGTTGCCATTGAGTACCAAGCACATTTCTGCTGCTTCTGCAGAGCCAATGGCAATGGCAAGCTGTTGTTTTCTAAAAGCTAAAATTGGCTAAGGGAGGCACTAAGCCACTAATTTTTACATTTCTCAACTGTTTATTTATATATTTTGCAGTTTTAATTCATCTCTGTTAATAAGTCTCTAAGAAATCATTACTTTGTTCTATGAAAAGTCTAAATGTGCACTATTCCTTGGGGTGTGGAAGTTGGTGCAGTAATAAAACATTTATTTTCTCTAGAAATATTGCCATTTCCAAAAGAAGCACTAAAATGGGGGAAAAGTAGCCTGAAAAAGCTCTGCTGCAATTTAATACAAAAGGGCAAAAAGCGTTGAGTTAAAGCATTGAAAGGAAACTGGTCTTTGAAGTAAAACTGAAATGGCATTTTTCCTCTGTAAAGTATTTGAAGCAGAGTACCACAAATCACCCAGTAATCTTCTTACGTGAAATTCACTGTAAGATTTTATCACCACTTTATTAACTTAGGCACCCTGTGCTCTTCTGCCCATCATGGAAGAGGCACAGTTAGGATATGGAAGATGAACGTGCCTTATTTATCCTAACCTTAGTTTCTACAGTCCTTACTCTCGGATACAAGATGGACTCTGTTATGCATGGCACATAGCCAGAAGTCCTGGCTGTGAAAGGACAGAGCATCTCAAAAATGCAGCCTATGTTTATGGGTTTCCTTCTCCATCAGTACAACATATCCAAATGCCCATCAACAGTGTGGAAGCGGTCACCTTTGTCCAAAGCCCTGTAGAGGCAATGGAGAAGGGAGCTAGCATTGCTTCCACACTCAATGTCCTCTTTAGTGATACTTATGAGTTAGGGTGAACATCTATCAGGTGCAGTAACTGCCCTCTAGCTATACTGCTAATATAACCACAGCTGCTAATGGCTTTAAAAGTATTTATTGCAACTTCTAACATTTGAATACTTTTAAAAAGCAAATGAGACTAAAAATGTATTAGCTGGATCTGAAAGTGTGGTGGTTTTTCCCCCAGCATTAAGAAAGCAACACTCTGGAAAGCTCTTTAGTAATTGCTGCCATTAAATAAGAGCTGTAATGCCAGAGTTTGCTTGTGCACACTCTCATACCAAAAATTTCTATTTGCATGAGGTAGGAAAAACCGTGAATTGTCTTTAAAAACATAACTTTATATTTTCTTCTCACTCATTTGGCACATGAACAAAAACAGCTAGACCAGCTCAGAACTGGGTTTGCTAAAAAAAATCATTTTTTACATTCTAGAAAAACACTTACAAATGGTTATTTGATAGTGCAAATGATTTAGATTAGCAAGGTTTAAACTAAAATAGAAGAACTTTCAATATACAAAAAGAACACAGTAATTTCTAAATGCAGAACAACTGCATTTAAGGTATTTAAATAAAATTACACATTTTAGATGTACATATGTAAAATAATTTAAAAACTCATTTGGCATACATATTTATGCACATGATATTATTGCGGTTTCAACTTTATTTGATGAGAACACACTAGTTTCCTTAGCTATATATAGTCCTAAAATCCTTCAAAACAGAACTTTTGGAAGGCATTTATGGATCTAAAGTGTATGTGTGCATAACTCCTTCAGGGAACACACTGCAACAACTCAACACATTGCCCATTTCCCCTAATCCTTCCACTGATTTCCTTTGGGAAAAGTCTGGCTCCAGCTCCTCCACATGATGCCATTATGTAGCTGGAGACAGAAATAAGATGCCTTTTCCTCTTCTCAAGGCTGAACAACCCCAACTCGTAGTTTCTCCTTATACAGCTCACGCTACAGTCTCCCACTATTGCAGTGTTTCAACACAAGCCCACAAGCCTCGCTGCAGTATATTCCTGTTTATGTTGTACTGGTGAGCCCAGCACTGGATGCAGCGCTGAGGAGAGGGGAAGGATCTTCTCCATGGTACAGCCCAGAATGCCATTGGCCTTTTGTGTTCCAGTGGTACACTGATGATTCCCCTTCAATTTGTTTTCCACAAGGACCCTCATGCTTTTTTCTGTCAAGCTGCAGCTGTTTGGCCCTCCATCTGGTCTGTAGCTGGGGGTCCTCATCCCATCTACAGGACTTAGCACTTGCCTCTGTACTCAGCAAGTTTTCTGCAAGCCCTCTTTCGCATCTTGTGTAGGTACTTTTAATAGCAGCCCTGCTTTCCATTGTGCAGACCTCCCACAAACTGGTATCACCTGAAAATCTGCTTGGATACTTCATTCTGTTATCTGGGTTGGTAATAAAGACATGACGCACTCCTGGCCACAGTATGAGTCCCTGAGACACGCCACTGATAACCAATAACCAGGTGGCCTTTGCAGAACTTTGCAGTGCCATGGTCTAGCTCATTTTTCACTTGTCATCCATTTTGGTTGGAAGTTGCTTCACGTTACTAAAAATCTTGTTTAAATTCAACAGTTGGCAAAGATTTTTCCATTTATAGTTATGAAGATTACAAATTGACTCAAAAGATCATTCCCCAAATCTCCCCATTCCTGTGATAAAAATCCAAACATGATGCACTGAAATCCCTAAGGATTACTCATGACTGACAGAAAGTCTTACGATAATAAGGTTCTTCAGGATCATTTGAAATAGATGCTACTATCTAAATATAAATGTACTATCATTATTTCAATGGGCAATCACCGAAGTAAACAGCAACATTTCTATCCGTGTGAAGAGCTCCACTGAAGACAGGTGCACATATATTTGCATGTATCTGGAGCACCATGCACTGGCACACTGTTGGATTCAGTGAAAAGCCAGAAATTGAGTATTTTCAGCATGCAGTTTTCATATGCTCCAAACTATGTTTTGTCTTAAGCAAATGTAAAGGCACTTTTATTCTTGCTGCAGGCTGAAGAAATAAAAATAAGCTACTTCTGAGTTACCCGTATTCAAAGAAACAATCGGAGAAGGTCTTAAAACCTGAAAACATTTTTCCATTTCGATATAGCTATTTTCAAAGCAGAAGTTCTTGGGAATACCTGACAGTTGAATGTAAAAGGAAACGTGAATACTTTCAGGCTGAGATTTCTACAAGCATGTATTTTCTCTTTAAAAATAGATAACGGAGAGGAAACAAAGTAGGTCTGTATCAGTTGGAGAACTCAGAAACCACAGCTTGTTACAGGTTGACTACTTACAGGTTATAGCTTCTAGGCATAAGTATTTCAAAGGCCAAACAGATGGGCACACAGGAAAACAGCTCCCGTAAATAAATAAATAAATAGTCTCAAACAGTTAAAAGTGAAGGCAGAAAATCATCAGAGATATCTCCAAAACTTCTCAACCATAACTCCAATAAAGTATTCAAATCCCAAGCAGCCAGGTTGTAAGACCTGATTTTACAAAGCCACTCCCAGCAGGGGTTGCTGCTGTTTTAATTTCCTTCACATAAGCACACTGAGTTTGACTTTGGGAATCCTCACTTTTAACCTAGATTCTTTGTGTCCCAACACATCACTTTCTTTGCTGAACAATGACATCAGTGCAATATAAAATGATGAAAAGATTTGCAAGCTCAGCTGATTCTGTCTACAAAGACAAGGCAGCAACATCCAAGCAGGGAACTGAATGCCATATGGAAAGAAGAGCATCACTGAATGTGCTCACTTGCATCAATGCCACCACAAAGCATATGCAAGATTGTTTATACTGTGAAGGCATGGAGAAACATCCTTTTTACACCCCTGGGCAAAGCATGTGAATCACTACAGAAAATAAGAGTTAGTGTAAAAAAAAAATCACGCTGAGGTCTAAGCTGCAGTATACTGCTAAGTATGTAAGCAGATTTAATTTTAGCAGATAAATGAGATAAAGGGATGCTACAATAAGCAGCTTTCCAGTTCTGTAGCATGCATGTATTCAGGAACCCATCAACTCTGCTTTCCAAAAATATGTAGTGAGAATGGCAGGAGAGGGGGTGAAGGAATAAACTCTGAATGATATTCAGTCTTGACATTCATAAAGAGTAAAAAACTGGAGTTTCTGGACCAAACAAGAACTCTGTATTTTTTTTTTTCTTGCTCCTACAGTCCCAAAGCAAATGTCAGGCATCTAATAGAGAATTACTTTCCTTATGGGATTCCTGCTGGTAGGTGAAACTGGACTAGCTCATAAATTGCAAATATGTAACGAAGATCCTAATTTATTTGCATTTATGTTCAGCCCTTAAGGGACTTACTGATACCAAATGCTATAAAACACATCATCATTGTCTCCAAAAAAAAAAATAATCCTGTCTTGCCTTCAGTGATAAAAGACAAGACCATCATCCTCTAATTACATATATTATTTCCCAGGTGAAACCTCACAGATTTTAGCTACAGAACATAGATCATATTATTTTCATATCAAAGAGCATGCAGCATAAAAAAACCTCCAAACCCATATGTGTTCATTTATTTTTCCTTATGAACAGAGCCATAGAAAAAGTTTTAGAAATGTAGATTCTGAATTTATACAATGGATTAATACAGCACTACAACAATACACACTGATTTTTACTAAAATATGAAGAAAATTAATCATCACAATGACAAGAAACAAGATTAAAAGTTGTTTGAAAGAGTTAAGATAAACTGTTTGTTTAAATTTAAAAGCTCTTCCCTTCCTGTCAAAAAATTGAGGTTATTTTCACATTCTTCTATAAAAAAAAAAAAGAACTATTTCACGAAAATTTTTGTTTCAGCAAAATCAGATTTCACACAGTTAATATTTTTTCTGTTAATTTTTGGATATGATATACATTTTATCTCTCAATGTGAAAATATTAAGAAAAAGGTGAAAATATTAAGGAAAAAATATAGAAATAATCACACTTAAATGAAGAATTTGACTCTTAAAATAAAAATCTCTGACTTTTCAGTTCCTGTGAAACTCCATATATAAATTTACTGTTCCAACTTAGAATATATATTTTACATGATAGAATTCCTCGTAAAATGGAAATTCTACTCTCAATTTCTAGTAGTTAAAAAAAAAAACAGTACAGCAGAATTTTCCTAAGCTTACTCAGCACAAATATGGCATCACTTGTGCAAGGTAGAAATGTTCTTGCTTTTCTTTGCCATCTTGTTGGCTTAGTTGTACAGTTATAAGGTTTTACTTAATCTTGCAAAGATGGTGAGATAGAAAAAAGCACTTTCCTGACAAAGTCATCATAAAATTCTATAGAGTTACCAAAGAAACAACTTTCTCAATTGAAGTCATTAGGAAAAAAAATCGCCTGTTTGAAAAGATGAATTGCATCAAATCCTTGAAAAATGGCTACATTACACTCTTCTAGGAGATTTGCATTGATTGTATGCTATGGTATCTTGCCTAGACACTTGAGGGAGGAAAGCTGTGTGTGGCTGTTATTATGTGCAATGTGTGTTTTGTTCTGGGACAGCTGCAGGTTCTTTATGTCAGATCTGCTGCACCTCTTGATGAGATTGATCCTTGACTAAATAGCACGCTGAAAATAATGACTCATATTTTTTTGTCCTTCATATTCCAGTATTTTATTTAAATAAATAAAACCCACCAATCCTAACAGAAGCCCTGAACCTCGCTTCTATAGCGCGAATGTGGAAACATAAATTGATTGACAAGGGGCAGGATAAGATCTCAGTACAGCCAACTGGTGCAGTCCCAGAAAGGACACTAAATAAAGCACCTGCATAGAGTTTATGTGAGCATATCTCTGACAGTGAAGATTTAGCTTCATTTTTCACGGTCATTTAGGCCTTGAAAAAAATAATAAAATTAGATGTCCAGATGGAATTATGAAAAATAACAAAAACCATCATACTTAATATTTTCATTACTCTCTTGATTAGAAGATGTGCTTTAATATTCCTTTTTACACAATTAAATGCTTCAGATCACTATATATTATAAACACTCCATAGTAGATTAAAATTATTATAGCTATTAAGACTTTTAAAAGCATGATGCAAATTCCCTTTTAACTATAAAACTATTTCATACAACTAGAAGACAAGAAAGATGAAATTAGTTTAACTATAAGGAAAGAACACAACTTTTTTACTATTTTTATATGTGGCATGTAGCACAATGTATGTCCTATTCTTAGTTCAGACATCAATTTTTTAATCAAAACCAAGATAGGTGCTGTAAACAAGCACCCTATCAAGCAATATCTTTTTAAGGTAGCATGAGAAGGATATTTACATTCAAATCCTGACTACTCCTAATTAACCATATAAATAATAAATCCAGCCATGTCTTGTAAACCATACAATTTCACTACTCATTCTCAGTGCTTGACTTCCATCAGTATTGTAATCCAAGCACTTTCAGACTGTCCATCTGGAGCACGCACACAGTTAGATAAAGCTATTTGTTTGTTGCTAAGGGCCAGAAATTATTATGTGAGTCTTTTTTGCAGTGCAATGATTATTTTACGCAGACATATCACACTGTTAAGGTGCTTGGAAACCCTGATTCAGAGGACATCAAGGAAATTCTTTTCAAAACTCACTAAATGCCAGTCAGTATCTCTTAGGAGTCATTAAGCCCTTAGCCTCAGAGGAATCTATATCAAACCTGTGCTATGGCCAGAAAATAATCAGATCAACTTTAAGGGGACTTAAAGAAAGAAGAAGGCACTACTCTTATCTCACTCATAAGCCAGAAATGAGCCACATGCATTGACCTCATTAATATCTGCTTACAAAAAGATTTATTGACTTAGCTTTTGACGTGAATTATTAGCTCCAGCGCATGGAAAACTTCACCTGAAAATATATTTCCTTAACCATGATAAAAGCACTTTTCCTCTCAGTGGGTTGATGGCTTGCTAGTAGTTTGGCCAAGCACAGAAGTTATACCTGCTGTACTAAATAGTCACTGCCACTTCGAAGAGATGGTCACATTCTTTCTGCTGGTTGCTGCTGCCTCTAAATTCTACTCTGCAATTTAGTTGTCCAGTTGCCCTCACTAATGGTCCAGAAAACTAGCCAATAAAAGCGAGGAGTTTAATTTTCTTCTCTTTAGTCGCTAATGTTCTTATGTACCTCTATTTCTAGAAACCTAAATAGTATATTTTGGATTTATAATTAATTTTGTTTCCACACTATTTTAATAATTCATTCTTTTAAGCACCCGCCTAATCTGTGGGCAATTACACTGTAGAGGGATGGCTATCCTTAAGTGAAGGCAGTGGAAAACTCCTGCCATGTCCTGGAGACTTACAAACTCAACTTGGAGCCAGGCAAATAGACACCTGCTCAAGGACACCACCAGTGTTAGTCAGGCAAGTAACACAGGAACAGGAAAGTAGCAAGATGAGTATCTGAACCTTCAGAGAATCTGTGGCACGCTTTTTACGTTTTGAAACACTTCAAAAAGCTAGTTTGCGCTACCACTGGAAATCATAAAGGAGAATTTTAGTCATTCTAAATGAACAAATGGGGAGGTTCTCATTCATTTCTAGTACCAAATATTTGCCTAAGCTCGGCAAGAAACAAGAATTTCCAAATTGTATCTTGGTTGGCAAGAAAACTTGAGATACAATTCTGAAAAAAAAAGAAAAAAAAAAAAAAAGGAGAAATGTCCCAATCTTTTAACTCTTTCCAGCACTGGGAGTGAAATATTAAAGCAAAGCCTAGATAGTACGTCCTTTTCATTCAAGTTCTTCCAACGCTCTCCATGTCATACAGAGACTTTAATGAATGAAAATCCCTTCACCGTCCACCCACATCCTTGGCCTCTTCCTGACAGAAGGGATGTCATACAGGATGCATTTCTTAAGAAGTCAACAACTATTCTCCTACAAAGACAGGCTGAGAGAGTGGGGTTATTAAGCTTGGAGAAGAGAAGGCTCAGGAGAGACTTTATAGCAGCCTTCCAGAAACTAAAGTGGGCCTAAAAAAAATCTGGAGAGGGATTTTTACAAGGGCATTTAGTGATAGAACAAGGGGGAAGGGCTTTAAGCTGAAAGATGACAGATTTAGATTAAATGGCAGGAAAAAAGAAAATCTTCACTATGAGGGTGCTGAGGCCCTGGCACAGGTTGCCTAGAGAAGTTGTGGTTGTCCCATCCCTGGCAGTGTTCAAGGCCAGTCTGGATGGGGCTTTGAGCAGCCTGGTCTAGCGGAAAGTGTGTGTCCCCCCCCCCCATGGCAGGGGGGCTGGAACTGGATGAGCTTTAAGGTCCCTTCCAACCCAAACCATTCTATGATTCTATGATAAGAGAAAGTTTCTTCTCAGTCTCCGATGAACAGTATTATCTGCTCCTGTTGGAGACAACGGCCACAGCTTCACTGAAGAGAATCTCCAAATACATACAGAGCAAAAAGCAGAAAGAGAGATCTATGAGCACCAGCCATTTCAGGACTAGCTAAATACCCTCCTTTAACTGCACGAGGATGGGAATCAGTAAAAACTAGCATTTTGTTCTAGAAAATATTATCTGTTGCACTTTGCAGCAGCAATGGCAGCAGGCTGCTGCTTCTCAAGGGATCAGAGCCCAAGCTGACAGTCCTCCCTCTAGTCTGAAAGGGAAAATCACTTATTGCTATCTGTCTTGACCGCACGCATGGTATTTTTACCTGGAGCTGCCTTTAAGTACAGATGCTGTCTTGAACCAGCACAGGGAATGAGTTCAGCGTCAGGTCAACAGAATTATTTCTTTTCTGGTAAAAGCCTGGTATTCCTACCTCTGAGGTTTATGTATGCCATCATACCTGCTGCTAGATATTTCAGGGATTGTGTAGACAGCAAATAGTATGATTTGCATGAGGGATACCTTAGTAATGTCACTCTGTTCCTAGCTGAGGTATGTGTATGTCTTGGTTCTTTGTTTAGCAAAGAGGCTGTTCTGTGACTTAATCAAAATGCAGGAGGATAAAATTAAGTTTGCTGAGGATTTACTGAAGCTCTGATGTTTACTATCACTTAACAGTAAAGAGCCATGTGCTATTGCCACCATCAGTGCTGCATTTAAGTCTTGTGATACTGATCCTTCTCTTATAATCTGCACACCATTGGTTGTCTAGTCACTGGCCCTCACACACCAGCAATTGCATGCCAACTCAGTGTGCTCGCAGCTCCTTGCACAGCAGAATATTGATTACTGTATTTTAGTGAAAGAGGTACAGCTATTTATCTGGTGGCTGGGAGTAGCTATGGCATGTGAAGTTGAGTAGGGAGTAGCTTTGCAGAAGGTGAAGCCTCCTACACAGAGAAACGGCTCATGGCAATGTGTACTTCTTAACACATCCAACAAATACATGTAGGACTGTGGGCTTTTATGACTCTTGCTTTTCCCTGATCTGAAAATGATTTAATTTTGAGACAGAGATGTTGGAACCTGAAGTAGAACAATTGTTTAAAATGGAGGTCTTTGTGTTTTGTTTTGTTTTGTTTTTGGGGGGGGTGATGGTGGTTGGTTGGCTTGCTTGTTTGGTTTTTATATAAACTGTGTTTTCCTGTCCATTTGGATATTGGGGAACAAAGCCTTGCAGTGCTCAGTTAAATTCAAGGCCTGATGGCTATCTCTTAAAACAACAATGGCACAGGCCATCCAGCATGCATGGAAGACTCCTCTGCTGGGAGATGGATACAGAAGATCTGTTTCTTCCATGAAAGATGCAATAGATTCTCTCCTCCTGGATCAGAGTATATACACAGCCACTGTATAACTAGGCACTGTATCAGCAATCAAACTCTGAGAAGCTAAAATATGGCTGCTAACTGACTAAGCTAAGCCAAGTAGAAAATAGCATGGCTATACCAAGGTATAAATATACCAGAAAAACAAAACTTCCCAGCATCAAATTAAACCAAACAGTGAAAGCCAAAATTAAACTGGACATTTGAAATTATTTTTTTAAAATGAGGCAAAGCAAAGTGATCCAGTCTGTTCTTGTTCTAGCTAAACAAAATGTTCACCAAATATGATGCTATTTAATCACAATACTGAATATGTCAGTAATTTTTAACAAGAAATGGAGTTTACCAGCCTTGTCCTCCAATAAATTCTGTTCATTAGAAACTGTGCTACTTGAATACTGCTCCTTCTGATTATTTCAGGTCATCCATCTGAGCTTTACAGCTTGATCTGTGACCAGTAAATTACAAAAGACAACTTATCCAGATAAGGAAGGAGAATCTGTATGTAGCATTGCAAGTGGAAGATTTATAATCCAGCCCTTCTCAACAACTTTACATCAGGCATTTAGAATACTTCCCAAAGTTCACCCTTGTCTGAACTAACTACTCTTACTGGTTAGCAAACTTGGTGAATTTCTTTTTTTAAACTAAATGAGACTGTTCCATAAATAAAGCAGTTTCATGCCATGATAGCATTGCAAATAAGAAAAAAAAAATCTAGTTCTGTGTGTGTCTGTGAGTCTTGACATACTGAAACATATCGAAAAAGCAAACCCTTCTATTCTTTCTTGTCATGCAAACAGAGACCTGAAGTATGAGATAATAATTTGTTGGCTGAAGGAGAACTGCATGTGTTACACCAGATCTGATCAGAGTTCGTAATTCGCATGCTTTGCAGGATATATTCTTTTATACACATCACTGTATGCTGTTTAACATATTTATAAGGGTAACATTGACAATTCATATTTAATCTATGATCAAATATTGCTATAAGAACATAACTACAACATTTATAGCTTTATCATTCCACTCTGTTCAGCTGGCTATTTCTACCTAAATGTAATATCAGGCACTTATCGAAATAACCTGTGTTTTTAGATCATGTCTCCCATCTATAAAGATCATTTTGGGAGTAAATCTCTTAAAATATTTTGTCAGGTTTCCTGGGATGGTGTCAGCTGCATATGTTGGAAACACACTTTATTTCATTAGTCATGCCATTAATAAAAATATTGAATAGCACAGGAATCTGAAGAGATCTCACTGCACTGCATTTTGATGGTGCAAGATTGACAATGGCTGTCTGGGAACAGTTTTCCAGTTAGATTTACAGAGAAACCTATACCAGATTAAAACAGGTTAGGATTCTCAAATTGCTTATAGTAGTGTTATGGGAGACAAAATCCCTAGTGAATTTAAAATTTTGTATCTGTTGCTTGTCCTTGGACACAAGGTCTGTCAGCATCCCACAGTGTAAACAATGATTATGGTGCTATTCATTCTTGCAAAAACCATGTAGGGTGTTAAACTTCTCCCTCTTATATTCTAGGCAACTACAAATACTTGGTTTTTTTGCCTTTTTCTTTCTTTTTTTCTTGATGGTATATCTGCTCTATTCTAGTTGTCCATTATGTCACCCACCCCTTTCTAACTGCAAAAATAGTCATCTTTGAGATTTCTGAGTTTTCATCACCAAGTTTATCAAGCTCAGTGGGTTTAAGAACATCTAAGATATTCCTAATCTATTCTTTCCTGAATGAAGACCTTGGTGTTCAAATACTAGATAAAAAATGAATAGGAAGAAACCATTTTATCTCCACCACTCAGTGGATATATTTCTTGCTGAGGGAGCTTTTCTGGTATATATCTGTGAGCCTATTCACAAGCACTGGATATGCACTTGCATGTACACATGAACCCAAATGCCATAGGACAGAGAAATATTGTTCATTTTAGTTATTCCGCATGCTCATCTGACACAGACAAATGCACAAACATGCATGTTGATAATTCACATTAGTTATGTAATTCGCATATACTTTTAATAATCAAGGAAATGTGGCTTGCCTAATTAACGTAAGGGAGTTAAGTCATTCATGATTCAAAAGTATTATCCTCTCCATGATGCACTTGAGCAATTTTTTTGGTCTTGAGTAATTTCTGGAATTTGCAATTTGGTAATAAACCTGTCATACACTTCAAACATGAAATGCTAATCTGGCACTGGACTGCAGTATGGTTATTGTGCTTTTCACTTATTGTTTGATAAGCAGTAGGGTTCTAATTATAAATCTTCTAAGTTTCAGAAATTCTTTTTTCTTAGTTAACATGTATTAACTAAGGTGCAAGGGTTTCCTAAAGGTTTTAGAGGTTTATTATTTCTTTCCTGTGATTTAACAGGAAAAAATGGTGTTGCAAACCGCTGCTTTCTTGCAGTTTTATTCTCATCTTCATGAGAATAAAAGATATTCTACACCACTTTACAAAACTGACTTATCTTCCTGTACTTGTGTTTATCTTATATGTGAAAAAGGGGTAGGTGGAAAGGGAAAATAATAACCACTTTTGCTCATAAAATACTTGGAATGTTACACATGAGAAGTATCATATGCACAGTAAGTAACTGCAATAAAGAAAAAATAAGTATGAAGTTTTAAACACTTGAAGTGCTGTGGGAAAATTTTGCCCCTGATTTTTTGATGCTATTCATACTTCGATGGTTACTCTTAGGTTCATCATAAAGAGTTTCCTCATGTGTACAAATTTAAAGGACTGCTTTATAGATCATAAAAATATGTACTCAATTACTTCAAATAACACTTGGGGAACTGCATGTAAATGGTGCATAAATTGCTCAATGAATCAAGCCAAAGTCGCTTTCAAAATCAGGAACCTGGGGGTAACCAACATCAACAAACACATATAAACTGTTAAGAAGGGAAAGCTTATTACTGCAGAGCAGTTTCCACCTGTGCTGTAAATAAAACAGAGGCTTTAAACAAAGCCACTTCAATCATGCATCTGCAGCAATTCTATTATTAAAGCTGGTAGTGGCTCAGGGACAATCAATGTACTTTGTGTCAATATTGTTTTGATTTGCATTACAGTAGACTTGTACATCGTATAGATTTATAAAACAGCTTATTCTCCACTACAGAGGGTCCCAATAGGCTTACTTAAGCCCTATATATCATAAGCTGTAAATCAAATGTTTGACACTACAGAGCTCTAGAGAACTGACTTCATGAAGTTGGAATTCTCTTGCCCTCTGCCAATATGTGTATTATCATCATGAAGGCCTTTAAAATTATTACAAAATGCATTTCTACAATATGTTTTATTTATTATGATACTTAAAAAAACCATCCAAAACTAAACTGTCAGGTGACTTGAGGACTATTGGCTTTTGTCTTTTTGGGGTTTACTTTTTGATTTAAATCCTATTGAAATTCAGAGCATGGGTGTTTTTTTTTCAGTTGATTTCAGTCATAAGCTCATAGTTGCAGGCTCAATAATGTACAACTGGATCTGGATTGTTTGGGACCTTTTTACACCAAAGCCAATTTTAAAGCTTCTGCTAACTTATATGGAAGAGACTAAGATCTTAAACCCCCAACCTGATTCCCACAATTGGACCAGTACAAAAGAAAGAGAAATATAAGTTCCTGTTGGTTCTTACTTTGGAATAATTACATTACACTGGAAGTGCATATGGGAAATGCTCCTTGGGACAGAGAGAAAGTGGCTGGTAGAGGGACTAGTGACAATCATGGGGTTTGGGCCTCCTTCCCTCTGCCCACACTTGTGCTGGGCAATGTCACCTAGAAGCTCTGGGGAAACAGCACACACTGGCAAAAGCAGAGCTTGCCCTCACCTCAGGCATCATTGCTTCTCTGAAGCTGTGAAGCACTGTAGATAACACAGCCCTTATAATGACTTCACATATGATATTATTCCTACTTTATTTTTATCAAGCACCCTATACCTGTGGATAAGAAAACATTTCTGAAAGACTTAGTAGTCTTCAAGGCTCTCTGAGCATGAACAGTGAAAGAGGCAGCACACGACATTTAAATGGTTGTCCTTAGTCACCAAATTATTTGATGGCTGTGCAAGGGGCACAAATTTTATGACATGCTTATAGGATAATTTGTGGATACTTCATTCTGGAGAGTGAAGTAAAGGAGAGAAGATCTACACTGCTTTGAGACAGGGGCTATTGATTTTATGTTCACTACTGCATTACGAGACTGAATTAGGAGCAAAGAAACCCAGCATCTGAATATGAAAAGGAAATACTATTCAGTCAGTACAGAACAAAATAAATATTAGTTCTGTCATTCAACATCATTATAAACCATGCCAATCACTCTACATAGAGCAGAGGTCCCTAAATATAGTTTTGACTTCTTGACTTAATGCTTAAGATTGATAATTGCTTCTGAAGGCAAATGAATAAAAAAATGTGATTTCCACTGTATACTTTAAATCATCAGTTTCTAGTTTACAAAGAATATCTGAGCAGACCTACTGCTTCTAACAATGAGGTTCAAACTAATTCATTTTATATTTGTGAAGAAAAAGCATTTTTCTCCTCAAGTGTTCTCTCAGCCTTTACTTTGAGAATATTTCAATACCTTGCACTTGAAAGTGAATGGATATTCACTATGCCAATTAAGCCAGAAAATAGTGCTTTATATCATGTTTTCCAGCCTGCCTTTTCACGTCACTGTTTATGCTTGGAACAAGTTCCTCATAAACATAAGCAAAGACAATGGATTGTCCTCCTTTAAATTCCTCCTTGTGACTAGTACCTTTTATGATGCCTATTTAAACCAAAAGTGAGTAAGTAGCTTGGATACCATTCTCATTACAGTGCTCAGGACCTCCTGGATATAGCTTGTACTGTCTTGCTCTCAACAACATAAACCTCATCTTTCTATGATGTCCACCTGTAACTTAGATAGTTCATAGCTTAGGCCAAACACTAGTATAAATTGTGACACAAAAAGTCTTGATTCTGTGAACAGTATCATAATACTGATACTAATAATCCTGATAGTAGCAGGAGTTGTTGTAGAAATAAGAATCATACTAGTTCTATCTGATGCAGACATTATAATCCCCTCCTCTTAGATGGGCTACTGAAGCTCAAAGATGGAATAACTTTCAGAGTTGTCTAATGTCAGAGACACAGCTAAAAATCCAACCATACACTTAGAGATGTTTTTCAGTTTTGAAGATTTGGTGGATGCTTTAACCCTTAACCTAAACATACGGGATCACTGGATATCTTGGGGAGAAAAGTGAATTGTATTTTTGTCATCAAGCAAAAGCCAGCTTTATCACAATAGGTTGAAGGATCTAACTCTTCAGAGTCTACTGTGTCTTCAATAAATAGCATGCACACAGAGACCAAAGAGCTATATGATATACAGTGGGTAATGGAGACCATCCACTGCTGTAGATGCTGTGGAGTGCATCATTGTGGATGTGTGCTGTGGAGTTATGATGCATCCACTGTCCAGAGGACTGTGCATGTAGCATCTCAGCTTGAGCTAAAAAAGCTAAAGAAATACTGCAGAGAAGGGACACCACTAAGGCATATTTCCATCCGAACAGCAAACATTTAAAGTATGTAAATCAGATCAGAAATGTTTCTGGGAAACATCCTAGATCTCTGTTTCTTTGAGCATGTACACCACAGAGGCATTTTTGTACAAGTTATTAGATCTTGGATTTAACAATAATTCTTGTCAGGATTAAAAACTGAATGCAGACCTCCTTACTTCTAAGTCTGCACATTAGCCAGCAAACAATGTGCCTTCTTGGCTACCTAACACGTATTACAGTATGAAGAATTCAAACAAGCCAGTGACTATATCATCAGTTGAACAACGTGAAATTCTGTTCTTTCATTTAGTTTGGAATATTGCAATAAATTCAGTGACAATTCCATGGATTTAAATGTTTCATGTATGAAATCCTCCTAATGCAAAGCTCAGCCACAAAACTCATAACATCTAAGATGTGGCTTTCAGGGTCAGTGCTTAAGCAGGTGACCCTCTGTAAACCCTGGGCTAAACTTTACCTTCAAACTTCACTTTTGTAACAGCCTCTTAGAAGATACAACATATCTCATTTTTATGTCCACTGGTCCCTGTTTAAACCAGGTTAATTTAACCACTAATTTTTATACAAAATAAAGATGGTTTACTTTCAAGACAAATGTTTTCTGCTGCATATAATGACATTGTCAGACAACTGACTAGTGACTTTACAGTGCAGAAGCTGTTCTCAAGCCTCATACATTCCAACCCAACAAAAGACTGTGGTGTTACTTTATGGCGTCAATGCAGAAATTCATGCTTAGCTGCAATCTGAAAGCTTAAATTGCTCCTCTGGTTAAAGTAGACAACAGTGCTATCTTTATCAAGCTGTTGGATTCTTCATCCAATTGCCTGAGTCATTGGAAAATAGCTTGAGGCTCGACAGGTATATTACTCTTTAGAAACAGATGGTGATGCACACAGGAGACTTGAGAAACACACATTCTCAATGAATTCTAAAATGAGCTGTCCAATTTATTATGGTTTATACAAAATGTCTATTATTACCCTCTATTACCCCAAAGTACAGTATTTGGAAACAGGCATCAACACAAAGAAGTTTTATTTCTGGGAAGCAACATCAACAGAAAAGAATAGTAAACTCTTTTTCATGCGGCACATATGTTGGAAGAGACAAATTCAGAAAATTAATGTTGAAGATTATCATTAGATAAGGATTTTTTTTGTCAATAGAGCCTGAAACACATAGTTTACTGAAGATGCAGTAGCTTGATACTATGTTTTTGTAGTAACAGCTTAGGGCTGGGGGACGAGAGGGATAAAAAAGAAACACATTATTGTCGCAACAATTTCTTGATTATTACCCTGCTATTTCATCATGCAGCTATCTATCAGTACTTTTCTCATGGTAATAGCTGAAAAGATAGCCTATTAATAATACATCAATATTTCTTTCTAACCCAATTTAAAAATAAATAAATGAGCGTGACATGTCAAAGTACCCTAGCACATTCAGAATCGTAATCACAACATTTCTAATGTCAGCTCTAAAATTTGAAATCAGCATCATGTGGCTAAAACTGCTCTTTGATTTCCATATGAGTAACTAAACTTCAAAACAACCACAGAATCTGGGAGGCACAAGAAAAAGAAAAAACCCTACTATTCCTATACATTTGCATTTCAGTTTTGTCTTTGGATTTTGAACTAGATTTGGAGTTCTGTACTTCATGATAACTTTGGAGAGAAAGGAAAGCAAGAGTACTAATTTTCTCCTTAAAAGTGCAAAGACCAAAAAGTGTAAGAGTATGCAAAGACTGTATTAATCATATTACTTAAGAAAAGAATAATTTAGATCCTAAAACTTAAAAACAAATAAGCTGGTAACTAGCCTCAAACTCAGCAATGTTCCCAGTTTCAGAAAGGGGGGTAGAGGGGGGAGTGAGTTTATAGTGAACTTTGAACTATGTTCAGCACCATTTTATAGTAAAAATTAATTTAGATAGTATTAATTTAGTAGAATCTTGTTAATGAATTCTGTCTCTCAGCAATTTGTCTTACTGAGGAGATGGAATTCAGATTGGAATTTGCTTTTGTTAAGGAAAATATATTGCAGCATTCTCCTGCTAAGAATAGCTTCTGTTATTGCCAGCATTAATCCCTGTTAGTATTTGCTAGCATTTGCCATTTTATGTTGATATTTTTCAAGAACTTGTAGTTTACATTTGTAAAGACTGACCATCTTTACAAGGTGAAAGAGTGAGAAACTAAATACGTAACAGCCTACAATGGTTTGTTTCTTGCTGCTGATCAATCACAGAAATAAAACAAGATAATGTATTCTATTGCTATAAAAACTGAAGTTACTACAGCATTTATCTAGATCACTAGATTATCTAGATTACCACAGAAGGTGACATAACCCCGGTAATTTTTCAAAATGTGGAAACCACCACTGCTGTAAGAGTTTCTATTTTTCAGCTAAGTAAAGATGTACTTGCTTGCTCACAGCTTTTCCAGAACCTACTAGGTACTATCTTTTCTTCAGGAAAGAAAAGATAAAAACATCAAGTAGTACAGCTAAGAACAGACTGTTTTATCTTTCCTTTACAAAACCAGGTGATATTATTCCTCCAGCTGCTCAGCATGAGGGAGGTCAGTTGGTGATAATCCTTGCCAAATGTGTCCAGCAAGAACAGATGAAGAATAGAACCTTCAACCTTCACATCATCATAATCTTCTCCCCTCTGAGCCTGTGGATTCTCTTTTGGATGAACACAACAAGGTCCAGGGCTTCTCATAAATTCAGAGGATATGCCTAGCCAGGAGGAAATGCAGCCAAGCAGTAGCCACCCTTGGTGGCATCGTTCCATGGCAAACTGGCTGATAATCCACCAGAAAATCTACTGAGGTAAATGCTGATTGAAGATGCATTACCTTGAGCTTCCTGGCTTTGCTCACATTCTGTGTTCATTGCGGACATGCACAGTGAGGGAGTAAACAATTTTAGCAAGGCCACTAATGTTACCATGGCTCATGACTGATTTTTTTTTTTTGCCAAGGAAATAAGCCAGACCACAGCATGAACTTCAC
This sequence comes from Neopsephotus bourkii, assembly GCF_033783945.1. Classification (NCBI taxonomy): domain Eukaryota; kingdom Metazoa; phylum Chordata; class Aves; order Psittaciformes; family Psittacidae; genus Neopsephotus; species Neopsephotus bourkii. The sequence goes on from NW_026901526.1 coordinate 2,038,243, forward strand.
AGAACTCTGATTTTGTCTTGAAATTTACAATGTGGGGATGAAGATTTCTTGCAGATCCTTACGTCAGAAATGCATATGGACATGCTATGTGGCTCCTGGCCAAATTGAAGGATTTGCAGCAGTCTCCTTCTCCTGTCCTGTTAATATGAAAGTGGTTAGATGTATCTCAATGCACAAAAGGGAATGGGCATAAATCATGGTACCATTAAATAACACATTACTTGTAGTGCATGCATTTAGAAAACTGGGGACTAATTTTATCAAGAGGTTGCAAGAAGGAATACCCTAACTACATGCTCATCAGATTTTTTTTTTAAGCGCTTGACTAAGTTTCTGGAATGGAAGTACCCTAGATAGGAAAATCGTTACAGATACTTGTGCAAACCCCATTCATTTTCAGGGAAGTACTTTCCATTGATTTTAATGGTCTTCACATCAAAGTCTTAAAATTGATTTTTTTCTTTAAATGCAGTTGCATTGCTCATTCACAGGCCACTCATGACTTCTCAATAGCCAGCTGAGACTAAGCTACATTTACTGGGAAGTTTCGCTGCTCATGCTAAGCAGAGAGCAAAAGGTGTGGCAATATGGGTAAGTAGTCCAAAACAAAGGAGAAATAACATGCAAGTACACTTAAAATACACAGTTACTAAGGGCCATTCTCATTCAAGTAAGAGTGTAATAGGACAGGTACCACTTTGTCAGCACAGGAAAAATGCTTTCTGATCAACTAATAATATTCTGATTAATTCTAGGCTACCTTCATCATTAAGTAATAGTCTGAACAAATAAGAAGACAATAAAATCCTCTGTGGAAGGCACTAGTCAACCAAGACAGTCCTAGAGAGTGGTAAAATCTATAGGAATTGTCTCCAAGGACTTCTGATTAGTCAAGTGGTATTTCACGCCAAACAAACAAAAAACAACCCAAGAAACCCCAACAAACCCAGCACATTTTCTGTTTGTGTTTTTTTAGACTGGCAAAACAAAACAAACCAAAACAAAATGAAAAACCTTCCTACTGTAGAAAGCTGACATTTCAACACTGCATGAGAAATACACAACACATAGATTCATGAAATCATAGAAGAGGTTGTGTTGGAAGAGACCATCAAAGGTCATCTTAGTCCAACCCCCTGCAATGAGCACGGACATCTTCAACTAGATCAGGTTGTCCAGAACCACATCCAGTGTGGACTTGAATGTCTCCAGGAATGGTGCATCCACCACCTCTCTGAGCAACTTGTTCCAGTATTTTATCATCCTCACTGTAGAGGATTTTTTCATCACATAGGGATGGAATCTCCCCTCTTTTAGTTTAAAACCATTACTCCTTGTCCTATTGTGAAACAGTGGCACTTTAATATCCAAGTATCCATTTACCCAGTACATCTGAAAATACTGAGGCATGATAATGCCACTTCTGTTGATATTGAATAGTTTCTTGCCCCACAAATTTTCCTATCAAAATTAATCTAGTATCTTGCATGTAAGTGAATGCTGGAAGTGAACACCTCAGTCATCAAATCCAGCACTCGACAATGACAAAGGTCTGGAAAATAAGTGTTTTATTCAGTTCGGTCTGAAGAACAACTGTTTTTTAACCCACTCTATAGAAATCAGTTCTTGCCACTCCATAGGAAACTTACAAAAATAATACACAAGATCACGTTTAGAGTTCCCTGAAATAGCAGGGAACTTGTTATATAAAAATCCAAAATTAACCTAGGAGAAGACTGATCCTCAAGTCACAGTCAAAAAATAACCATGACAGCATCAGAAATCTCTGCCAGCTTCACTTGAGGGGAGAAAAATTCAGCTTGGCCTGAAGTCTGAAGATAAACAATCCTAAACAAGTGAGCAATACTAAGGTATTTTTCAAGATGATAAGTATGCAAAAGAATCTGGTTCCAGGTAATGAAAATGTTTTAACTGATAGAAGCCAGAAGCAACAGTACAGATATTGAATACATCTCTACTCAAAAGGCATTGCTGCTGCGAGGTCAAAGTGTTCCATTAGAGACCCTTTCTCCTGCAAATACCACAGTATTCTTTTTTTTTAATTTTAATTATTTTTGAACTGACAATAAAGCAAATGCAGCTGCATTGAAACACTAATACTAAACTTTGCATATTTCAGAACTGTATGCACTTAAAAACAACACCCAAATGATACAACTTAATTTCATACCTATTATACAAGTCAGAAGCTCTCATCCAAAACTTGATGGCATACTTTTTGCTTTGTGCTGTCAGCTGGGAGTAATCCCATTCCAGAATTTTTTAGTCAGAAGACTCATCCATCTGACTGCTCGTCGGAATTTCTCAGGGTGTATGATAAAACTTCCCCATGTCATACAGTGCCACTTTCTGTGAGAAAATTAATTTGTCTCAATTGAAGTAACCACGGATTTTAATACCTTCAACTACTGTTGAAGACTCATGCAAAACTCTGCTTAATCTCTTTCTTCAAAACTGTGCAGCGTCATTCTTCAAAGACTGATAAAAAGGCCTATTATTTTGTGCAATCATGATTTAATATATTCTATTATACTCATTGTTCAATAAGGTAAGAGGGAGGTGAGGTCTCTTCAATTGCTGTGACCCTTCCTACAAGTTATGTTTTCCCTGTCTACTGTGACAATCAAATACACAGTTCCATAAATAGGAATTTTCTTTTTTTTTTAAGTCCCACCATATCCAATCTTGGAAATACCTTTTCCAGGGTGGACAGATGTTCAACATTACCTCTGCCTCTTCTGGGAATGTTGTCAATTCTCTCTAGCACAGTGTTGAAAGATAACCTTCAACAGATTTTCTGTTGCTCTCTAGGAATTTCCAGGTGGTGACAATATTTCATATGGTGAACCATTACATTTCAAGTAGCCTTTACAGAGTTTTAGAGAGGTAAATGTCTTCCTATCTTCCTCCAGCCCCATGTGCTGACAGGGCTTATAACTTGCTGCACTTAACTAATTTTGACGGTGCACTTGAGGGTGAGATTAATTATAGGTGCCATTGATATTTTTGTCTGTTTTAACTAAAGGCAGTAAAAGAACAGCTTATTCAGGAAACTGTATAGGTGACATAATACCCTCGACTCCTGATCTTTATTTAGGGAGTACAGAAAACTGCTCCTGCTCTCAGGAATTTGGGTGGACCTCAACCTGGAAACAAGCTAAGTCCTGTTCCTCCGAAGTCACTTCTTTATAAAGACAATGGGTATGTCCTAGGCTTTTCCAGGAAGTTGGCATTTCACTAGGTTATAATCTAATAATTTAATTTCTCATTCCAGTAGCTCTCTGTTTATGCACTCAGATCAGAGACATGTTTTGTTTCATTTTGTGAGAACACAAACAGTATTAGAATGCAGCAAAAGGATGCAGCCAACAGGCACAGCAGTTAACACATCAGCCTCTAGGTTCTGCATTGGGAATTTCTAGACCTTCTGGGCCCAAGGTCCAGGATCATTGGAGAACTTCTGGGAACTCTCTGAGAAATCTGAGAGTGCCTCTTACTGCCAGGTGAAGATAAGGTAAACGGACCCACAACAGTGTACACAAGAGGAAGTTCTCGCAGCTTCTAACAGGCTTGGTCAGCTGCCTTTGACTTAGTGTAGCTGCAGCCTTTCTTGCAGCTGTCCCATGATTAGGGAGGATCCAAGACCATTTTAACTAGTGCTAGGGAGAAGAACACTTTAGAGCCAGGCCTAGAGCACAGCAGTTTGTGCAGAATAATAGGAAATACACTTTTTATATATGTAATCTATAAAACAGCTGATCTCTTTTCCCTTTTTTTGGTGTTTTGGGGACTCGCCTCCTGAATTTGGGATGGAATTTGACAGCTATCCTTGCTTTTTCAGGCTACAGCACTTATAACACTGGACAACTTTAGATTTACAAACACAAAAGAAGTTCCTCTATTCAAAAGTACCTTTCCTCAGCTTGATTACTTTCAGCTATCTTTGCATTCTCCGGGTTGGTTGTACAAGAACATCTTGTAAGTTATTCGATGCTACTTCCACTAGAGCCACTAATTCTGTTGCTTTGGGGCAGATTAAGTTCTTATCTGTCAGCAATAACCTCTAAATGCTCCTATCACAACATCACAAGCCAATCTATTCTCCACTTTTGAACATCTAAGCAAGCAAACCGTATGCCATTAGTTTGACTGGCCATCTCACCTGCAGCAAAAGAACCCTAATCTAATCCTGTAATATATTGCCACCAAATCTCATCATCTGCAGCAGATATTCCTATTTTTCCAGTTTCTCAGCCTTTTTTCTTTTTATAGTTTTCCAGTCATCACAATTTTATAACAATATTAAGGAATGGTTCATTTGGTGTTTTCTTTCTCTTTGACAGCTTTATAGAGGAATCCTAAACATTCCTTCAATACTATTTGAGGAGTTATAGCTGATACACAGTGAATAAAATACTGTCTGCTTGTCTTTGCAATGTTTTTGCACCTCACCTTCTACAAAATTATATCTGAGCAAAATAGCTGCATTTGGAACAGTTAACTATGCTGTACAGACACACACAGTGCCTTTTTTAAAGGTGCATCTTCTGCCCCCAACTTCCTCTTTTTCTGCCTTAGGTTAAAATAAATCACATGAAAACACATGGCTTTTTGTGCTCTGCCATTTAATTACAGTAATTGTATTCTATTTCCCAAAATTCCCCATGGAATTCTATTTTTTTTTGTTTGTTTGTTGCTCTAAACTTCAGGTCTTTGCAAACCGCATCCCACAGCCAGACGTGTTTCATTTCTAAATAACTCATAAAGTTACAAAACTAGATAGTAAGATTGTTGGGTCCTCTGGGAAGAACACCGATAATACTGCTAATCATTATCAGATTAGCACTACCCAGTAACACAACTGCTTTTCCTCCATCCTCCTCAGACGTGCGATTTATGCTGCTGATGACACAATGATCTTTGGCATATTGTATAGTGTGCACCATATACATATTACAATGTGATAGCACTGGACAGAAAGCTAAGACTAGTTACTTCTCTAGCACTGCATCTCCTGACTCTAATCATTATAGACATTTGTGTTAATTTTCTTTTAATATGGGATATAAAGAGGAGAAAATAAGTCATAACTTATGCTATGAAATTTACTTTTTAGCTACGTGACACCTGCCCCTCAACAAGAAAAATTTCTATTCAGCTTTTTACAGAATCAATTTTTTCCATCCTTTTTTTTCTTCACAAGTCACAAGACTTTCATTTTCTGCTGACACTTAGCAGTCAATGGATTTTCAACACTGAAGAACAAAAAATTGAATTAAACTATATATGCTTCAAAAATTCCTCTCTACTGTCTCATAAAGGTGTATTGCCAATTTACAAGCAGTGCACAGAAACAGGAGCTGTGCCTCTGATCTGCACAGACTGTACCTGACTTCAGAACCCAAGCCTCAGAAAGGCCACACAGGAAAGCACAAGGCTATTCTAAAAGCCCACCAGAAGAAGCAGGCTGCCTGGAGCCATTTTTTTTCCTTACAGTTCAAGGGATCTGGAAATGTTTGCTGAGGACCTTCACGTACACCAGTGCTTCAGGGAATGATATTCTTCATAACGAAGTCCCTATATATTGAAGGATACTATTAAATGCCTTCCAAGCTAGTTGGCATTAAAGTACTATTCAGAACACATGCACAGAGAGATTTGCTCAATACACTGCAGTTACCACACAGCTTCAACTATCTCACTTTCATGCTGCTCAGTAATCCATCAATCCTGGGATTACTCATAATATCCATAATATTCCAAACTTCAGAGGGCTGCCAATGACTACAATTTTAAAAATAAAAATTGCTAAAATGTTTCCTCTCTTCATCATAAATGACGATTTTCTGTATAAAATCACACTGGCCTGTGATCAAAGATGGGCAATAATCAGCACTGGAACAGTGACAATTTGAATGCCATTATTTCACAAGGCAGCCAGGCTAGAAATTAATGGTATCTGCCAAGAGATAGCAGTGATTCTCATCTTCCAGCGACACACAGAACCTGCTTCTAGATCTGAAACATAAACTGAAAATCACAAGCTAGTCATTCTTTCACTCATGTATTTCACAATAATTCATTTTTAAATGTTAAGTTTTTTGTATCTTTCTGTCTCTCCAAGTTGCCTCAAAAGCTAGACATACTGTGACAAGGAAAACATTGTAAAAATCGGTAAGGAAAAGGACCCTCACTAAAACTTTGTAATCCTCCCTAAGCATCTATCATGATTTAATCTGCAACCTCTCTTCTGTGCATACAGCAGGATACATGAGTGGGTAGGTTTTTGTTTAGAAGAATAACATATAACACTGAGAACTATGAAAACCTCTTTAATACTTCTATGGAGATCCACAAAGAAAGCAATCATCTTGAGAAAACAGATAAATACTGCTAAGCAGTAGGAGCTGCAAATTGGACATTTCATTTTCAGGCATTCAGTCTGCCTGCGAAGAATCTGAAACTTACAGCAGAAGTCTGTAAAAGTAGGAAGTTGCATTTCCTTGAGTTATCAGGACATGGCAAGCCCTGCTATTTCTTCAAAAGATGTTATTTTAAAGCACTGTAAGTCATTATAGCTACAAGAGAACGAGCACCTTTACAGTGCAGGATGGTCCACATTGTATCTAAACGGAATTAACAGAAACAACTTTCTCCTGTGAGTTTCCCTTAGTTTTCACCATGTTTGACATTTATGAGACTTATTGTAACTTCTGAACTGCCTACTGCACTGAGAGGTAGGTGATTAAACTTCACTGTGTTGTATGATGGAGACATGGAAAAAAAGAAAACACATGAGAAATTGGAATGGCCAGGTAGTGGCTTGAAGGCTGAGATGGTATCCTCGGTGGAAAGAAATGCTCTATTTTGCGGCTTCTTTTGCTGTGTTGCAACATCTAATGTTGAGGTAAAAATAGGACACAACCTGTGCTTTGTGTTCCAAGCATGTTTAACAGTATGGCTGTTCCCAAGAGTCCACTCTTGCCTGGGACTCCAAAATAGGGTACTGCCACACATATACATTTTAGGGTCAGTTCCATTGCTGTTACAGCTTTCTCTGACTGAAAGTAGAAGAAAAAGTTAGCTTCTGTTTGATGAGTTATGTGTTAAAAACCACCACGGATGCTACAGGTAAACTAGCTATATAGGTTCCTTAATATATATTATATATACATATAAAGACATAAATATATAAATACAACAGATGAAGGAATGCTGGATTACTTCTTTTATCCATTAACAGAACTGTGGTAATTACAATGCTTAATTCTTATATCCTTCCTGAATACACCTGAAATTTAGGGTGGATCTAATTCATCTTAATGTAAGTACTCAATGTTGCAACACCTGGTCCGAACAAGGGAAGGTAGGACTCGTTTTGGTATACTCAGTGTTTAAGGATTCACTTATCAGAGACAAATAATCAGTAAGTATTACTATTTTCAGCATAAGCTAGAAATCAGAGCTCTCATCGAGTCTGTTAAACCTTATTTAGCAATCCACGGAACTTGCATTTCATTTCAGGCATGCAGGACTGCACTGTTAGCAAACTCTGACTTGAACACAGCTTTTCTACAGAAAGCAGAATAAAAAGGTTTACCACCAATCTACCCTTTGTGCTTGAACAAAGGTGGCATTGAGGCAGCTGGGTTGCCAGGGCTTGTTCTAAACTGGCTGTTTGAGCCAGTTTTCTACTTGCCTGGTGTCACTAGAGGCACTCAAAGCAGTCAGATGCATGACTGGGATCTGAGCCTCTGGATAACAAATCCTCCTTGGTCTGTGAGAGCCAATTTTCTTGGACAATTTCATCTGGTATTATTGCTTTCTTCTTTTCCAGTTTGTTTTAAGAGTGCCAAAGCGATGATCTCAATGTATTATAAGCCCTTCAGATAACAGTTTCAGGATTACAAAGAACAGTTGAATGACTAGCACTGGAGCCAAGTATGTCTTGTCTGGTGCTAAATCAACAATTCAGGAATATTTTTTTTCCCCTGGTGCTAAATGTTGAAACGCTTCAAGCATTTCACATATGGCAGTATTGCCTTAAATCCTCCCTTCTGTTTAGTCAGCTTCCACCCGTACCACTAGACGGCTGCTCATACATTATCAATCATAGGGGGAAGAATCCCTTAAAATCTACCATTTCATGGTTCCCTTCATGAAGATTTTACAGCTTCCTTCCAGTACTATAGTTGTTATTCTGGTAAAAAGGAATCTGCGCTTCTTTATCACAACATAAATCAAGAATAGGTTCATTGGCTTGAGTGAAGTGATTACTCACACCTACATGTGCGTGGGGAGGGGAAAAAATACTCTCATGTTACAGCACTCCACTAAACTGTACTTCAGTGTCTCCACAGACATCAGGACACACTGGCTTTTAGTAGAAAGACAAAAAGCAGAAAATATATCTGAGTGCTGCACCTCTCCTGTTAAGGGTTTGGCCCTGCATTAAACTCATCAGCAAAAAGGATGCTGAAGGGATCCTAGAAATGCTGAAGAATGCTTAAAAATGACAGACAAATGACAAACGCTTGAAAGAGTCTATTGTCTACCACAGTAGCAAGGAAATTCAATAGAACAATGTATGAAAAAATAGTATTAGATGAGTATTAATAGAATAAAAAGAGAAGATGGAACTACCATACAAAGGTGAAAACACCTACCTCAACACACACTTGCCCTATGTAAGTATACATGACCAGATAACACTGGTCCCTGAAAAGGCAAGCATACTTCTATGAGATGAATGGCTACATGTAGTGATGCAGCACTGAAAAAAAAAGGATAAAAAGAAAAGGCTTTCAGCTGGGTTTAAGCCACAGAAAAGAGAGTAGGAATTATTATGAACTTGGCATGCTGAAGAAGCAAATCACCATTTTACGAATCCTTCCACCTACTTCTCACCCCCAGTACCTCTCTTCCTGCATTCAACATTTCTTACACATGAAGGTGATGCCCATTCTTTGCTGAGACGTATGTTCAGTCTTGGTCTAGATATTTTATGTAACTCCTATACATAACTCTTATTATGGTAAGACTGACAGATTCTTCTCTTGAACACCCTGTCACTGCTGGGTGAGGATGACAGAGGTCACCCTATGCACGCTGCAATTTCCAGAGCTGTTAACAAAAGACCCTGAGTGCCTCACTTCAAAGGAGACTGTAGCTCCAGGTTTGTATCAGAAAGGTAGATGCACTGAACACAAATTCAAACAGATTTCCCATCTCCCTGATGTGGTGACAGGTCTTAAAGATTATGTGCATCTGACTGGATTCTCAGGACTTCAAGGTTCTTGCTAAAAGAATCCAAAAGTGTGGAAGTCCTATCCTGTGTATTTATGTCTGTGTATTTATCTGCAAAGCAACTTCACCTTACAGACTCAAAAACAAGGCTCTCAGGCTTGTGGGACAGCTGTCTATTGGACTGCCTTCATGTTGCGGTCCAGTGAAAACAGCTACCAAATCAGGGAGCTCACTAGTCAGCTGGTCCTGGAAGCTGGACACAAGGAAATGCCTCTTCTCTGGATTAAGACATATGGTGGTCATAATCTTTGCAACTCTCTCTCCCCTCTATTCAGTGGTGAACTACCATGAACCCAGCAAAAGTCAGATTGATTTCATTTAATAGCTATTAGAATCCAGGCAGTATACGCAGTCCATCTGCTGATCTTTATATCAATCATCTTTCCCTCCCCCTCAGTATCTCTGTTTTGAATATTTTTCAAAGAAAAAAACAAACAACCAAAACCAACTAATTTTTTTTTTTTTTTTTTTTAGAATCTGTCACCTATTAAACCATGCCACTTGTGTGGTGGTGTTTCATTTTAATTTTGTTTTCCTAACACTTTAGCAAAAGCAAAATACTGCATCGTCTTACTGGATACTTCTCCTGCTACATCAGCATTCTAATAATTTCTAAAAGACAGAAAAAGCAACTCCCAAGATATTCTATGGAGCAGATAGTCAGCTGATGCAACATGGCTTAGCCCTGCTAATAAGCAGTAGCAATTTACATCAGTGGATGGTCTGCCCTTGCTGTAGCTATTCCATCTTTCAAGTAATGCAGCAAGAATCTGAATGCTCACAGCAGCATCAGCAACATCAAGAGGTGGAGAAGGAAAAACTACATAATCAATCTGTGGGAGGCCACAGCTGTGCTGAAGAAAGTCTGGGACAGATCCCCTTGTTTGGGTTTTCCATTGGGTCTTCCATCCTATGTTCAGCAAGCAGGGCTGCAAAACTGAAAAATACATTTAGTTGTGGCTTTCTTAGCTTTAGCACAAGCCCAGCATGGCTGACATCAACAACTGACTCTAAAGGCTTTGTTAGCTCACCACAGCAGTGCTATCACAATGTGCCTTTCACACTGCAAAAGTGAACAGATCTTGCAAGATTTAACACATGCATTTCCCTGACCAGCTCACACGACTTTCAGATCAGGCCACTGCGGGAGTTGCACACTTTCTATATTAGCGGAAATAACAAAGACAAAGACTCTGCGACTTACTTAATCCCCTCTTGCTTCCTCGACTTCTCAAATTCCTTTGCAGTCTCACAAAGCTCAATATACTGTGCTGGTGAGCTGCTCAGTGAGTGCAGAAGTGGCGATTTTCCATTGAGTATTACAATTAACAGGCCTACCAGCTCATTGTTTCATTAATTCAAAATGAATACATTCTTTCATTCTCTTTTTTTTTTTCTTTTTGGTTGCACATGGCTCATTTCAGACATATTCCACTCTGCTTTCAGCAACGCAAGCAAATTAACACCAGAGAGATTCAGAATCTACGAAAATGCATCCTCTGAGCATCTGTTAAGTAGATTTTTGTTATGCCATATAAATGAGGATCAGACCTAGGTCAGGTCAAGCGCTGTGAAGGACATGCTAAACATATCAATTTGCAGCAATCACTAATCTCTGCTGCCTGCATTTTTAAGAGACAAAATAATAGCTTATTTGTCAACCCAACATGCAAAATTATGGATAGAGTTAACATTTATGACAGCAAATGGAAGAATTCTCCAGATTGTTTTAATATCTAAATGTCTTCCTATCATCTGAAAATCTATAGAGGTTTTATTATTTTCAATTTTTGATGGAAGAGAACAGTGTTGGTAGCATTTGGGAAAATACAGCGGGCGTATTCTATGCACATCCATTAAGAGACACACACCTGGAAACCTTTCAAAAAACCAGAAGTTCCTGCTTATCTACATTAGCCTTTGCTTCCTTGCCTCAGCAGGGATGAAGGGGATCAGAATAGATTAGGATAGACAGGCTAGACAGACAGACCGACCAACCAACCAAACTATCTCTGGCCCCCTTCTGTTGAACAGTTGGCAGTCTGCTGTCAGGAGTCTACTTGATGTACAGCAGTGAAAAGACACACACAATGCATTACAGAGACAGCGTGTATAACATCAGTGGAGAAGGCAAAAAAAATCTGTGCTTCACTGTCATTGTCACTCTCAGCTTATCCAGGCAATGGCTTTTGTTAACTGTTACTCATACTACAGAGGCAAAGGACAATGAACAGCTATGAAGAGTAATCTTAAAAAGAAAGAAGCATTTCTACAAGACTTTGTAAAATGGTGACCCATTTCTGAAGACCTTGTGCAACAGCCTCAAATCTAAACTGGGAGCCCTGGCACATGCTAACATTAACAAATTAAATTAATTTCATTATATTAGGACTAACATTTCTTATATTAGGACTATTTCATTGTATTAGGATTGTATCATGGCAAAGACAGCTGTTCCCTAGGATTCTGGCCAAGATAGAGAAATTCTTTTTTTTCCTTCTAATGCTAAGGTGAATTTCTAGGAAGGGGAAAATGAGAGGCTATGATAATGTGTAGTGCCAGGATAAGAAAAGGGTGACAAGAGTTGGGTCTCTCAAAGACCAGTCTTCAACCTCATTTCATTTGGTGCTTCAATAATGGACTCACCCTAAGAAAAAAGACTGTGGCAATTTAATGCCTTGATGATGAGAAAAAAAGCAAAAGAAAACAAACCCTGCCTAACACTGCAAACTCATCCTAAGTAAAACAAATAGAAAAAACAGCATGACCTTAAGAAATGGATTAATGGAAGCAGAAGTAGTACACTAAGGTACAAAAGTCTTCTTCTGTACCTTTGGATTTTATTACAGGAAAGCGCCTGCAGAAGAATGAGAGAATTACAGCTGTCATATGCAGTCAAGAGCCACACAAGTGAGGAGGAAAAGGAAGTGGTCTACCGTTATCAAGTAAGATCCTCTGTAGAGACCACACCTGAAGCTTCACCCAGTGCACAGCTTGGACATCTAACATTGTACAAGACCACTTCAGTGAACAAATGAAAGAGAAACCATGAGCTGAATTGAGCTTGCTATTTTAAGTTTACACTGGAGAACGTATAGGTCCATTATGTACAAACACATCAGGAAGCTGAAAAAATGACATATTAAAGGAAAATACTGGAATAAGGATTTACACATTATCAGAACTTAATGAAGCATAGGAACATTAAGACATAGGAACTTAATTTACTATTTCAGTCTCTTAAATCTTCATGAAAGAGTTTAGAATCATGGCCAGTAGCTACTGTTGTTTGCATGAAAAATTAGGACATTCAAACTTCAAAGATTCTTCAGTAAAGAGTAAGAAACTCTATGGTGAAACAGGACAAAAGAAGTGAGCTTCATTTAAGTGAAATAAGTGAAAGCATCTGGGGAAAAATGCTTTAATTGACATCTTTACTCAGGCATTGTTAGTGAATCAAACTTTGTGTCAGATCCTAAGATCACAACTGTCATCAAATTTTCCATTAAAATGCTTCCTTAAATGCAACTGTTAAAAAGGGTTTCATAAATAAGAGGATATTTGTTGTAATTAATGGTTTTAGTTTGCTCTGGAAAATAAATCTGATAAATTTTGTTAGGGAAATAATACTTAATGATCTACTTCAATTCCATTTTACTTAAATTATAAACTCACAAGAGGCGTTTTTTATTGCAGAGCTGAAGTAAATTCTTTCTTAATCACTCAAATCAGAATTTTGCAAGGCATTACCCTCATCTACCTAAACTGTTGATCCACAGGATATTTTTCTAAGGAAACGTACATGCTGGTGCAGACTTCACCAGAAAACAAATTCCAGCCAAAAGAACAGCATCTTAAAAAAAAATAATTATAAAAAAAAAAAAATTAAACTATGTTACTGAAAAGGACATATAGATCTGCTGGCAATTTCCAGAACTAGAAAAAGAATCTGTCTGAAGGTGCTGTGACTAATAAGTCACCAAATCAGCACCTCTTTTATGGCAGCTTTGGAGAGAGACCCAAATAAATCAGATTTGTCATAACTCTAAATACCATTTGAAATGTCAGCTGGGATTTCAAACTCAGCGTACCACGACAATGTGTTTGTAAGCCTTGACTGCACTTCACAAGACGCCTGTTGTTTTCAGAGATCAAGAAGCCATTTTCTGTGGGAGAAATTCTCCACTTCTTACCAATCATCTTTCTTCTATCTGTTCACATCAGATAAAGATGCTCATTCTGTTCAATCTGGATGTTTTTTCTCCTTAACAAACACGCTGCTGAGTATGTAAAGTTGTTCTCTCAGAAGCTGTTTTAAACAATGCTGGCTTTTTACTCATTTGGCTTTTAAAAAACATGGGTCACAACACAGAGCAGTCATACTGCCTCTACCAGCAGGCAGCTCGTTTACTTTCCACGTTTTAAAAATCCCCCTTTACCCTAGAAAAGGTCTCTATTCTTCAAAAGTCCTCTGTTGAAATATAAGTGGTCATTCATTTAAAAGAAAGTGATAAGGGGTGGGACAGAATCTCACAGGAGCTTCTTTATGGCTTTTTAGTTTTCAGTCATGAGAAACTGAATGCTTAATCTGAAATAGGTTAAAGTCTCATAGAATTGCTATCATTAGCAGAAAACAAAGAGTATAAAACACATTGGACTGGGCTGGTTCAGAGCATGGTAACTGCACGTTACCTGACTTACCTGTACCATTACTCTTCAGAAACCATTCACTTTCAGGAAAACCTTTCCCCATTGTTCACGACCACCCCTCTTCAGAGGTGTACCAGAGAATTCAGTGACTACTTTGAATTAATAAGCCACCAACAGGGTGAAGGCAGCAGCATTGTGACATGAAGATTCCCTTTACGCAGCTATGTCAGATTTATATCACTTTCTCCACACAAAGTAACTTTTTCAACAGAGAATCTAAATGTGAAATAGTATCTGAGTTGGCACTTCATCTCTTCTCCAGTGGTTGAGACAGTTGAGGACATTACATTGACCTAAACTGAATTCTTAGGGTAGAGACATCCTGAAGGCATATTCAGGTATCAAAGTCATGCTGCAGTTAGAATCACTACATAACTGATTTCTGGGCAGGTTTTTTTCCCCTGCTTTCAATTCCATGGATACACATTTTGTCAGTACACCTTTATTTTTTTTTAAGCAATCTATATATTTGCATTGTCTTGGGAAACTGTATGTCTACAAAGCCTTAGGAACAATCTAGTTTATACAACAGATAAGCCTATCACACAAAGTAATAAATTCCACCTTCAAAAACACTCCCAAACAACTCCCAAAGAAACAAAGGCCACCGTTACTGAAATTAAAAATTGTCAGTGTCCTCCTCACCCTGAGAGACTAGAAATATTATTTCCCTGAAAAATCTCATCACAGCACAGGAATAAATGGTGCAGCCAAATAACTGCTCACTTGTAATCATTTTAAGATAACATTTGCAGGTACACTTTCATAATAATGTAAGCTTATGAATTAATTTTCAAAAGAAGGCTTTATCCTTTTTACTGAAATAAAGTAAGGAGAGAACTCTTTCCTCCTTTCAGTCTTGTAACTCTTATAACAGGCAATATTAAAATGGCTTGTTCTCTGATATTCTCTGGAGAAAGGTATTATTCATTAACCAGTGTGATATATATTGTGACAAGGGAAATGATTCCCTGTTCTGAATTAAAACTCCATTGTGCATGGTGCAAACATTGAGCAAAGAGCATATCCAATCTATGTAGTGGCAGACACAGAGAAGGCAGGCAGCTAGGCAGAAATGTACTGTCAAAACACCCTGTACTGACAAAGCAGACCCCATGTAATTACAGGAAGCACTCTGGGTAATTCAGGAGCATTTAAATCCCTCTGCATAAAGTGAGCATTGTACAATAGCAGGAAGGGAAAAGAAAAATTTACATAGCATAGTCCTTCTCATAGTATCCTGTTCCACATTCCTCTGGTAAATGAGTAATGATTTGACTTTTTAATTAATTCTGACAATTGCGGAAATGTATCCATCATTTCTGATTTTTTATAATGATTCTACCTATATGCATTCTCCAAGCAGCATCATACCTTTATGAAGGAGTACCACAGGTTGCCCGTTTACAGGTGTACACCAAGCAAAAGATACATACATGTCCTAGCTAACAGCACTGCATTCAACTATGAAAGAGAGGCCAGACCAACCATGACATGGACAAGCCAGCTCTGAACATGCATAACTTCTTTGGAATCTGCCTAAATCTGAGTAGGAAAGCTCCCAGCCCCATGATAACTACAGCTGTCACATTCAGGGGCAGCTGGTCTTGCAACTTCCATGATCACCTGGCTGTGAGATGTGTTTTTCTAAAGCCATTAGGAGTCTAGGTGTGATTTTCAAAAGATGAAATATGTTATTATGGTGCAATTTCCACATACAGGAGTAAGCCCACCTGTTGCACTGGCTGAGTGTTTAATGGAAATAGAAGAGTTAGGGAAGTTAGAGCATCCTGGACTGGCTTCCATCATAAACAAAGTTCATCTTATTCTTTCACACTAGCGTAATAGCAGTGATTTTTAGGAAGGTACTTCTGACTTACATTCAGTAAAGACATGAGTTAAAATCCAGTAAAGTCTGTGGAATCTTAGGAACATCTTTAATGCTCGTGATAACAGGCTGTAAGTGGTATCAGAAGATCAGCCTTTGTTTATAAATAACATATTGATTCTTTTTTAAACAGTGAGTCAATAGGAGAGGCAAAACATATTTTCCAGTAAAATGAATGCCTTTGTGTTAACTACTTAACAGTTTGTTATTTTCTTAGAGTTTTTCTGTTGAGGGTATAAATCATTGGTCTTAATAAGCAGTATGTCAAAGGCTGGTTTTCATCCTGGAATATCAGGTTACTCTTTATTTCTATTAAGATGCATTCTCCTCAATCTATACAGATTGTATTTCCCCTTCTCTGTAATTTCAAAAAGAATTTCTCAAAAACAGAACAAGACAGAAGTATTTTACACTTCAAACCTTACCCATTTCTGAAAATGTTCTGAAAGCCCGAGTAGGAATTCAATTTTGCAGAAGTATTGTGTTTCTTCAAAACAATGAAAATGTTGATGTTTCCTCAGAAACATTATAACCTTTCCTGGATCCACAAAGGCAGCGTTACATAGCAACAGGATAAAACGTTCTCAGTTCCATCTATTCAAACACAGGCAACTGTTTTTTGAAGACAGCTAACTAAACTGTATTAAAAAGCCTACTCAGTACCCTTTCCTGGTAAGTACACTTTTTTAAAAATATTGTTAAGGCTCTAGAAGTGAACTTTGGAAAATGCAACCAGGAGGGACCTTTTGCATCATCAAGTCCTATTCCCTGCTGCTGCTAAGGGCACTGTATCATGTGTTATCATTGTAACAAACTTTTCCAGGGCTGTTTTAATTACAGTTTTGTCCCCAGCTTCTGCTGGAGAGTTGATAGAAGCTCAGCGCTCTCAACCTCTTCTCAACCAAGGCTGCAGCCAGTCCATATCGACCAGAACTTGTGTAAATTGATGAGCGTATGAAAAACCAGAATAACCTTTTGTTAACTCTATTCCAGGACTTCTAAAAGGTGTTTCAGTTCCTGAATTTTCTTGTCCAGGTGTCAAGTACTGCCATACAATCTTTCCAATAATTTCTTTCTTAGGAGAGTGCTTTATCCAGGTTCAGTACAAGCAGACTCACTCAAAAGCCTGCCTCTTTCTTCTCCTCTATAGCATCCATTTTTTATTCCTGTCAGCCCATCTCCTCACTGCCACAGTATTTTTTGCCACATTCTTATTTTTACAATTTTTCTTGTTGCATACATTGAAAATATTTATCTCAACCATCTATCCCTGCTTCTACATTTCTCACAGGAACAGAGCCATAGTTTTCTATTTCTCAATACAATTGGAACTGATATATTTGCTTCTAGTTGCTTAGATGTTTCTCCAACCTTGGTTATTTAAGTTGAAACTGCTACATTGTGTGCCTGCCCAAGTGTGTCCCACTTTTACTTGATTAAAAAAAAAGTAATAGTAGTAATAACAATAATAATAATAAAAACCTCTTGGTATAAGAAAGGAAATAGCTGGTAAGTAAATAACCAAAAGGAGTACTGAGAAGAGGAACTGAATGATAGAGATGCATAGATAGGCCTGGGGAGAAAAAGGTATGTTGTCTTACCAAAAGAGGAAGACCAGTCTAGTGATGAGACAAGGAGAGTGTGGGGAAAAGAGGGCCAGACCTTCAGCTTAGCTGTGGAAATGAGGATCTGGATGACTGCAGTAGCAGAAATGCTCAGAGCTGCTGCAGCATGCACCTCACAGAGCTTAGAAATGAACCCCAAAGTCCTTCTGCTGTAATCTCTGCAAAGGCTATTATGGCCTCTAGAAAATATATGGATGCATGGATTGCTAGGTACAGATGGCACCTGAACAGAACTTACCCTGCACCTCACCCCTTGCCCCTTCTGCATATGACAGATCAGTGAAAGGAGCAGAGCTCTGTACAGCTATGCTAAAAGCTGAAAGCTAAACAAACATGGAACTGCTTGAGAGAGCAGAAATGGGGTTGTGGCTAGAGCAGTGAAGGAGCAGAAGGCTGTACTGCACATGGTATAGGATTTGCATCTATATACAACATCAGATTAAAATCCCAAGAAAACTGAGTTATGAGCCTATGATTCCACCTTGCCAGGGTTCTGGTGGCATATAAAACACTGTGGTAGCTTATTTCACCTGACCCTACAGTGATATCGGAGATCCATAATGCAGTTACCTCCTAGTTTCTCACAACCAAAAATTTTAGTAATGTCATTAACAACCCCCCCCCAAAAAAAAAAAAAAAACCCAGCTATTCCTATGTCAAAAAGAAGACTGAACTTCCAATTTTAAAACAAAACAAAAAAACCCAAACAAACAAGAATTATAGCACAGGAATACTGTATTTCATTCATACTTCATTTTTTTCTTTACCTAGGCCAATGTCGATTTTCAGTTAAATTGCATTAAAAGAAAATTAAAAAAAGGTTTCATTTCACTCGTTAGTGCAGGCAGTAACAGCAGGCAGTAACACAGTCTTCATATGATATGTCTTATTCAATATAATAAAAGAGCTGATAGAGAAGCTATTCATACAATAAATCTGTAGGCTCTATTGTTTAATTTGGGGTTATAATATTGAACTACATATTTCCTTGTAGGCAAAGCAAAGTCATGTTCTAATCATAGAGTAGAAGTCCACTAAGCAAGATATTTACTTGCTTTAAAACCAGACATTACGGACTCTTTAGAGTGTCAGAAGCTACTATTGTATAAGCACCTTGCAACACTGTAACATTACTAAAAACATAACCAGAGACAATGCATCAGCAGTTTGTACCGCAGCTAAGCTTTTTATATATTTAGACATGCATATACATAGTGCAAAGTGTTAAAGAGAAACCTGTAGCATAACTACACAAAAGGGTACAGGTAAATGTGTAAGAAGCAAAATCTGCAAGGCAAAAATAAGATGTACTGGCAGTAAAAATGCATGGTGGAACTAGAACGGGAACTGCCTGTTTTTCCTTTTGAAGAGCTTAAAACAACTATGAGCAGCTAAAAATAAGGAAGAAAAAGGTCATCCCTTGGCTTCAGCTCCCCTTCCCAAAGAAGGCTGGAGCCTGGTCCCTCAGCCTTAGCAACTCTGAGGCCAGTGCAGATAAGAGCCACCAGCACTAATGGCACTTGATATGACTCTGCAAGGCTATGCATGCACAGCTAGTGTGGGCTATGATCGTTAAGGACCATCTGTTTGAATACTTAGTGATAATGATTGATAATGAGTAAGAGCTAACCATTAGCACAAATCACTAATGAATGTCTATAAAGCAAAGGGGTGCTCTGAAGTTTGCAACCAGCCTGACCCATCCATCTTTTGAACATGCCCACCACAGCAACTCCCTCCTGATGCAGAGATACACCTCCGTCAGTCACAATACCCTCCTGACAGTGGTAGATTCATTTTCATGTCAAACCTGCCAAAACAGAAGTTTCCTACCACTCATACTTAGGTTTCCTTTACATCACTTAGTACTGTTTTGTACCCAGGGACTGTTGGACACATACATATCCACACATATCCACCAGCTGTCTTTACTTCACTCTTAGTTACATTTCTCTCACCTATTATTAGACATCACTCGAACTCCTCAAGTATTTTAATTCATCTGTTTTGTGTTTTCTTTAGATAAATATCAAAAAGGAAGTATTTTCCATCTTCCAATAACACAGTGACAGATAAGCATTCGAGTCAACTGCTGGAGGAGGGAAACTGCAATAACAACTGTGACTATGTATCCATAATGACAACACCAATTATTTCTAATTTTTTCTAGGCTCACACTCAGTCTTAGCATTACAGTGAAAAAGGTCAGAAAGAGATTCTAACATATAATCTGTTTCCAGAGGTACCTAAATGCATACCCCAAATTCCTAAGGTGTTACCAATGTCGAGTTACTAAAATAAAAAATAAATAACCAAATCATTTAAATCTACAATTTAAATATGTGCTTCTTATGATCTAATGGGTAAAAAGGAGATACTACAAATACAGATGATATCTTTTCAGAGTGCTATATCGACAGCTCCAAGATTTCATAGACAGAGCTATTGTGCAATAAAAAAAACCCGAGATGTAGTGTGTTGAAAGCACGTTATCTGAGGTTTTCTGAGCTTTATACTATCTTGCCACTGTATCCTTTATGAGAGCTGTATAAAAGGACTGATGAAAAATCACTGAGGAGTTTAGAAAGCATTCCAAACTTGTCTGCTTTCCAGCAGAGTCCCGCTGAGGTTAAGCGCCACACTTTGCTTATTACTGTAATTACCAATTGCATTTTTAAGTTTGGTTGCAAGCTTGAAGCAAATAATAGCTTGGGAGAATTGTTCGCCTGTTTGTGTGTTGGGGTTTTTAAACAAATTCCCTCTAGTGAACTTAAAATTTAGATGTCAGGGAGTTCATTTCAAAGACTGCCAGCAATTACGTGCCATCTGAAGCAATCACAAAACCAAACTGTGCAAGGAACTTGAGTATTTCGCTACTCAGAAAGATGATAGAGGATTTTTTTTGGTCAGTTTTCCACCTGTAATCACCAACAGAGAACAACTTTGTGTCAAAGGTCAGTTTGTATTTTCAATCTATGAAGATTTGCTCTTCAGGGGAAGACAGGCCTTTGTAGGAAGTCATGTCTTATTTCCAAAGCCAAAACCATAGCCTTCAATGATGGGCAGGAGGGCAAAAAACAAACATTTTACACTACTTTCAGTATTTTTAAGGGAAAGCTTTTCTCATGGGAAGAAGATTCAGTGACAAGAGCTCATTGAAGGCCAGGGTCAGCTCCAGCAGTCTCCCTGCTTAGTAAGGCTCTCATTACAAGTGTATTTTGTTCTGCTCCAATGCAAGCATTTACGTGACTTATGCATAGCTTAAACTGGTTTACTGTATGTTTTTCCCAGTATTTTTACCAGAAATCATTCTGATGTGAGAAAAGAAAACTATGAATATATGGACCCATCTACCTGTAGATTCAAAGAGCTGATTAAATACGCAGAGTTATTACCCACTGAAGTGAGTTTTCTGTCATGTGAGAATTACTGGTAAAATAAGAAACCTGGCATTGACTTTATTTATTTGATTTTTATTCTGTGTTTAGCTTCTGTGCAAGAGATCTTCTCTAAGTGTAACTCTTTAAATTATCTCTGCTTATTATTTTGGGCAACTCCTAACCTAACCCTCATGTAGGCAAAACTCCTACTGATCACTTAAACCCATTATGACACTAAGTTTGGATGACACATATGACAATAATCAAAATAATGGCAATATCGGCTGGACCTCAGAGAACAAAATATGCAAGAGTAAACAAGCTTCTACAGTGAAAAAGTATGTAATATAGTGTACAATAAAAATTTCATGCACTTTGTAGGAAAACACAATTAATAAAACACTTCATATATACTTCACTTTGTGTATATGCTATAAAGTACTTGGTTATTAATTTCTTTAATTCTATATGTGAGTTGTTTACCACTAAAATAATTTACAATCCCTGCAAAATCCTACTGTATTTCTATTCCTTCTCTAGACATAAGTAGTTACTATATAAACTAAGCAGCAGTTGACGTACTTCTTCCATTATCCAATTCACAAGCTAATATACCTTTTTTTTTGTTCTAATAATTTCTTTGTAGTAACTTATATTCTACAGGTTTTTCCCTTCACGGTTTTTGTTCAGTCAAATGGGATGTTTACTAGTATCTTTACAGTACAAACATGCAGCTATTGCTTTGATGATTTTGTAGAAGCTTCTTGACCTATCTAACATTTTTACAAGTTCATTCCTCTACCCAGCTTATCTCAGGAGGATCCTGGTTCATCTAAATACTTAAATTTGCATTTAACTTTAAGTGCATAGGAGAATACTCCTGAAATCAGCTAGTCCTTCTAAATTAAGCAGGAGCTTGAGAACCTTGTTGAATTAGGGTGTATGTGTCTTAAGAGATGCTGAGATAACTGCAGAAGCTTTGGGGTTTGTTGGGCTTTGGGGTTTTTTTCTGGTTTTTCTTTTCTTTTTCTTTTTTTTAAGGCTCTTATCTGATTGAGATAAATTTTCTGGAATTAGCAGAAACTGTGACACCAATGGTGCTACTTGCACATTTTTCACATTCGTTATGCTCAATTTGAATAAATGGTGCAGTTAATATTGCATTTCCTTTCATTTATGTGACCTGGTTTCTATAAGTAGCCAGGCTTCTTTTCACCTTGTACCTGCTATCTCCACACTGTGGACAGAAAAGGCTGGCAAAGGAAAAACTCCAAAGAGAAGATACAGACATTGTAAACAAACTAAACTGATCTCACGTGAAACCAGGAAGGTTTGGGAAGGAATAGGAGTGCTGGTAGAGAGCAGGAATAAAATAGGCCAGTTTGGCCAGAACAACTAAGTGATGCCCCTCACTGAGGGCATACGGCAAAACCACACAGAAAATCTTACATATGCTTATTAGACAAGTAAAAGATCCTTTTTAATTCTAATGAGTAGAGGCAGCTTTTCAAAATTACTATTTGTTCCATAACTCACTGATAATAATATTTGTTGATTTGTGTATTAGCAAACACATCTTCACTAATAGATGTTTTTATTATTTGACAAGTTACAGAATTTTTCTCCCCAGTGAACAAACAAAATATCAGTAGAAAATTTCCTAATGCAAATACAGTGAATTGACAAAGAAACTAGAAGATAATAGACATTTTAAATTGTTAAACTTTTAAACTGAGATTTTCTCAAAGGTATGTTAATTAACAAGTGAACTGCAGTTATAATTAAATCCATTTAGTTAAAAAAATTAGTGCCCCAATCATTTCTTTAAAGTAAGTAAAATTTACTTCAGCTGTAATTACGGTATATCCTTACAGTTCAACATTTCTCTACCAACTCTCTTCCATCTCATACTTTTCAGTGGGTTAATTAATTTCATGTCCAAACAAGTTCAAAATAATATTTATTCTATTATTATCACCCTAGTAAGATTAAATTGTCAAGCATTTTAATTCTAACCAAATGCCATAACATCTCCTTCTCTTTTAGATTTTATTTTGTATACCATCAGACTGAAGTTGCAGCAGCAGACTGGCCTTGCACACTTGGCTGCTTCCTTCTCTCCCCAAGCTCAGCAGCAGCTGATTTACTCAGTTGTTTAAATAGACTGGCAGGCTGAGCTACTGCTGGTGTTCAACAGTCAGCCTCACCTGTTCAACCTATTCCTGCCAAATTCAAAGGGTTTTTTTATCATCTTCTTTTTAAATAACACAATGGTGGAATGTTGAGCTTGCACATTGTACCACATTAAGCAAAAATATGCTAGAGTGCATGATTTGCATTGCTGAAAAACTAGAAAAATGGGTGGGGAAAAACAGAACTCAGGTTAAATAGGACCATTTAAAGATATTATGTGGTCGAAATTATAGCTGAGGGGAACAAGTAATGAGGCAACAGTATAGTGGGGTACAAGCTGGACCTAAATCAACACTGTCAAGCCATGGCATAAGGAAATCACTACTATTAGCTATGCTAATGCAAACAGCTCCAAGAAACTTCAAATGACTTATTGAACCATCCAGCACCAGCAGTGCTGAATTTAAGCACTATGCCTTTCTTTGGGCAATACTCTTGAAGAAAGGCGCATGTTTATGGAAGGTGGTCTAGAGAAGAGAAAACACAGTATTCAAAAGCCTAGAGAACGTGAACACATAAGGATGAGCTGAAAGAGCTGGCTTTTAGTCTGGAAAAGTGAAGCCTGAAAGGAAGAATGGTGAAAGACTGTGAAGGAGTAGTGCAAAAACCAAATATGAATGGATTGTTCCTCACATCTGTGAGTGATAGAAAAAGGTGCAAAATGGGTTTAAATTTCAGAAAAGAGGTTATAAGCACATTTCCAGGAAAGCTTTCAAGAGACAAGGACAGCAAATCAATGTTAGACCTAATCTGAGAAAGGTACAGAGCCCTCATTACCATGTATTCAAAAAAAAAAAAAAAATTAAAAGAAAAAAAATGAGGACAAGCATCTGTCAGCATCTGACCTTATTTTGAGGTAGAGATATGAAACTAGATGACTTCTCAAGATTAATCTAGTTCTCTTTCGTGTAAGCAAATGGTTTAATTGGCTATTCTCCACATACTCTTTTCATAGCTACAGATCCTATGGTTCAAAAAGCGACAGGGAAGATAGCCTGGTGATCTTGTAATTTCTTGACCTTGTGATTAGGTAGGAGCTTTGAAACATTCTAAAGTAATCCCTAGGCTCTTTCTAGTCATGCTCATAGAACTCCTCTAAAAGCATTTTGGCCACAAGAAACTGCAGAAGTTCAGCAAATTAAGTTTTAACCTCAGTTATTATTTCATCAGTCATCATCACCTTTAAACTGCATCTTCCATGCCACAGGGGCCCTTAGTTGCTTGCCTTAGCCAGAATTAGGGTTCCTCTGCACACTCCAGGTAATGGGCAAAGTGCTTAGAAATTCCCACACTTATCTTCTACACACTTCTACAGCATCTTATCTTCCAAAGTGCTTGATGATGCCACACTGACATCTCAGTGAAATGGAATCAGTTTTGAGAAGAAAAATGCTGTGAGAAGAGTAGAAGAGTAATTCTGGCAATGACAAGAAGAAATAGAAAGGCTAGATCTTTGACATGCACAGTGCAGGCACACCCTCATCTGAAGGATGTCATTCAGAAGAATTACTTACTTCTAAATGGATTCCCTGAATATATTGCTCCCCAAACCATGATTATGCACAGTTCAACTATATCCCATTTGAGTTCTCCTAAAACTCTAATGCATAACAGTAAGAACGTAAACTGCATTTTCTAAATGTCAGAAAAGCTTAATAAAACTAAAGAAGGATATGAATGTGCCTATCTTTTACTTGGACCTGTAATTCGTAGTCATCAGTGATGATGTTCATTGCTGAAACACAGTGCAATGACTGAAGTATCTAATTCAAACTGTGTGCATTAACTAAAAAATAAATGAAATCCCAAATCCACAGGCAGAGTTTCTATGCCAGACCCTTAATAAACATAAATTATCAGCTGAGGATCTGGACCAGCCTTGCTCTATCTTCCTCCCAGTTTAAAAAAAATACCATTAATTGTACATAAAAGATACTGATGCTTCTGTTTTAATTAAGCACAGCAGGACTTTTACATTTTTATAGCATTGCCTAAAAGGAGGTCAGAGATCAACCTAGTCAAAGATTCCAGACTGCTCACAGAGGATGGAAAGAATCATTGTGAGTCCAAGATTAGTACTAACTATGATGCTAGTGATTGCTGACACTTACAAAAGAAATGGAATCTGTCTGTAATACACATGAAAAGCAAAAAGAGATGCTTGGCAAATATAAATGATAATTAAAAAACATCTAAATAATGCCTGATGAGTTCATGAATTCAAATTATTTCTCAAAATCTTGTATTAACTATCATTTGATGGCTTGGTTAATGCAAGTTCGTTTCAAAGCCACCAGAACCTATTCTATTCCAGAGCATGTAAGGTTAAGAAATGTCCAGTCCCAGCAACTGCCCATATGATACACTCTTGGAAATCTTGTGGTGAAAACTTGCACAAAACATACTGCAAAGCCACACCTTATTGCTTCACTGACCTATTTATTTACCCAGACTAAGCTCGTGCAAGTGCAGCTTGTCAGAAGAGTAACTGGGCTCACAGGCCATCAATCAATCAATCCAAATGGACAGTGAGACTTATTCTGAAGTTCAGCACAGAAGATTTCATGAAGAACCTGTAGGGGCCTGAAATACTTAGAGATGTAAATAAATTCACTGTGATGTCTCTGCGTGTTGCTATGAATAAGTTAAAGGGACACTGTCAAGGTTGTTTGGCTAAGAGATTGTTAGGCATGAAATATAAAACAAATAAAACCCACACATGACTTAGTGTGTAACACAGTAAAAACAAACCTAAACCAGCTATTGTTTGGTGCTTGCTGCTTTTGTTGTGGTTCTTTTTGTTGTTGTTTGAGTGTTGGGGTTTTTTATTTATAATTCAGTTTGGTTTTAAATCCATGACCTTGAAAGGAGTTGGCTTTCCAAACAAATATATTCCAGGAATCAGGAAGACGTGATATATGTGAGGCATTTTTTGGTAGGGAATTTTATTCTTGTTTATCAAAGTTAAATAATTGGGAAATAGTTGGAAACCAGATCAAACTTAAGCACACCATTGAAAAAGAATAAATTGGTGTTCAGTCAGAAGGTATAAACCAATGTGAGCTGTGAGCTGTCCTGCTAACCATTCCCTTAAAGCTGTTTTACTTCCGTATGGAGTCAGAGAACTAAAATTAATCATGCCATATTTCACTGCCCAAAGGCTTTATAAATTAAGAAGACATCTTTAATCTCTTTCACAGATACAAAAAAAAGGGTACAGAAAACAGTATCTCACCAGGTGTTTCTTTTCTTCTTACAAAAGCCAAATATATGGCCAGTGTGCTTCTACTTGCACATCCAGCAATAGAAAATACCTTTTTAAGGAAGCACTTGAGTAACATTAAGTAGCAGAAAATAAAGTGGTCTCTCTGTATTCATTTTGACAAACCTGCAAGAGGCTTTCTGTCAGAAAAACAAATCCATGAAATGCACTCAGATCCATTTTCTTGTTCTGGTATCTTTTAAACATAATTTTTCATCATAAGTAAAACCCAACCTTATGGAAAAATCAGTTACCTCCCCTTCAATATATATATATACCTTTGGTTTTGGTTTTGTTTTATTTTGCTTTCCCCAGTGCGGCTTTCAATCCTAATTTAGTCTTCTGTGTTAATCAATTCCAACATCACTATGTGAACTTTTTGTCTTTTTTTTTTTAATCTAAAAATATTGTTATTTTTATTATCTAAAAATGTAAAAAAGAACCAAAACTTCCCACCAATACAGGGTAACTAAAAAAATGCATCATAGGCTATGCTTAATGCGTGCACACACCTTATATTAATTTTATCATTGCCCTGGCATTTTTTAAATAGCCAGAACAGTATAGTCTAGTGGAAATTTTTCATGGTAGGATGAGGTTCTCTTGTTCATAAACTGGAATACACATTACAGGAATCTTTATCTAGGTTACATAATAGGTCACATATTGACTATTTATAACCGTGTTAATTAAATAAAAAAAAAAAGAGAAAATCAAGATAGCTTGTTGGTGCTGTTGCACACAAGGAAGATCACTGAATTTCAGCTGCTCTAAAGGTTAAGATTGGGACAATTTTTGGTTTGACCAAAATAAACATTAGGACATATGGCCTCACATCTAATACTTAAAACCTGATTCTATAAAAGTTAATGTCATATAAGTCATGCCTTCCTCACAGACACCTTAGAAAATCTGGAAAACTACCACAAACATTATAGCAAGTTTTAAGTGAACGCCAATGAAGAGATATTGTTAAAAAGATTTAAAAGGCAGATGAAAAGCAGAAAGCGTGTGGTTGGATGATGATATAAAATCTAATTTTCAAAATTAGCTAAAAAAAATTACAGGCTTCAAAAGGGACTATTAAACCAAAGACTTATATAACTACTCAGGAGTTAATTTCAGTCAGGAGATTCACATCATGTAAGTCTTGGCTGAAATTTCTGAACAAATGGAAAGAAGTCAAGTGGCTTTTAAACCCTACTCACTCTACACAGAAAAGTTTGTGGAGGCCTCAGAATAATATTGTCCCTATTTTACCAGCACTGGAAGCAGACAGTATGATGGGAGTGACTGTAGAGCTGTCCTCATGTATTGCCCAGCCCTCCTCACTGAGCCTGTGTTGGAAGTCTCAGATGAAGTCTTAGATGGAAGCTGCACATGGTGTATGCACCCAGCACTCTCAGCATACTGTATGAGACTACAGGTGGGTGGTATGGCTGGAGCTTGGAAGACACAGATGGGTTTCATTCTACCTTCACAGAAGTGCTGCACTGCACCTGTGTAGAGAGCCAACACAGAGCTCTGAGGTGTGGATCCAAGTCACGATGAGACTTGAGAAACTGAACTTCCCATGGTTTATACTAAAAATCAGTACAGATTGGCAAAGCACAAAGACAGGAAAGCAATACAAGCAGGTGCACAACTGCTTCTTTCAGCAGCTTGAGCTCACAAGGATAGAATCTGCTTTTTTTTTTCTAGTGGAAGTTGGCAGCTTTGTGGTTGTGCCGGTGGTGGTGTCCTAATTTGGCTGGAAGCCGCCATGTTTGGATGATTCATTATTTGCTGCCTTCCAGAACTGCTATTATGGAAGGAATACATTTTAAACTGAGAACATGCACACTTAAACATATTGCAAAAGATGTGCTAGAAGCCGCACAAAGAGGTTGGTTTTAATTTGCCAGGTCTGACTTTAGTGTTGCTTTTTTTGAATAGAACATGTAACAGACTCAACTGAGGAACTACTTAGAGTTTGATTCATTTCAGAGACAGAAATAATTCCTGCCTAAATACCTTATTTCAGCACATAGGTGTGCTCCATCAAGCCATATATGTAAGAATGCAAACTATTTCTTCACACTTATATGAAACATATAGTCTTTATTATCCTGCAAACTTACTGTAATCCCCTCATAGCTAATTGTTTTGACATCCGTAGGGGGACTGACTTATTCTCCCAAAACTACAAGCTTTGGGAGACTATAAACTCCTACACCCTTACTCTATTTGTGGAGTCAAGGAGGGAAGCTGATTTTCATTTACAGACAACTGATAACTTCTCACAAGTCCTAGTCCAGGAATACAGAATACATACACACATCATCAGTTCTCCTCACCTCTACCCCCCCCCCCCCAAAAAAAAGGAGAAAATCCTGTGAATCTGAAGGATTCTGTTTGAACATTTTCCAAAGAACTGGCATCTTTTTTTTTTCTCAAAAAAATAATTACACCTTTCACTTTTTTCAGTAAAATAATCTATTGACAACCATTACTTCTTTTACCCTCAATTTTCATTTTCAGTACTGAAAAGCAAAAACAACAACAAAGAAAAAGCTATCACCAAGATCTAGTTTTGTCTCTTCACCTGAAAAACCTTAACTAATTGCTAATACGCCCTGATTCCCTGCAAATGATGTGATGCACTTTTAGCATTCAGGTTTACAACTCTCTTTGTTCTATTCTCAATTTCTAATCCTCCACACCATCATCAAATAAGAGAACCTTAGATGTTACCTCAGTATTCCTCATATGGAAAAAAAGGTAAACCACCCACCTTTTAAAATTAGGTTCAAATAGGTGACCTAGGTCAAGTAGGTGAAGAGTTTTACGAATCTGTTTATGAACATCTAGAAACTGATACTTGTTTGGTCATATTTGATAGGACTGATCTTACTGTGTGTCACAAAAAACTATGCATCTATCAAGTTTTCCCTGTTCCCTCCAGAGACACTCCAGACAGTAATTCATCTCATCCATGATGCACACATGTTCAAGTTTGGTTCTCCTGGTGACTGGAGTTAGTAAAGCACAATTCACCGCTTAGATATTATGCCCTATTTTCAAACTGTTAAGCACCCAGTCAGAGTTTACCCAACTAACCAGGCTTCGGGATTTAGAGGCATATGAGCTCTTTGCTATAATTCAATTACAATGAATGACAATTCAATGACAGGCTCAGAGCCTGAATATTGCAGAGCATGGAGGACCCAACATTAGAGACCATGAAAATTAAGAAAATAAAATGGTGCAAATTAGTAATACAGGAAGTCAAAACACTGATTCCAGAAGAAGAGTAAGAATTAAGCCATCAGTTCTTGACACAGACAAGTCATTTTGAAAACAGGATCAGGCTTTACCATCATTACACACTCATGAGTGTAGTCTGGACAAATTGAACAATCATGAATTATTCCCAAACCAAAAAAGCAAGATTGGAACAAAATGCACCAAATTAGTCAGCCTGAAATGGTTTTGATGATTTTAAAGGTCTTTTCCAACCTAAAATATTTTATTATTCTAATTTTAAAAAGTTGGGGTTTGGCTTTTTTTTTCCTTGTTCGATGAGATTTTGCTTTTCTGTTTTGTAAGTGGGGCTTGAAACTATTATAAAAACTTACCTCCCAAATACTTTTTATGTAGTGATTTTCACCAAGATGTATTAGGAACATTACAACACACCCCTTTTGAGGTTCAGAGGCAGGGGCTGCTTGTCAGAAGAGGTTTGTTTAATTTGCTGTGCTTTTTTTGCACAGCTTGGACTATTATAAACCAGCATTCAAAGTTCTTAGTCAAAGTGAACCAGATCATTCAACTGTGGCTCCCACTGTGCTCACATTTAAGCATGTATATGACTTCACTCACATGAGTAACCATCCTGATCTCTCTCTGTGATCAAACGTCAGAACTATATTAGTGTTTGTCTGTAACAAGAATAGGCAATAAACACAAATAGTCTACTTATGAGCTATTGCAAAAGTTTAAATAAAGAAACTTCAAATTCTATACTGGAAATTATTAGTATTCAGTTTTGTCAAGATTTTTTTCTGGGTGAGCATCAGATCTAAGAGAAGCCTGAAATCCTTCCAAGTGAGAATACTTTTTTGACAGCCCATTAATTTTGCCCTGCTCTCTATGTCATTTTGCTTGCCTTTCTGATCACTTCTGAATCACTGTGAAAACGACATTTCAGAGTTATGTGGGAAGGTTTTTACGGGCACCATACTAAAAGATGGATATTGAAAGGGGTAAGATGAGGAGTTCTCATCTGACGTTGCAGGGTTTACAGTTAAGATAAATTCACTAATCAATTCCTATCCTATCATCTTTCATTAGTCAGTTCAGTGCATGGTCTGAACACCTCATGGGCTGCTTGTCAAAGGGACCAAAAGAGAGATAAGAAATGATGTAAAACTATTTCCCTTGACAGTACCGACACAGATGGAGACTTCATTCTGACCATATTGTCTGCTTTAGTGCCATCCCTAAAGCCATTAACTATCATAATGATGGGGCTCAAGTTATTTATGTCTTCACAATTTCCTGATGGTTTTTGCAGCATTACATCAACATGCTGTGACCTACAGCAAGACTTTTTATTAGTCCTTGAAGGTGGCTGATACATGCAAAATGCTTGATATAAGGTATTTACTTATAGCGAAAGTACAATTGGGAGTTAGAACACCAATTTTGTACAGTAACTGATCTAACATGAAGTAGAAATGTTACACTAATTTGCTGCATATCTGTTCTTTTGTGTGTCAGGGCTTGAGGATTTTTTTAACCTTTCTGGCATTTTATTGGTGATTAAAACCAGAAGATAACACTTACTATTGATGACTTGTTATAACCTGTTTTACTTCAAATACTCTTGTGAAAATTATCATAATTCCTGATTTACAGGAAAAATGAAAAAATACTGGTCTCAAAATTACAATTTAATAAAAATAAAATACAGAAATGCAGTCTGATAAAATTAAGAAATATCACTTCCATATTTCCGCCCTGCATTCCCACGCAGACAATACAGAGCTCCATAATTGCAAAGCTGCAACAAGCAGGTCCCTAATTCAAGATTTGGAAAAGATATATAAAATTGGAGATCTCAGCAAATGAAGAAATAAGTGGGTGAGTGATATAGGGAGTGATATAGGGAAGGGCCATGACTACCTAACATTAAAATCATAGAATACAAGGTTGGAAGGGACCTCAAGGATCATCTGGTCTAACCTCTCTTGGCAAAAGCAGTCTTAGACAAGATAGCACATCAGCCTCCCTAGCCAGATCTTAAAAGTGTCCAATGCTGGAGAGTCCACCACTTCCCTGGTGAGATTATTCCAATGGCTGATTTTTCTCAATGTGAAAAATTTTCACTGCAATAGCTTACAATAGGGAAAGTGATGCTCAAAACAGCTCACCCCTGCCTCCCCCCCCCCCAAAAAAAAAGGGCAAAGAAAAAGTTAATCAGATACTCTAATATCTCATTGTTGTGATTTAAGCCACGTTGTTAAACCACGTGGTTTAACATCTCACATCGTGTTTTAAGCCACATTAAGTTTATGAGAATAGCGCAATTTATCTGCTCTGTGTCAAGGAGTTTCCTACTGTAGCAGGAACCCTGACAACACAGAAGCAGAAAGAGCAAGATGGAACTACTAGCGTGATGCATTTTGTACTCCTAACACTTTTATCCCAGGTGTAGTTATGCCAGTTTTCAGGTGTCAGGCCAGATTCAGCCCTTGGATGCCACTCAAACAACCGCTGCCAATTCTAATGGGGCTGCCTGCATATCTGCCACTGCAGGGCAGCGTTTGCCTCTCAGATCAGTGAAGGCATTGTAAGAGTTGTTTACATTCATGAAGCAAATTATGAAAGTGTCCTAAAAGGTTGTGAAATCCACCCCACTGTTTGTCTGATTTCATTTACTTAGAAACTGGCTTAAATTACTAATCCTTTCAGTTTGCCTATGTGTGATCTGTGGAGAGTCCCTTTCTGCTGTGTTCAACTTCCCCCATGAGAGGAGGTATTCACACCTGTGCTATTCACGGTGCTGCCTTTCAATACAGAATAGCAACCCAATTTTGATGTAATTGGAATGGTAGCTTTGATGCTCAGAGCTACTGTTCTGCAGAATTTAACAGGGAGATGTTTGGTCTCTGTAATCATGGTGATGTTTATAATTTGCTGCAAAGTAATTCAGCTAATAGGATCTTAACTAGAACAAGCTCCATGGTGAATGCATAGTATGAATGTGAGCATGTGCTGGATGAACAGTCACTTACAGGTGACAAAACTGGTTGCCAGCTTGAGTATCATGTAATTTAAGAGGATAATAGAGTCATAGAACCATAGAATAGTTAGGGTTGGAAAGGACCTTAAGATCATCAAGTTCCAACCCCCCTGCCATGGGCAGGGACAGCTCGCTCTAAACCATATCACACCATAATGTGCCAAAATTCTTTGAATTCCATTACTAAAAATCTTGAAACATCTAAATATCGAACACACCTAGTCAAAAGGCCTCATTCAAACAGGTAATTATTCCCTTAAACCTCAAGTTGCAGAGATACTGTGTAATAGCTGGACAAACTTATGACAGGCCAACTGTGTTTATGTGTATGGACACTTACAAGTGTCCATACACATATGCATGCAAATGTACTCACACACAGAGCCCCTCTCTCCCCCTCTGTAAATAATCCCTAGGATAGGGACATGGCAAGAATTTAAAATAACCTCTTAAAATAACTATGTCCTCCATATTAAAAAATATTTTATGTTCCTGCACCCTTTAAAAGGAAAAAACATTTTGGGAAACCTGAAGGCAAGAGGCTGAGGCTCCTATTTCCATGAGTTTTTAAATAACATTAGAAGTCTGTGAAATTTTATCAATAACCACAGCTCACATACCTCCCAAATGAAGACTATAACCCTCTCTTTGCATTTACCTTTATGCACCGTTTTATCATTTTGAAGTCTGACATCCAGTATTATTTTAGCACCGGAAATGCTCCAGAAAGAAAGGCTTCCACTGGGAAGTTGGGAGCACTTCACATGCCCTCCAACAGCCATAAAAGACAACATTAGACACATGAAAATGAAAAGCATGAGGATCTTCATGCAAATGATAATGCAAGAACCCCTAAAAAAAAAAAAAAAAATCACTGTAATTACATTTGCAAATACACATTTCTTCAAGAGGAAAGTTTAATAGATTAAAAATCCAGTGATTTGTGGAGGGAAGGTGCATTTCATGTGCCCTGTGGAACATATGTGTCAAACAGATTCTAGTTCCTTCTGTGTTGCTTTTCTTATGCTAACATCTAATTCTGGAAGAGTACCAGTCCCTTTGGAAAGCAATAAACTACAAAGACTGTATGCTTCCAGTGTATATAACATACCTAAACAAACATGCTAAGTGTTGGCTAGCCCTAAACTTGGTGCATATGTTGAATCCCAGCCACAAGCTTACTGGCAGTGGGATACAATATTTGCGTAGTTGCAGAAATTGCCACTTTTTGTATTCTTTTTTCTTTTATTGGAGCAGACTGAACGACAGGCAGGGCTGCCAGAGAACAGTAGCTTTTGATTTCTTGTCACACAGAAGTCCTCCAGTGCAGAAGCCTGGCACTGGCAGGAATGCTCAATGCGTTTAGTATTTAGATTCTTTTCTTTCTTCATTCTTAAAATATAAAACAAAATAGAATTTCTTCCCTGATAAGAGGAAATGTGAGCTTGTAGTGCATGTGCTCTGGAAGGCTCATACATTTTCTGCCACTAGTTGCAAACCTCAGTAGTGAAGGATGGAATAGGTTTTTCTAAAGATTAGAATGTAAGCGGGCGTACACTTGTATAGCCAAGCTCTTTATTGACAGCTTTCATTTCTGCTCCAACAGTGCATAAAAATGTGTGGCATCAAAACACCTGCCCAATTTAGTTGACAGGCAACAGCTATATGCCTTTTCAAAGTAGAGGTTTAGGAAAGAAGCTCACACTAAATGAAAAGCTCCTACCTGCTCAATCTCTGTTCAATTAAATGACTGCTTTCACTGCAAATTTTGCTTCAAAATTCCTGTCATTCAGGATTTCTATGCATTTTTACAGCTCTGAATGTATATGTATGCTGGTTTGCTACGTGAAGAATCACATTCCACTTCACTGCCAGAAAGAAGATCAAATTTCCAAAGCCAGACAGTGAACTCTGACTCACAGCAGTCTCTCCTGGTGTCCAGGCCACCTCTATGCTTGCCTCTATCTTTCCCCTCTGGGGTGTTTCTACTGTTGCTGATGCTATCCCTTCAGGAGGATGTAGCAGACATAAGTGAATCTGCTGTATTTTCTTCATTTGGCTATAATCATACCACCACTGGACTGGAGGAATTACAAACAGCAATTTTCCCCTAAGACTTCTGCCACTGTATTCACCATACCATTTGAACGCTTTCTACTTAAAAATCAGCATTAAGGTCCCTGGCTGACCATTCAGACCATTGCTAGCGCTTCTTCTTACAAGGAGCATAATTTAGGAGAGTCTGAAACTACGCTACCTGCATATACATGCACCTCTCAGTTATGTCCTCTGCTACCTCATTTGCACATCATAATCACTGATCTGTGCAAAAACATGGAAAATCGGCATTTTACAAACCACACTAAACTGCTTGTTAGGTACTTCTGCACTATATGCTAGTCTGAGCACCCATGTGCATTTGTCATAACTAGGCAATCTGGCTTCAGTAACTGTCCAGAACTGTCCAGCTTTAGAATCTATATGTATACGAACCAATTTTAGACTCATAGAATCATTCAGTGGTTTGGGTTGAAAGAGATGTTAAAGATCACCTAGTTCCAACTCCCCTGCCATGGGCAGGGACACCTTCCACTAGACCAGGTTGCCCAAAGCCCCAACCAGCCTGGCCTTGAACACTTCCTGGGACGGGGTATCCACAGCTTCTCTGAGCAACCTGTGCCAGTGTCTCCCCACCCTCACAGCAAGGAATTTTTTTCCTAACATCTACTCTAAATCTACCCTTTTTGAGCTTAAAGGTGTTCCCTCTTGTCCTATCACTACAACCCTTGTATAAAGTCCCTCTTCAGCTTTCTTGTAAGTCCCCTTTAGCTATTGGAAGTCTGCTATAAGGTCTCTCCAGAGCCTTCTCCAGGCTGAACAACCCCAACTTTTTCAGCCTGTTTCCATAGCAGAGGTGGTCCAGCCCTCTAATCATCTTTGTGGCCATCCTCTGGACTTGGTCCAGCCTCTCCATGTCCTTCTTACGTTGGGGGCCCCAGAACTGCACACAGTGCTTCAGGTGGAGTCACATAAGAGCAGAACAGAGAAGCAGAATCAACTCCCTTGACCCACTGGTCACCTTTCTTTTGATGTAGCCCAGGATAAGGTTGGCTTTTGGGGATGCAAGCACACACTACCAGATCATGTTGAGCTTCTCGTCAACCAACCCTGTTGTCTTTCTCAGGGCTGCTCTCAATCCAGTCTCCACCCAGCCTGTATTTATGTTTGGGATTGTCCTGACCCGGGTGAAGCAGGATCTTCCACTTCGTACGGTTAAACTTCATAGGGTTGGCATCAGCCCACCTCACAAGCCTGTCAAGATCCTTCTGGATGGCATTCCTTCCCTTCAGTGCATCAACTGAACCAAACAACTTGGAGTCATGAGCAGATTTGCTGAGGGTGCACTCAAACCCACTGTCCATATCACCAACAAAGATGTTGAACAGCGCCAGTTCCAACAATGACCCCTGAGGGACACCACTCGTCACTGATCTCCAATGGGACAAAGAGCCATTGACCACAACTCTGAGTGTGGCCATCCAGCCAATCCCTTATCCACTGAGTGGTCCATCAGCCAAATCTATGCCTTTCCAATTTAGAGCAAGAAAATTTAGAGATAAGTGAAACTATATAACAAAAAAAAAGGGCAAATTTCTTTTTAATGATACTCTGATAACAGTTGGGAAAAAAACTACAGTTCAAACAACCTCACCCCTATCATCCTTTAAAGTATTCCTTAGACTTTGTTTTAGTTATAGGAACACATTTTTCTTTGTTTCGAGATATAACTAGAAACAACATTGACATCTGAGAATTTGAACATGTCCAGGATTTTTTTTTTAACTTTAAAACTTTTCAGTTCCTCATTTCTCAGTTGAAATTTAACAGTTGAAGTTAAATTCAATAACCACTGAACTGACACTGCAAACTGCACTGTTCAACAGGAACAACTATTTTTATTATTACTACTTAGAGATCAAAGTCAACATGAGGAAAGGGAACCCCCCATGTGAGAGAATCTTCAGATAGAGAACTCATCTTTTCCTCAGCAATGGCCACTAGTTCAAATCCCTTTAGGGGATGGAATTTTAGGTAAATCTGTTATTAAAAATCCCATTCAGGACAACAACAACAAAGCTATCCCAATCTCCTAGGTACAATTTGTCCAACCTACATGAAAACTGAGCTTAATCATTTTGCTTCCTTGTATCAGCATGTGAATTTTAAGAAGTAGAGGAGGACCTTTCAAGTAATACCAACAATCTTACTCTGAGAAGAAAACAGGCAGGAAACATGCTGTTCTGACACAGCTTTAAGGGCAACACAGGGAAGATGTACTACATACCTGTTTGGGAAATTCATTCAGGAGCACTGTTCCCAAGATAGTCTGGCAGATGTCTATATACAGACACAAAACCAGACATCTGTCTGACCCATTCACCTCATATAAGGTGAAAGGGGACATCATTTTATATTCTTGTGTTATTTCTCAAATCACAGAGAAAGAATGCTTGTTACTGGCCTAGTCTTTTGGAAATATTAAAAAAAACAAAACAAACAAACAAACAAACAAAAAAAACCCCGAATGATTCTGAATCCAACAGAAAAGAAACCTGGCAAAGCTTTCCATTTCCACACAGAGCCTCAAGAGATTTGCCCTCTAGTTTCCAAACTGAAGCCTAAATGGTGTTTTTACACTTTCTCTCCATTATTGTCCTTGCCTCACTGATGTGAATAGTGCCACTGAATTAAGCATCCTCAGTGTGACACAAGGGAATTGCAAAATACAACTGTTGGAATATGTTGCTACTCACTTGTGTTTACATGGCTTTTTAGAAGAAAGATTTGTGTCTTAAGACAAATAAAGAGAGAGAGAGCAGGATGATTCCCAGTGGAGTTTTGAAGCATGCCTAATAAGCTGATTTAGTAGCTAACAACTTTGGAAAAAAAAAAAAAAGAAAAGTCATTTGAATGCTTTAAAATAGTTTCTGCTCTCAAAGACTACCAGTATCAGGGGACTCTTTATCATGTTTCTGTCTCTGGATGTAGCTCATCCCAGTTGCTGAAAATGAGAATGGCTAGATGTGAATAAATCAGTGTTTTCACTTATACAAACTTCATGTCTGAAATGACTGGACTGACCCCAATAACACACACCTCCTCCTGCTTATTTTATTTGCAGTTTTGTGGAGGTTTTTTAAAATGACCTATGGGGCTTCAGATCCTCTGTAAGTAAAAATGGAAAATGCTAAATGCTGTCAGGTTTCACACAGCATATGTGACTGACAAACCCTCCCTGTTGTTTGACACTTGAATCATTTCATGCTAACTCTGTTTCCCTGCATACGCACAGACACCACCTGCATGGTTGCACATATGCATCTTCACAATCATGGAGGGGTACACTGGACAATTGCATTTGCTTTGAAGACAGCTTCCCATCAAGTTAGCATATGGTGCTAGCACGCTGAGTGACAACTGGATGATTGGTTTCTGGGACAAACTCAAGCTTGCAGCCTTGAGAACAGCAAAGTGAGAGGTTTTTAGGGAGGTGATTGCCCCTGCCTTTAGGAAGACAGCTGCCCAATGCAAGAGCATCTCCCAGAAGACTGGAATTGGCAATAGTTGGTACTATTCTTGACTGAAGAGAATAGCACACTGCAGAACAGACGACTGAATGTGAAATAAGGAGGGGTATCAATAAGAAGGTAGGAAAGGAAAATAAAAATCCTTGTTCCTCTCCTCTGCAGGATATGCAAGCAAATAAGCAAATCAGATGATTGCTATGGAAGCAAATTAGCACCCTTTCCTGTTACACAACATTGTTGTCTGGAGTGCTAGACTCTGCCTTGTCTTCTTCTCCTTGCATAAAAATGGTCCTCAATTACTTCCTTTTGCTGAGCTTGCTGGAGTGCTACACATGTCTGACATGGAATTACCTTTGGTCTCTGTCTTCCAGTTTGTAACACTAGATGTGTGGAAATGATTGAACAGGACAAAACACCTAATGTACTAGTATTTGTCTAAGCCTACTTGTCCCTCACTCTCTGAGCCTACCAGATTTTGCAATCACTTCCACTTACTAACAACATAGTAATTTTCACTTAAAAAAACAGGGGTAAAAAAGCCCCTTCACTGTCTTGCAAACTTGGCTGCTTATCTCTTCTCCCATCATTTCCCTTACATTTCCTCTGCCACCTTTTCCTTGTTTTCACTGGAATTCCTTCCCTCTTCTTCCACTCTGTGGTTCTCCATCAGCCTTCTCATCCCTTAGTCCCTCTGATGAACATTTATTTTCTTTCTCATTTTATCTTTGGAATAAAGGTAATAAATAAAAAAGTACACTGCTTAGTTGCAGCCCAGATAATAATGGGCAGTTCTGGAGGAAACACAGAAGACAGTCTTACGGCAGCTATCTTAACATACTCAGTTCTCATCCTCAGGTCTATTTTAATGTTATGTAGCCAAACCAAACATAACAGGCCCATAATAAAATACCTGTCTGCTCCTTTCCTGTAGGTGACACCAGAGGAAAACATGTTTGGGAAGTACAGTATTTTCTTCTACCAGGAGTAAAGATATTTCCTTTTCAGGTTTTCTTAAAAAATGCATGACTTCCCTCTTTTATATGCCAGTTTACCACTTAAACAAAAAAAGATATTAGCATAAATTAAATCACATTCTGAGGACAAATTCCTTTCTACTAACATAGTATGCCAAACCCAATTTTTTCTTCTTGAAGTGAGGCCTTATTTCAATATCTCTCATTTGAAAACAGTAAGTCAGAGCGGGACAGTGTCTTGATGCTCTCCAAAAAAAAACCCCATCTGAACTGAAAACTAACAACTGCATGCTTGAATGTTGACTGAACCAACCAATCCTACTCCATAATACAACTGCCACTATATATAGTTTAAGTGAATTCCATTAATCTTAAATACATGAAATTGCATAAAAACAATTGTATTATATATAAATATCTACATAATCCTATTTTATATAGCTTCATTTTTAAAAGAATGTTTACATATATTAAGTAGAAGAAAGAGACTGATGGGAGGAGAAGATCTAGACGTGGCCTTCAAATAGACAAAAAATTATTTTCCTTCCAGACAGTTATAAATGTTCATTTATCTTAGTTTTTGAAGTGTTCACCTGGTAAGGTAGGGACTATAAGTATCTGTTGTCAATTGCTTATTAAAAGCCCTCTTCCCTCGCACTCACATAGAACCTCTCCAACTTCCTATTGACCTTTACTCTATCTCCATAAAACCCCTGACTATTTGCATTTAAGGCTATTATTTTGTAAATGCAAATACATACATCAGTGGCAAGTACACTTGAGCTTCAGAATGGCTCCACTGCTCAGTATAAGCCTTCATAATTTTGATAGGTGAACTTTGTTTCTGCTGGAACAGAGGATACAGTTCTAAGTGCTACGGACCTGTTCTTGCTGCAGCACAGTTCAGAGAGCACAATGACAGTGCCAGTACAGGATTTTATTCTTCAGTGCTTTACTTTCTGTCTAAGGTGAAAGAGATACAGTTATCATTGGTTTAACTGATGGAACTAGTATCAGATATATACAGAGCAAATGGTTTAATCATTAGAACAGATGCTTCTGAGCTTACAGCCATGGATTTAAACCCCAACTGGGAATTCACTATTAGCCCTCTCATTAGCATAAACTGATTGCTCTGATTGGCTAATCACTTAATTAGGAAAGAGATCCTTAATACAGAACCATTTTAGAACAGTTTCTATAACTACAGGATTTTCTTAGGCACGTTCCGTTTAGACTATAGACTGTACTTGTAACTTGCCATCCATGTGATTTTCAAAAATCTTGTATTATCATGAATATACCACAGAGCATATTGACTTTCTTCAATTTTTGAAACTTGTAAAATGAGGAGAATAAAGTATTTTTGCTCAGCTTTCTACACAGATTTGTTCAAATTCTCCAATGCCCTTCTCCACCACAACGCAGAGCGTATTACAATGTAAAGTTTCACTGTCACCTCCTTCACTGCCCTTAAATGCCCAAGGTAACACTGCCCATGAATCACAGTGCAATATTGAGTGCAAGGCAGAAGACCCTGTGTTGTCTCAGAATGCAATTTAAGCTACCCTCTGCATTCCTTACAAGGACTGCCCTAACAGTGATATGATAGGAGGAGCTGAGTTTTCTAGTTAAAGGTAATAGATGATACATTAGGCTGAAAAGGTATGAATGAGATATAAGGAAATTCTTTCAAAGGCCAGCCCAGCAACTCTCCAAAAGAATCCCATGGGGTCTGCCGCTTTCCCTCTCAGATGAGCCAGATTAACTGCCTCACTCAGCGGCATCACGAAGTAACTAGTTTAAAACAGCACTTCAAGAGCTTTTTAAAAGCAAGAATTAAGTGAGTCAGTCTCATTTAATTTCATTTAATGTAAG
The DNA here is from genome assembly GCF_033783945.1 of Neopsephotus bourkii. Lineage (NCBI taxonomy): Eukaryota > Metazoa > Chordata > Aves > Psittaciformes > Psittacidae > Neopsephotus > Neopsephotus bourkii. Next base: position 2,079,354 of record NW_026901526.1, read on the forward strand.
CAAGCCTCTGAACCGCATTCCTTTGCTCTAACACTGAGCTTGAAGCCTTGCTGGCTGATTAATGCCGAGCTGTTTGAAGTATACTCTTTTCTTATCTAGCACAGTGCAGGCCTCACTACAGCCTGGGGAGACCTACTGTTAAGTCAGAGCTTGGGGAGATTTTTGTCTGCTCTTCACAGAGGGGGTTGGAGGCCAGATAAACCCCATGCTATAAAACAGAAAACAAAATGAAAACCTGTTGCCAACACTAAAAACTTGTTTATATGGAAACCAGGGGGAACGCACTGCACTATAACACCTAGCTGCTCCTTCTGCCTACTCACGTATGACTTTCACTTCACCAATGTCCTCTCAATTGAAAATAATCAGGTACCATTACAAAAAAATTTACTTCTCTGCAGATGTCCTTTTAAATTCTATTTGAGCTTCTGACGTCATATAAATGTGTATAATGATAAAAGCAAGGCCAGGAAATACTTGTTTAGCCTCTAAAAGGGTAGCTGTGAAGACCTGGTTCCCAGAGTGGGCCAGTTCACATCATGTTCACAGTGAACTCACACTCTCTCTGATCTTTTGAAATCCACAGATATTATGTATCCCCAGGAAACAAACTTTAAGGTACCAGCATTGGGAGCAACTTAAATATGTACAAATTTGTTTTAATACATACAAATTACATCAGTGATTATTTCTGTTGCCACGGTTAAGATGGAGTGAGAAAAGTGGTCACTGGAAGCACATCCTGAAGGTATATTGCACTTTCTTTTCTGCTAGAGTTTTGTAAATACATGACTTTAATAGCATTAAATGATACTTCATTCTGGACGCTCAAAGCTGATGGGTGTTGGAGCCAAAGAAATGAAAACATAATACATAAGCAGTTCTTGTCTTAACTTAGCATGACAGTTTTCTATGGTCACCAACTGAGAACAGCTCCCTTATCAACAGCATCCACAGAGATCAAGAGATAAAAACACTAAAATTGAAGGTCGTTCCTTGTAACTTTCAGCTGAACTTAAAAAAAGGCTTTAGAACAGGTGAAAGAGTTCAGAAGCACCACATTCTAATAAGAGTTGACTGAAACACTTGTTTGTCAGTACTGTTATGTTATTTGAAAGGACTGAGAAGCAGTAATGGGCATAAGAGGGAAAAAAAAAAAAGAAAGAAAAGAAGAACCCACACACAAAAAACCCCCAAACAAATAAAAGCCTTCTTTCGAACTATACAATATCAGAAAAGTTTCTATCTCAAAAATACTTACAATAGGCAAAAGAAAAGAACTTCAGCACTTCCTTGTTGGCAAGTCTCAACCATGCTTCAGGAAAACAACGCATTGTTTTGCTGACCAGATGAACAATAGTTGATCTTTCTTTACTATATTAAGGCCAAGATGATCTAAGAATACAGAAGACAGTTCGAATGAACAGAGACTGTCATTTAGTAGAGGAGCTGGTAGGGTTTGAAAAGAAATGGGGTGGGGAAGAAAGAAGCAGCAGATCAAAAGAACGTACTGGCCCCAACACACAGAGAAACTTTTGGGGACTTTCCTACATTGGATCCTTTTTCCTCCTCCCTTTTCCCTCTCTCAAAAAATTTTACCTGGGATTAAGTAAAACGTTGTCCCTTATTACAAACTGTATGTCTTTAGATACCCCTTACTGCAGAGCACTATCTGACCACCACAGGTCAAAGAATTACTCATTTCAGAGAAAAAGTCTGATCTAATTAATGCTCATGTATATTGACAGGGTTGAGTCTCTCAGCTTGGAAAATTCACATGTGTTTGGACTGGGTTTTAGCTAGTTACATACTGTGAGTATCTACATCTAAAAAAACCTTGATCTGATTGCAAAAAGCACATAAGATTATCAGAAAACATTTTAAGATTAAAATCATATTTAACATGAGTAATATAGTTACCCAATGTAAATTTGAAAGTATATCTAATGAAACGTTATGAAAATTTCTTTTCAAAATCTATAGATGAGTTGTTGTTGATTTTTCCCTTTTGTCACTGCTTTAGTCTCCATTAGGTAATCTCAAATTTCTACGACTGCTGCTTCTTCTCCTGCCCTCCTGTTCCGTGATTGGCTCTTCACCTCCCCTCCCCAAAAAAAAAACCCAACATATACTGCATTTTAATGTACATCACTGCTTGACTACAGATACTGAAGATTATTAGGCTGTGATTATACCTGAAAAACACTTGTCAAGCATGAAGGATATCGACTTAAATGGATTTTTTCCATCTTTGCATCATGCAGAACAACCCAATTCCTTACTGCACTTCTTAAGGGAACAGAAATAAGTGGATTGGTCTCCATCCCTATTCACTACCAGCCTTCAAACCTGAAATTTGCCAGAGTAAACAGGACTTTAGCTATAATATATATATTTGGTGATACAAATCCCACTACAGTACTATGAAATAGCTTTAAAGAATGCACAAAAAGGCTCCAGAAATATTATCTGCTAACTGTGAGCCCCATTCGTGAGACCAGTGCAGTCTCACCATTCTCTTCCCACAGGCGTGTTCTGGCTTTGGCTGGGATAGACCTGGTTTTCTTCACAGTAGCTGGTACGGACCCATATTTTGGATTTGTGCTGGAAACAGTGTTGGTAACATAGGGATGATTTAGTTACTGCTGAGCAGTGCTTACACAGAGTCAAGACCTTTTCTGCTTCTGCCTCTCACACCACCCCACCAGTAAGTAGGCTGGAGGTGCACAAGGAACTGGGAGAGGGCACAGCCATAACCAGTGACACCAACTGACCAAAGGAATATTCCATACCGTATGACATCATTCTCAGCATATAAAGCTGGGGTAAGAAGGAGGAAGGGGGGGGGGGGGGGAAGAGGTGCTTGGAATTCCAGTGTTTTGTCTTCCCAAGTAATCATTGCACGTGGTGGATCCCTGCTTTCCTGGAGATGGCCGGACACCTGCCTGCCCATGTGCAGTGGTGAATGAATTCCTTACTTAGCTTTGCTTGTGTGCAGGGTTTCTGCTTTACCTATTGAACTCTCTATCTCAACCCACGAGTTTTCTCACTTTTACTCTTCCAATTCTCTCCCCCATTCCACCAGGGGGAAGTGAGTGAGCGGCTGCGTGGGGCTTAGCTGTCAGCTGGGGTTAAACCATGAAAACAAGTTAGTTCTACCAATATGCTACTCCGTGTAATCAAACAAATAGAGGAGAGATCTCATTACCTACCATACTTTTAAAGAGACTAGATTTTAGGGCTGTTGAGTGATCTTCCAGATATAATTTCAACAGCATAAATCACGATGGCACTTTGCACATGAAACCTAATATAAACATTCATCCTCTTTAACTGACCTTTGTCAAAGAAAATTTCCTAAATATCAGTTTTCTCTTGGAATCTTAAAAGAAAATAGATGTATTTCCACTGGTCTTGAGCTCAAAAATATCATTAACTTGGTGTTAATACACTCTATATTAAAATCAGTATAATTAATTTGCAATATTATTTATGCAATGAGCATAGTACATCACAATGTGCGTTTGAAGGACTGTGTTTCAGCCTTAGAAACTGTTTTCTTAAAAGCAAAATGTGGAGAGAAATGTTATTAGACTGATAGAGCAGGGGAATAACAACTTTTTCTAACCCTTTAATAGCACTGGATTTTTTGTTGTTTTTTTTTTTTTTTGGTGAAAAGTCTGTAGCAGATGTTTTTAAAACAGGCATCTCTTCCTCACATTATAGCTGGGATGCTATACTTGTACTCATAACTGATGCGCTTTCATGTTCCTACAGATTGTGCCATGCTTGTTTTTAGTGTGGTGATTAGAGCATTAGGTGGTATCTTTCATATTTGTTACAATCCTAGGAAGGGACACTTTTCTACCTTGGAACTGGTTTGTTAAAGCAGGAGGCAGAAAGACTGTTTTATTGTTTGGATTTTCAGGTTTGCTACTGAGAACTACATGGTTTTGTACAAATAACAACCTCTGCTTTTCCAGAATCGTCATCTGTGCAGGACAAAAGTTGTCTATATAAAGCAAATATGGATTCTTACAAAAATATCTCTTCTGAACAAAAGAAAAAAAAAATATTATATCATTGCTAGTAAACACAATTGTTACATACAACAAAAGAATTGTACTTTATAAGCAGAGAAGAAAATGAGCACAGAGGCAAAACAGAGATCTGCGACTGAGCTAGACCTCACATTGAGATCAAACTGACAGAAGCAACGTTCAAAAGCACCGCTTTATATTTCTGTGACTAAGGTGTTTGATGGTGCACATTTTCAGAGAAGAATACACTTGGTTACCTACATCATGCATGAAGAACTGCTTCTGAAAATTCTCTGGCAATCAAATGATTTCATTAGGCTGATGCTTTCTTATTCATCATCCACTGATTTACGCACAGCACTACTTCAGATACTGGAAATAGGGGGAAAAAACCCACACGCATTTGGGGGTTTATGTAGGTTTGGGGCTGAATTCAAAAGGAGACTTAGATGCTAACTGCTGGTTGCTACACTGTATTTTTTTTTTGGCTAGTCCATGTGGTATAACCTATATTCTCCATGAAACACCTGGATTTCAAGTATCTGGTCTGCATGTCCCGAGTGGGCAATTGCCTACCAATGAGAAGAGCTGTAGACTACAGATCATGTTAGATTTCATCTCTTTGTAATGCTTAATTATTCTTAAGAATCCTTCTGCCTCCTAGGAAACATCCTCTTACATTCTGCAGCACCTTCCAAAATGCTCATACTCCCTCATCTCCTCAAAACCTAAGAAAAAAATACTATCTTTGGGAAGTGTCAGCCGCAGTGATGCTGCTTCTCTACCTTTTTTTTATTCCTCACCCCACTACTCCACCTTTTTATATTGTTTACACTGAAGCTGCTCCATTCTACAAAAAAGAATTTAGGATTCGCTGTGCCAGAAACAGAAGGAAACCCTATAGAACTGTGAGAAAGTCTGATCAGAGCACTCACTGGGCAACAGGCTGTCACAAGATCTGTTTCTGCACTTCATCAAATTAACACATACTACAGCTTTCTAGACATCAGAGATCTGTTCCAGGTAACAGTCTTCAATTTATTAAGATTGTAAAAGCATCTAAGCCTAAGAACTAGACAGAAGTGGTATAGCTGAGTCCTGCTAACACAGATTCTTCAGTATCCAAACTCAGGATTCTAAAATCAAATCTAACATGTTAAGGGTTCCCAGATGTTATCCTAGGAAGGGCTGTTTCTCAGCTATTTATACTAAACATAGGGCCAGTGCTGTTTCCACTTCAAAACTGTGGCTTTCCTCACTAGGGGCCCATAGCTCTTTCCTGATCCTCTAGATGGAAGACACTCCAAGATTCAAAACGTTGTGTGGTATGAGTGGTACATAAGGAAAGCTTTGCCTATTCCCTAGCTCCCAGCCTCACAGGCCTACAAGACTGCTTTAAACTGAGACAGATTAAGCAAAAAAAAACAAACAAACAAAAAAACCCCAAAACAAACAAAAAAAAAAACCCCAAACCAAATCAAACCAACATAACCAAACAACAAAAAAAACAGGACTGCTGAGATAGCACCACTTCCCATTTGTCTGTTAAGCCTGCACAAGTAATTTTCTGCTTTTTAATTTTGATCTGGGGGATAGCCACTGTGATTGTCTGATCTCCATACATAATCTCTGTTGCCACTTGCTGTTGCATTGGCTTTTAGGAAAAAGCTGCAAGTGTTGAGAAAGTAAGAGAGTCTTACAGAAATTTATCATATAAGTGTCAATAAAGAAAAAGTCGCTATTTTAGTCTGTAACATAGAGTAGAATATCCATTTTAGAGGTCTCAATTACTGCTGATCATTGGCTTGTTAAAAATTTCAAAGGACAGCAAGGTCTGATGCACTTCATCCGCTGCGGTTGTACATTCTGCTTCCATATGCCAGTCATTAGTTCCATTTCACTTCTATCCAGGATGGGGCTTTGCAAGCTAATCTATGTCATCATGTGATGTGCTTCAAAATGACAGCTCTCTTCAATGAGAAGCTGATGAAAATTGCAACCACGAAAAAAGAAGTGAAGGAGAGGACACCTAAAGCCAATGGATTTCTCCGAACTTTGGCATGGTGCCCACTGATAGCAAAACAAGCAGCAACAGACACAAGAAACAGCTGACAATAGCAGTTAAACCAGTCTTGGGCTCCACAGGAATCAATCATTGGAAGCCATGGCGGCTTACAAGAGCCTCTGGTGGGAATTTTTAGACAAAAGACCCAAACAGCTTGCAATGTTCTCATTATGTGCAAAACAAAGTGTGTTAATAAGTATGCCAAAACACTGCCTGTTTCTGAAGCCTGTACACTGCAGACCTTTCTTCTTTTCATCACTGAAAGTTGGAAAAATATTATCTTTAACAGGCGAGAAAGCTCGTCTGGGAACAAGGGGCAGCTTAATACGCAGAACACTTCAGCCAAACTCATTTCCGTTCTCTCTTGACTTCTTACAAGATATTTCTTCCATAAACCGTATTTGTCTTATCGCATACAGAACATTAAATGAACTACATATTACACCACATTTAAATATAAATAAGTCATGATTTGTCATTGTGGACTTATTTTAAATAGAGTCAACAATTTCTTCCTACTGTGGTCCTACTGTAATGTTGAAACAAAAATATCGCATGTGAAAACAAACAGGTATAAGCTGTATGTCCATTGTTGCCTTTCTTCTCCCCCCTCTGCCACCAAATTTTAGAGGGAGAAATGGCTCATTGTGAAGAAATGTATGAATAATTAAGATCTACACTTCAATTACTTTTAGGCTTGATCCAAAGCCCATTTATGTCAATAATAGATTTTGCTGATATTGAGGAGCCTGATGTGAACACATCCCAATCGAAACTGCCATTCTAACCTTTTCACTTCAATGCCAAGCAAGTTATCCAAATATCATATATGCAGGTTACTCATATCTATGATCAGTATCAAAAGCATCATCATTAATATGAAAAAAAATACACTACAGTACCTCCATAATCTAAGAACAAAATGTGGGTTATGATCTTATTTTAGCCATTACCTCAGTGTTCTTTAACTAGCTCATATCATGTGATAGGCAAACCAGATAAAAACAATGCACTTTCTCCCTACTCCTGAATATGTAAAAATTGCTACTTGTACATAAACTGCCCCCAAAACCACTAAAAGTTGAAGGTTGTGCCATTTGTCAGGGGAAAGGTCATTCCACTAACATTTGGAATCATGTCTCATGATCTGACATATGACTTCATATCAAAATGACTTGAGCACATTAATACAGCATTTTTTTCCTTCAGACCAGAATAAAGATTAATAATGCTGGTCCAGCTGATGCCACCCTCATGTACCCATCACATAAAGAGAGTAGAAAAATAAAGAGCAAATAATTTTCTAAAAATTCTTTTCCGGATATGGAAATTTCTAAATCTATAAATGTTTGCCATCCTTCTCTCTCCCTTCGTCTCTCATTTTAGGGAGATACAAGGCTCAATAAATCCTGTAGAGTTCAGAAAGAAAGGAATAAAAACTGTATAACACCACACACCTTGTTTTCTACCCTGCCACTCATAGACCACGAATGTCTCAATACTGATCCCTGGGCAACACCACTTGTGACTGGCTGCAAACAGGATTTAATTCCATTCACTACCACTCTTTAGGCCCAAGCAATCAGACAGTTTTTCACCCAGTGAAGAGTACACCGGTCCAAGCCACAAGCAGCCAGTTTCTGCAGCAGAATGCTGTGGGAATTGTTGTCAAAGCTTTGCTAAATTCTGGGTAGACAAAATCTACAGCTTTTGGGGATTAGAAACCTTAATACCCATGTGAGTATTCTCAGGCATTTCTGTGGTTTCTAACATATCAATAAGCCTTGTGTGTCTTGGCTGCCACATGGCTCTCCATCCCTGACTTCATTGAAACAGCAGACCAAAAGACCTTGCTAACACACTGTCCCTCAAACACTGGTATGATACCCCCAGGCTTATCTCTAGCAAGCCTAGTTTTATCCCTTTCCCCCTTCAAATCTAGTTTAAAGCCCTTTCAATGAGCCCTACTTAACATCCCCTTTTGAGAGAGGTGTACCACACCTGCTGCCAGAAGGCCTGGTGTTTTGTGAATCAACCCATGATCATAAAACCCAAAATTCTGCCAGTGACACCAGGCTTGGAGCCAGCTATTAATCTGCTGGCAACTATCATCTGCTTATGACCTTGCCAACTTTTAACATCAGTCCCAAAGCACCCTGAAGTGGCAGCTTTATACAAATACATCCCCAGCAGTACGTAGTCTCAAAAGCAGAACAGTTAGAGTTAAAACTGAAGAGAGTGAGAAGGTACAGGGGGGCTAGGTGAAAACAAGGAACTTGGTAGAAAAAAAAATAATACAGTGAAAGGACATCAACATGGAACTGGAGCACCCATGAACTAGTTTGATCCCAGGAATGTAGTACTTCAGATTTGTATTGACTTGGCATTTCTGAAGATTCTCAGCTCTAAGTAGGTTCTGTGGGCTCATTTTATCACACGCAGGCTGCTTCATCTTTTGTAATCATCCTGATTACAGGCTAGAAAGTCAGTGCTACTGGACTGCCCTCTACATGGGCAAACGACTTCTGGAATTCTAATTTAACAGCTACTATGTTTTGGTACTAATCATTCCACATGCATCTACTGATACTTGCCCAAGCCCCAAAGATGGTTAATGAACAGTAATAATAGAATCATAGAATAGTTAGGGTTGGAAATGACCTTAAGATCATCTAGTTCCAACCCCCTGACATGGGCAGGGACACTTCATGCTAAACCATGTCATGCAGGGCTCTGTCTAACCTGGCCTTGAACACCCCCAGGGATGAAGCATTCACAGCTTCCTTGGGCAACCCATTCCAGTGCCTCACCACCCTTACAGTAAAGAACTTCTTCCTTATATCCAATCTAAACTTCCCCTGTTTAAGTTTTAACCCGTTACCCCTTGTCGTATCACTACAGTCCCTAATGAAGAGTACCATCCTTACAGGCCCCCTCCAGATACTGGAAGGCTGCTATGAGGTCTCCACGCAGCCTTCTCTTCTCCAGGCTGAACAGCCCCAACTTTCTCAATCTGTCTTCATACAGAAGGTGCTACCCTGATCATCCTCATGGCCCTCTAATAATACAGACAGTTGTTTGATTTAGTTTTCTTCTAAAAACCTGTTTTAAACGATTAATACTGTTGATTTCTTCTGACATTATTCCTTCAAATCAACAGAAGAAAACAAAACAACACCAAAACAACCACACAAAAAATAAAAAACAACCACCCAACAAATTCAAAACCACAAACCACAAAAAAGCCCTGAAGGTAAACTAACAACTTGTCCTTCAGGTAAAGTGAAGGATTTTTTTAAGGGGCAACATTTTTTAGAACATTACTTCATTCATCCACCTACATATCTATTCTGGGCAATGCAGGAAAGACACCATCTCAGTCTATCTAGGAAAGTAAACTGTGATTATGCCAGTTTGTAAAGATTAGTGGTTTGTCAGTGTTGCTTGAATGTAATGCTTCCCCCTCCCTGTTCCTAGAAAGCAGTTTGGCTGACTTCATCACAATGAATCAAAACCTTAGCAAAGATATACTTTACATAACAACAAGCCCCAATCCACAAATATTTCACCACATGAACACACAGGATAAACATGAAGTAGTCACACGGCAAAAGAGGCTGACAAGAACTTCATGAAGTTCAACAAAGCAAAGTGCAAAGTACTGCATCTGGACCAGAACAATCTCATATAATAGGCCGGCGGGCATGCAGCTGGGAAGCAGCTGTGCAGAAAGGGAACTGGGCTCCTGATGGACACCAATTTGACCAAGAGTTAGCAATGTGCCCTTGTGGTAAATAAGGCTAATGGTAGCCTGGACTGCAATGAAGAAAAGTATTGCCAGCAGGTTGAGGGAGGGGATCCTCCCCCTCTGCTCAGCACTAGGGAGCTCACACATGGAGTGCTGGGTCCAGTTCTGGGCTCCTCAGCTCAAGAGAGACAAGGATATCCTGAAGAGAGGCCAGCAGAGGGCCACAAAGATGACTAGCAGACTGGAGCATCTCTCCTATGAGGAAAGGCTAAGAGAGATGTGCCTGTTCAACCTGGAGAAGAAAAGGCTCAGGGGGATCTCATCCATGTATATAAGTAACTGAAGGCAAGGGTACAAACTGGACAGAGACAGGCTCTTTTCAGTGGTGTCCAGTGATAGGAACACAGGCCACAGGCACAGGCTCCCCCACACAGGAGGTTTCCTCTGAACAGCCCAGAGCTGTTTCACTTGGAGAGTGACCAACCGTTGGTGCAGGCTGCTGAGAGAGGTGGTGGAGTCTCCTCCTTTTGAGATATTAAAAGGCGGCCTGGAATCAGTCCTGGGCAACTGACTCTTAAGTTGCCCTGTTTAGCTGGAGGATTAGAGAAGATGACCTCCAAAGTTCCCTTCCAGTCTTAACTATTCTGTGCTTCTGTAACAGAATCCTAGAACAGTTAGATAACTTTTACTGGCACTTTGTCCCAAGCTGGTGGAAACTAGCTAGCTGTACAAAACTGCCAGCAAAAGAAGCCAAGGCAAGCAGTACTCCTTTCTTAACAAGATAAATCCCCTTAGCAGGCCATAATATCCAAGACATTTTCCTTATTATCTCTTTTTTTTTTCCAGTTATTTTTTTCTCTCATAAAGTCATAAGAAAAACATGATTCATACTGCAACAGATGGTGACAAAAAACAACTCTCTACACAGGAACGTAGGTGATGTCAGCACTCATTCATCTCAGCTTAATAAGCTACATTCAGTGCTTCAGTGGAGTAAAGATGAGGATCCATTCCAAATAAACTGTTGACTTTATATAAGTCACAGCTATACTATATGCCTAACATATAAGCTGGGGATAACCATAACCCAAGGACAAAATTTTCTTAAATGAGCTTTGATTTTTCATGCCTATCCTGATAAAATTCAAATATGACCAGATATTACCAAGACATTGGTGGCAGGAGGAAAGGATGTTTAAGTTGTCTTTAAGATGTTCCACACGGGAGAAAAACATTAGGTATCTAATTTACAATATGCATGTAAAACACCTGGCCAAATAAGCCGTTATGATGTCATTTTAAAAATGCACAAAATCCAACTTTTCACTTACCAGACACCATTTTACCTTGCATAATTTGATTCCTGTATTTGGTAGATTCTCCATAGAACATTCTGATTATTTCCACACTTGGTTCTTAAAAGTATTTGCATTTGATAGCAATATAGTGGCTTAATCAGGGAATGGGACTATTCCTAAGAGGGCATTTTGGAAATGCTCATAAAATTCACGTTCCTCACTCAAAACCTAAGAGCAATACTCTTCAGTGCAGCTGTATTACCCCTAATAAAGAGGTTTAGCCACAGAAAGCATCTGATTCCTATGTAGCATGACTAGAAACTACTGAAACACAAACAGGCAGAAGTAACCAAAAGTTATGGGTCTTTGTTCTAAACAGCTAGTATCAAAATTTGATTCATCATTATATAAAACACCTGTTTGCTCAGGCTTTGCTCTGTTAAGGGTGTGCAACATCACCCTAGAAACACAATTAGTGGCAACTGCATAGCAATCAAGTGTGCAAAATTTTGTTTCTTACAGAATTTCTCTTTTGATTTTAAAAGAATCCAGAGAAAGGCAAAAGCATCTTTAATTCTGTACATTCTTATAAACAATCTTAGTTTTAACTATGCCTATAAATATCTTGAACTGCATGCAGAGCTAGAAGTATAGTTGAGAATCTGAGTTACTACGTTAAAGATATCATGGGAGATTGACCATTATGTCTGTGATCTGATTGCACTTCCACATGTGCTTAATTTTACATAAGAGAGTAGTCCTATTGAAATCAAATGAGCAACTTTTTTTTATACAGATTTAAACACATGTAGAAGCAAACTGTAATTTTTCATTCCTTTAGGTATTATATTTCATTATTGGTTCCCAGTTTTGGCCAAATAATTTTAAATGCATTTGTATAGTGCTATATGCCTGAAATAATCACACGGTATTTAACAGAACAGTTCTAAACCCATGACTGTTAATGAAATTACCTGGCTTTTTACTAGCCCATAGTGAATTTCAAAAACATTACCATACTGAAACTCACTTTTAAAACAAATAAACAAAACAACCCACTGTTGATGCAGGACAGAGAATACCAAGAAACAAGAGAAGTGAGAAATAGACACAAATTTACTGCATTGAAGATTTAAAGTGCTGATCAAGAAATAGCATAATTGTTTTTTCCTAGCTATAGATGCTTCAGTTCAGTCCTGCATTATACTTGATACTGCATAAAATATGCTTACACATTAGAATGCACTGTTCTGAGCAATTTACAGTCTTATCAAGGAAGGTAAAGAATGTGAGTGAAATTGAAAGGTGAATTCATTTGTCCTCTCTCACATACTTCCCCTCTGAACAGTGCCCCAATTCCCAGTCACTGCTCCACAGAGCTGGAAAGCAGAACATTAGTTATTGTAAGATATCTTCATAATATATGTTGTGATCTATACTACTTTTGACTGCTGATTAGATTGTAAAAAATAATCCATGAAAGTGGATGGAGGAGAAGCCTAGAGCAACTACAATATGAATCACTGCTTTCTGCAATTTCACTAAAATGGTAACTAAGAGTAGATCATTCATTTGACTGCTGGAATAAGAATTGTTTTTCCCCTGCAGTGTACCTGGAGAGACCAATACTAATTTCTGTATATTTCATAAATATGTACTATATATAGTAGCATGAAAATAATCAGTTTGGGGGTTTCAACAAAAATTATTTGCACAAAAAAATTCGTAAAGCAAGGTACTTTAAACACCATGACAAATACTTAACTACTCTGCCTTCATCAGAAAAGCCACAACACATCAAGTTAGTTAACCAGACTTAGCAAGTTTCAATGTGAATTGTTAACTAAACCAGATACTTTCTACCTTAACAGCATTGATAGATTGATGGCTTGACTTCACCAGCGAAGATTTGGGAAGGGCTTTAACCTGAACAGCATACCAGATACAGAAATAGCCAGTTCATACTTTGACAAAAAACATTATATTTACTCATCTTTTCTAAGTCTGAATAGACACTAACACAGATCTCATTGCTCATGCAGCACGTCAAAAGAAGTGGCTAGTTGCTTTATTCTGCTGTCAGTGATGACGTACAAGGCACAGGCTTGGGGCAGCTTCTAACCCCTGTCAGAAATTACGAGCTACTCTGGAGATTAATCCAGGTGATGGAAAGATAATCTTCTGTCTTCATACATCTGCATATCCATCTGCACAGTCTCTCAAGATCAGACACATTACTGACAAATGCCACAATAATTCTTTTTTTGCCTTACCTTTTATTGCACTTTCACACCTGATGAACTCCCTGTGGCTAGTAGGAAGATTATTTCTATATAAGCAACTAGGCAGAGCTGACTTATTTCATGAGCATTTGTAATTTTTCATCAGAACCACCAGAATAACCATAAATCTTAGCAGTATAAACCCAGCTATTTCTGTATATGTCATTGGGGCATACAGATTTTCAATGGAATCAACCGTAGATTATTTTGATCATTAATAAAAGTCAAAATTAATGTAAAAGACCAATGAATCATTATTTGTTTAGCATCATTATTTGTTTAGCCATCCCAGCAGCCAGAACTGGCATCAAACTGGACAGGAAAACAGTTACCAAAATGCATATTTCTAAGATTTTTCCAAATCCTCTTAGAACTCTTCAATGAGGAAAAATATTGCTATAAACCAACCAACCACCCTTTATGATCATGACTGTCTTATTTAGTGCAGGAATGTAATTACATAAATCTGCAAAGATCTTTTTAGCAGAGTTCTAAGATCTCAACTGCCCTATTTCAACAAGGGCTAAATCAGATGACAAAGAGTTATTCTCATTAGAACGTAAGAGAAGAGCAAATATCCTATCATAAAGTTCAACAGAAGTGTTTCTCAAAACACAGATTACTGAACAGGAAGTAAAGGGATTAAGCAAAGTCTAGAGAGGATATATTTATGGGAACCTCACACTCTAGTACCTGAATACCTTATGATCTATAATGTCCTACTCTTAGAATACCCTTATGAAAAATACCATGTTTCTGATCTTATCTTTAACTGAATTTAGATCATCTGAAAGCAAAAACAATGCCCTTCACCACCTGCTTATCGCTTACTTGCCAGCTTTAACTCAAGTGGCAGAGGAGCAGTGGGAAGTTGCACCAGTGTCATTCATGTCAAAGAAAGCTCACTGAAACTACTAGTATAACTGCACATTTCAATCTCTAGCTTTTATCCTTTTAGATGTTGATATCTGTTATCCAGCAACCCTATCTGGAGGAATAGGGTGTGCTAAGGAACAACCACAAAAAAACTCTCAAGAAAATTCCTGAAATCATGTACAATCATCTAACTTTGCAACTAGAAGTTGCCACTTTTCTTGTTTGAAAAATAATGCTTTGGTTCTTAGGATAAGGTGGAACAGAAACTGAATACTGGAGCATACTAAAAGAGGATTCAAAGCATCAATGGTGGGACTTTCCTCAACCTACCATAGCACCTCATCACTGCTCTGGCAATTCATTCCAAAGCTGCTCTTAATTAAAAAGCTTCTTGAAAAGAAAGACAAGATTTATTTATACGGCTGGAATTTTGATGTGGGGAGCTCATTGTGACAAGAACGTACTCTAGACTACAACAATAGACTTCACAAGCAGTGCACTATCACCACCTGCAGAAATCAGGTGTTTAGGCAAGAATTTATGTAATTAAAGTTACAAGCCTAAATGAAAAAAATGTGAATTTTCTCTATATTCTGTTTGCTTTGGAGGCTGATTGATACTAATGGTATATATGCATTCACTATGCTCTCTTTCTTTTGTCAAATAATGAATACTTTCGCAGAGTATAAAAACATGGGTCAGTTTACACAGTCAAACCAAAGCCTAAGATATGGCAAAACCAAACTTCCTAAGATTTATAAACTGCATAAGAAACACTTTTTTGGAGAGGAAACATTTCTTACAGAGAGATGAATCAGTGCCATATGTCTTCTGGCCTGCTGCTCTCCACTGATCAAGTTCTCATAGAATCATCAACTAGTTTGGGTCAGAAGGGACCTTAAAGATCATCTAGTTCCAACCCCCCTGCCATGGACAGGGGCACCTTCCACTAGACCAGGTTGCCCAAACCTCCATCTAGCCTGCCCTTGAACACCTACATTCTCCTTACATTGCTATCCAAACTCTATATAGTGTCAGAAATAACTGCCTTTGCAGAAAGACCCTGGCTTGTACCCAGACTTGTGTGAGTATCAGCTGCAGGACACACACAAGTTGAGAAAACCTAACTGCAATAACTGACTTCTCATACTCATGTGTCTGTAATAAATCACAGGAAAGTTGTGCTCAAAAATATACTGTTAAGTGAATGAAGGAAAACAGCTCTTCAGTAACTGTGAAAAGTATTTCCATTAGGGCTCCATTTTAACTTCCTTCAACAGTATTCTTCCACACACAAAGGCTTTTGAAGGCTGAAATTTCACAGCTTTTTTTTTTTTAACTTAAGGTGACAAGCTTCATTCTTGTTTTTTATGAATGCTGAACACTCACAACTAGAAAGTGAACTATAATTTGAATTTCAGTTTTAAATTAATAACAGTGATCTTGAGTTCCTTTGCAACCCTAACTATTCTATGATTTTATGATCCTACTGTGGCAATGTTCACTCCTCAAATGTAAAACACACGTATCTCCATGTTCACTGGTTGAAAAAAAATCTGAGTAATTCAATCGTATGGTTTCCAAAATATATTTATTAAGACAAATATTAAGGTGACAATGTTATGGCTCAGCTAATACCTAATTAATGTTAATTGCTAAATAAAATTAAGAAGTTGGGTAAGTACATGCAAAAGACTCATATTCTAATACCACTGAAGTTGTAGGGCAAAAGATTCTTTTTTCTTGTTATCTTGCAGACTTAAAAACCTCAAGAAAGCATGTTAGTTGGAATCCTAATTAAACACAATACAACGTACACTGTAGCTCTGACATTTAACAAAATTTCATAGCCCCAGGGATCTAGTCTTGAACGGGAGCTTGAAATATGAATGAATTTGCAATTCCAACAACACTTAAACTGAGCTCAAGGTTAAAAATATGATTTTGAAGGCAGACAACTGAAAAAGTATGAGAAGGTTAAACAAAACACTAAGAGGCAGAAGCACAACACAAACTGATTTGAAAACTGAGTGATGTTTTTTACCTATGCAGTTTTAATTATCATTGTGCAAAGAGTGTGCTAACAAAAATGTATGATAGCATACCAAATCCTAGGATGAAAAATAAGTCCAAGATGCACAGTGTGACTGATTAAACACATGGGGGATGAAAGTGGGAAGAAAACAGCAGAAGTATTCTCCTCCTCTCTCCCACCATCCTCATCCCCCCCAAGGTTTAGAACAACCAGAGTTCCTGGAATAGAGACAGAAGTATTCTGAATAACTTGAAACAGTAAAATGGCACTAACAAGATAAATAAAAATAAGGAAACTGGAATTTCAGTATCAAGAAAAGTTACCATCTCAGAGGGAACCAAAAAAATGATAGGTAAGAATTCCTTACTGCACTGAGATACGCCAGAGCAAATGTCAAGAAATGCGGGGGGGTTCCCCCCTCCTCAAATTATGAAATAAGAAGAATTCTTTCTTGGAAGCATATTTCAGGAATGAATTAAACTCATCTAAGGATATACAAGAAGTTTATTAACTTGAAAGCATCTTTGAATAGAATAACAGCATTTTAAGAGCTGCTTTCTCTCACATTTTGAAAGCATTTTTCCTTCCACTAATTTTTTTTCTACAAAAAAAAAAAAATAAATCTCCTTTTGATTTTATGAGTATCTTTTTCTTTCTCTCTAAGTGTCTTAGGGAACCATTTTGAAGGCTGAAATAATCACAACACCTCTTCTGAAGAGTTCAGATATGGCTGGTGCATCTGTTAATGCAGCTTTCCCACAGTTCTCCCCTGAATTCTTTTGTCTCTCTAAGTTTCAGATGAGGCTTCACTGCTTCACTGCCTTTAGTCAGCAAAAATCAAGTCCTTCTTATGAAGCAGCTTTCTTTTATTTCCATGCCTTCCTTAACTGTTTTCTCTTGCCCATGGAAGAAAGTTTTAGTTACTTATGGCATTTCAGAGCATACAGCCAGAAATATCAAGATTTCTGTGATTACAGAAAGGGGAAGATTGTATTTGAATTTACATGGGTGCAATCATGGAGAATCTGTATCTTGTAGAGGTCAGTATCTTGAAGCTTTAAGTTTAAATGCATCAAGGCAAAAAAAGGAAATTGTCTATGTGCTTCAAGCTGTTGTAGCAGTAGAGGCAGGTTTCTGCATTTTGCTTACAAAGGGTGTCAAAGCCTGTATCAGTCCAAACATGTACAGGCACACATTTGGGTTTTCTTCTGCAAATCACAACTCTGTGCAGAACACGCTAATTTAGAATAGAATATATTGTGTCAGTTTCCAGAATTGTTCACTGTTAAATGCCCTATTGAAGAACTTGTAGAAAGGTTAGCTTACATCCTGGCAGCATCAGTCTCTTCTTCTTCAGCATATGGGTAGCTTCCATCATGGTAAAGAGTAAGACTTTCAGAAGGGCCAGTGGTCAAAGCTGACGTGATACAGAAACGTGCTGCTGTATGTTTTTTAACCATTTTAATGCTTCTCACAATTCTTTATGATCCTGGCAATTCTGTGAAGCTTTGCCATTAAAAAAATGGTATTTCAGAGAGAAGTATACTTAGAACAAAACCTGCTCACCAAATGTGAAAAGCATCCCATCTAACCATAAAGTGGGGTTGGTAAGTTCACTTCTCCTCCTGATGTTTACCAAAAGCTTTCAAATCTGACTTCAAAATGTTTATGAAAATACGCACTATCCTGACATAATGGAGAGAGAAAAAGAGCCTAAGGGAAACAAAACACATGGCTTGCAACAGAGAGAGAAGATTATCTGTGACACAAGCCACCCACTTCTTAATTTTTCCAAGGCTGGTAGAAAGGACAATTACTAGGAAACTAAAGGCAAGTCACAGCATGCAAAAATTCCCCATCTGATTTGAACTCCTTCTACAAAAATTGTTAATACCGATTTTGTAAGAAATCCAGCAGAAAACATATGTTATGTTTTTGGGATAGAGATCAATACAGGTATCTCAAATCACTTCAATACTAAGTGAGAGATTTTACTTGGAATATTATTTATCTGTCTTCATGTAACACTTTCACACAATACAATTATTACACTACTATCGTCAAAGACCAGAGAGACAGATAAGTCAGCCCACTATGATTATATTGTTAGCTTATTCCAGTTAGTAACAACTTAAAGAGCACAACACTTCTGACTACTAAACAAATAATAAGGAAATCATTTAGTTGCTAATGGAGCTGTTCAAAATGGGACATAGAAATAAATACGTTCTATCTGCAACACAGTAGGCAAAAATTAAAGATATCCAGTGGCTATTTGTATATTTAGGGCTTTCTTCCTTTCACCAAAGTAACTGACATGACTGACATTCAGAAAATATGTCTTTTTCCTTACTGCAACAAGAGAATGTCTGTCTGCCATGTAACAAAGCACCATACAGAGTTCAGAGCTGGGTAAGCTACAGAGCTCAACATCATACACACCTACTTAATCAGGTTTGAAAATGTAACAGTTCTATGCCCCACTACTCTCCAGCTAGTCCTCACCTGCTTTGAAGCCAATTACAACTTTCTATATTAAGCAATCCAGCAAATGTAGATTAGCACACCTAATGTGAAAGCTTCTGCTTGGTCACTGAATTAATATCTGCATTTAAGAAAGGAGGATTAAGATGCCCACTATTATATGACGAATGCCTGAATATTCAACCAAATCTGTTTCCCTTATAAATCTGTCCAGAACTGAACTGCTGAAACACATGGTGAAAGCCAGATATGCTGTAGCCAGTATCTTATAAATAAGAACGTAAATCCTTCCTCACAATTAGTAAGGGTTTTTTTTTTATATATGTGTGTGTGTGTGCATATATATGTTTTCGGGTTTGTTTTGTTGGGTTTTTTTTTCCCCAAATATCCACTGGTTTGGAGCTTTTCTACTTAGGACGAAGAGCAGAGTCATCCCCAACATATTTGTAAGTAAAAAATAAAGCCAAATCTCACTTTCACTGCGCAATATTTTCACAAAGCTGATGAGAATTTTCATCAGTGCAGAAAGGTGCATCCAGAGAACCTGGAACAAGTCTTTCTGTAATTGACTCCCCAACATGAGCTCTGCACCACTACACAGGGTATTAGCTCATCAGATTTAGACTTTCACTGGTTACTAGATGAGAGTCATACTAAATGACAGACTCTTCTTTCATTTTCCTGAACATCTAAGATAAATGCTTGTCTTTAAGAAATAAGAATTAGTTGTGAGTTAGGTTTTCGAAAGCTTCCATTGGAGTCACTTGGTATATACGTAAAAGACCAATACCACAAACTATTGGGACCTAATAAAACTGAGAGTAGTTCAGATATAAGCCTCTAGAGAATTCCAATTAAATTCTTCAAAATAACAGGCACAATACCTAAGCTTTTAAGAAGAAACAGAACTACAGCTGTGCATTTATTACAGCTGGTTCTTTCTACCTGCTTGTATCCAAAACCCTCTGGTATCAAAATCAGGAATTCTTTTGTCTGTATTCTTAACCAGTAAACGCATTACACAAATGCCTTCAAAGAACATAGCTTGCATGAGTTGGTCTTACTAGTGATTGTCAGTAGTTTAATTAATATATACCACCTTAAAAATAAAGGGAAAAATCAATTGTGGGGCTTTTAGGATATCAGCAAATGTTGGTTTGCAGCAAAAATTTACCACCAGAGAAAATGGATTCATGTTCAGCCAAACTCTTTTACCTGTTTCTGAAATCTGGACATCCAATATATTTTTCAGACATTTTTATATGTATGTGGATATTTTTCCACATGCACAACTAGTACAAGTACTAGTGAGAGAAGTTAAACACAGAACTAGTGCTCATGCAAACTGAATATAGAAGAGCATATAGATACTGTGGAGTGTCACACCTCACATTGCTCACAATTGAGGAGTCAGAATTTTGATTATAGACCTGGACTGGCAGGTTAAAGTCTGACAAAGATTATAGTATAGAGTCTCAAACCAGTGTTTTGAAGATCCGAACCTGACATATTAATAAAAAATAAATAATTCAGGAGTAATGAAAACTGTACTATAAAATCTCTGCAATAAGCCACAAGACCTTGAAGGCAAAGTACCACAAGGACAGTTTTAGAAACCACAGTTTTCTGGACAGATCAGGCAACACATCACTTATTTTACATGACCACTCCCCAGTGCTGAGCAACACCTTTGGAGAGGAATATTAACTGTAACTCTATCACATGTAAAGAGGCTGGGATTGTAAAAAGACCATTTTATATGAAATTATTTATATTTCTACTAGCTTGTGGAAAAAAAAAAAAGACAATAATTCTAAAAGCTTGCCTTCACAGCAGAGAATGGCCTGTGAAGACAGGAATATGGCAATCAGTTCAGCCATGGTCAAATTTCAAATTGAACTTCAACTGACCTTTCAAATTTGTGGAATTCTGAAACGTATACTTAACCCACTAACCCAGAATTGGGCCCATACTCCTTTACAAGAATCAGTTTCCCCAGCACTGGTATAGGAAATTACAGCCTCAAATAAACAAGTGCAAACTAAGATTTTCAAAATGTGACTAAATAAAAATTCAGTAAGTCAGAGGAACTCAGTGGAGTCTCCTTCTCTGGAGACATTCAAAACCCGCCTGGACACGTTCCTGTGTAACCTTATCTAGGTGTTCCTGCTCCGGCAGGGGGATTGGACTAGATTATCTTTTGAGGTCCCTTCCAATCTCTAACATACTGTGATACTGTGATACTGTGAACACAGAAAATTAATCAAACTAAAAGTTAAAGTCGTCATTTAAACTCCCTACCTGCTAGTACCAGAACACAAACCAATCAAAAAAACCCCACAGTGAACACATCACCTGGGTGGATTTGAATGGATCTCTATTAATTGTCTAGGGAGTGGGGCAGAGACAGACAATTCAGATAGAATGGGATTAAAGGTGTCCCTAATCGTGACAGGGGGTTTGGCACTAGATGTTCTTTAAGATCTCTTCCAACCCAAGACATTCTGTGATTCAAATACTGGGGAATTCTGTTGTTAAAGTAGTAAAAGAGACCTATGTCACTTCAGCATAGCAGTAAATTCTTAATTTGAATCCTTATTCTATTCTGTATCCTAGTTATAAGACAAAAGTTGAGGGTTTTTTACTATTTTCAACATGACTAATCCTTTTTTATTTGGAATATTATTACTATTTTTAATTACAAGTTTTTGAGTAGAAGTATTTGCTTGAACTCACAGGCGCCCGAACACCCACGGTAAATATATAAATTAGTTTATTATTATTAGTTTTATTTAAATCTTACCTTCCTGCTCTTAAAAAATAAAAAGAAAAGAAAGCTATGTTTATCTTCCTTTCATTTTCCCTTGTAGCTGGAAAAGGAATGCTGCTCACTTTGAAGCTTCTAGGTGCCTCACACAATATAAGATCGATTCCCTTAACTCTGAACTAATTATGTTTTAATTCACTATTTAATTGAGTCAAGCATCTTACATGAACCATTGAAACCAAACTATATGAAAAATTATGTGTGATTCAGCTCTTAGTTTTTGAAGGTCAAAATGCTGAGGCAGACCTGAATAATGCTGATATTTCTGAGGTGCATTTGAGAAAACATTTTAGAGAATTAGTAGAAACAACTTGTTAAGATTTGCCAAGTTAACTGAGTAAGTAGCATTCTGTGCAGAGGTTGAGCTCTACTTGTCTCCACTCCTGCTAGATAACAGGGTCTATGATGCCATAATTGCCCCTGGCAACAATAGGGGTGACAGTGGGTGCAAGAATAGAGGGATGAGTGGGAGAGGGCCAAACAGGCAGGAAGAAACAAAGCACAACTTTCCTTTCCACAGACAGACATTGGAAATGAAGAGCAAGTACTTGGAAGCACTGTTTGTCCTTGCCACACAAAAGCAGAGCAGAGCTACTAGCTCTTCACGGAATTCAGAGCACCACTCAACCTTTATTCAAAGGGAATAACCTTTCCAGTCTACCAGATCCATCACTGTGTCTTAATCTGAAAGGCACATCATGTTGCTCAGTATATCCTCCAAAAACCTCCTCCTCTCTTAGAAAACATTTGGCAACTGAAAAGAATGGGAAAAGGTGCTTTAAAAAAAAAGGTGCTAAAAAAAAAAAAAGATGCAAACAACAAAAATGTTTTGCATTATGGAATCTTAGATGCTTAGGTACTACTAGGTTCTTCTGCCAGCCTGGACAGATTTCAGCCCAGTGAAAACAAAGACTAGAAGCTGACAGCCAAGCCAGCAATTCCCCTTCCCTCAAATATTCACTAATTAGTTGTGACAACAATTCCTGAAATCCCTATAAAATGTGTTGGGGGGGGAGAGCAGCACAGGATTGTATTTCTTACCTATCTTCTCTCTCCTCAGGCACTAAGGAAGCCCACAACCACTCACTGATTTTTGGTAATACCTGTTCTTACTTTGTTTTGCATTTACAGATTCCTGCTAAAGATTAAAAGACAAATTTATTTCTAACTAGTCCATTGTGTAGACCAAGTAATGCAGAAATTAATCTCCCTTCTTCTTTTAGAGCCTACCAGGATCCTTGGAACCCAGATAGCATTCAGATTTTGTAACACAAAAAATAAATCCCAGACACTATTACATTCTCCTAGCTGTAACACTCCTAAAGACAAACAATGTACAAAGAAAATACAAGAAGCTAATTCTAAGCAGAATTACTGCTCTCATTCTCTCTCACTGTCTCTATCTCTCTCTCTCAAGATTCCCCCACCCTTATAAACACAGCAGTTAGAAAGAAGACTTGCAGGGATAAAAAGGCAGAGCTGTAGAAACTATTATTAAAACACCACAAGGAACACAACCAATTGTGGCATCTGAGTGGAATCCGTCTTGGTTTACATACAGGCTAAATTGTTACAAAAAAGCATGACAAATCAACAAAGGCAAGATGGATATGTCTTGGTTCTTCATCGGCTGAAAGAGTTTTGTCTAAATGAGATTAAAAAGAAAAAAAAGCAGAAAATACTTTTAATTAAAAAAGCTAGTAACCTTCAAATCTTGACAAACAAAACACAAGATTTATCTTTATTAAGTGAGTTTTTTGGCATCAGCTCATGTTTCATTTTACAACACTCTGCAAATTACCAGACTAGAGCTGAAGACAGCATAGAAATAGAAAAAAAGAAACTTTGGTAATACACAGATTGCACAGTGGGGTAGGGTGCTGCCTCAATGTGAATGACATTTCTCAATAAGTTAATGACAATGCCACAATGTTAGAGAAGCACATCTGAAGTAACCAGAGCGAATGCAGATCCTCTGTTATTTTGTTACCCATAGGGAAAAAACTTAATGCCTGCAGGTTCCTTTGCTGCTTCCTACTTTTACTCCCTCACCTTCTCCACTCTTCTTTTTCCTGCATTCTTCCCACATTGGCTAAAGTAAGAAAAAAATTGAAGAGAGACTTTAACATCACAGAAGGTGGAAAAACCTAAACCTTGGAACAGGAGTGATCGTAGAAACAAGACCAAGCCATTGATTTGGCAGTGGAACCAGAAGTATTTCTGTATATTATTGTACCAAAGTTTCCACTGACTAGTTTAATATTAGTCCTTCTGGAGGTATTTCAAACTGTAAAAAAGGTACATCATGTAACACGTTCTCCTTTTGACTTTCCCTGCACACCGCCCAAAATGATACAGCATTCGAAGAGTCTACGCAATTACCTGCTATCACTGAATAAAGACAGCACATGCCTTCAGCGCTAGGTTTCCAATAGCCAGAGCCAACACAGGAACAAAGCACCCAGGAAAATGTAGATGGATGGCATGACACAGCCATGTGAGATCCAATCCTACGCACATTTGTTGAGAAATCAAATGTACTTGTCTGGCAGGCTGCCCAGCACAGGGACTGTCATCCTACAGGTGTGACAGACCTCACTTTGGAAGCTAGCATAGCTTTTTTGACAGGATGTAAAGGACAAAGCTGCGTTTTCCTGGTGCTGTGGTTTGAAATTTGAGAACCCTTATAAATAGAATTATATTTTTTTAATGCCCTAACTTCTAAGAAAATTAGAAGCAGAGAGAATGTTGTTCAAGAAATAAGCCCCAAACAAGCTTACTTACTCTTCAAGTACAGTCTCAGAAGTCATATTAGGATTACCTCCCTACTGATGTATCTTTTTGCCTAAAACTCATTCACCTACTCAGTATAAAATGGCAGATTCTGCATTTACTTAATCCCAGTTATTCCCTGAAGAGTGCACAAGTTTCCTAATTCTTGCTCCTGCGCTTCAGGACCTATCTCATTTTATTCACAATCAACTGTTACATGTTAAATTGGGATGCTAAAAAAAAATACAATAGGAATTTTACCTATTTGAATTAATGCTGCTTAAAATGTCCAACTATGCAGGCCTTATGAAACAAACAACATTTTGAAGAGAAAAGCACTGGGACTTCGCAATTAATGAAATAACAAAAATGAAGGGTGGCAATCAAAAGGAAGTGGTGGCTTAGCAATATGACCTCAATGAAGGCTAAATGACAATTTAAGGAAAGAAGCTTGATAGGTTTAATTTAAACAGATGCTATAAATATTCGTTGGTATCACGCAATTGTTAATAACAAATCTATTGCATCTGTTCTGTCTTTGTGCAGTTACCTAGACTACATTTCTTGACACCACTGTTCTGTAATAACATCCATCTGCTCTGCTGTGTCTGTCATTTCTTTTGCTGTAACATATTGTGACAGAGGCTTCATTTACCTAAACTTATCTTGGCAACTTGTACTTCATTAAAGAGAATCCTGCAAGCATCAGTTAAAGCTTTCTTATCTGGCCATGTATAGCTAAGCTTCATAAATCATTCTTTCACTTTCCATTTTGCAGCTTCTGGAAAGGTAACATTATTGAATTCAGATCACTGGAATAGAGCAGTACTAAAATGTTTATTGACCGGCTTTTAGGCACTGAGTTCTGCTTTGAATGCAGACAGCAATATTAGCTAAAGCTTTTGAATTTAAAAGGGATGTCACTAATATGTTTTATACATTGCTATAAATACTGTTTGATGGCAGGCCACTTTAGCAAGCTGCTACTAATCTAACAGAAACGAAATATTATTAGCATATATTATTTCCTCCTTCCTTTTCCTTTTTTTTTTTTTTTTAATCATAGCACCTGCAAATAAAATATCACACATTCATAAATCTAAGGCCTCTATCACAGTTCAGTGGTACACGCTGTATCTGACAAAGGCGGCAGCAGTGTGCAAAGGGACCTTAAACCAACCTTTATCTTGCCATCAGATGAGTCTGGCATTGCACCAGGACAGCACTCAGTGCAAGCCATAGCAGCTGTGTAAGTGCCAGTCACTAGTTCCTGGTTTGTGAGACCAGAGAATGAGGTGGGGTTTCTGCATCCTTCCAGTCTCCTATGTAGGAATTAGATGACAATCAGAAATACTTATACTGCAGACAGTATTACCTCATGATAAGAATAATTTGTTGTTAGAGTGAAAATAATGATGAACCCATTCACAGATGGACAGAGATCTCCTTCGCATCACATTCAGAAGCAGCCCCATGCTGTGCTGGCTGATGAGTCAAATCGCAAGTGCTGGGCTGTAATAGGGTAGGAGGAAAGGAAGAGGGAAGACTATCTGCCAGGCAAAAAAAAACTTAATCAACACAAATGATATAAATTCAGATAAAATTCAGCCAGTAGTTTCAAATGGATATTTACTATATGAAAACAATATCCAAACTGTTCGTTTCAGCAACAGTAAAATAAACCGTTTTAACATTTAAGATTAAACAGCTGTAATACACTGTAACAGTTTGTGAGACAAGTTGGATGCTGGTGGCCTGGATTCAGAACTCTTCTCTGGTCCACAACAGTTTGACCTGACATGTCACACCTTCTGTGTGTGCATCACTGAGCTCGAGGGAATCTGGGGATATGACTCTGCAGTTTAGCATTGTCTAGTTTACCTAAACTAAGCATTCTGTAGCCCAGAGAAACAAGAAATGACATGAAGGTCATGAAGAAAATTAAAAAAAAAAATAAAAAAAAATCAATGAGCAACCTAGATTTAACTATCTTCCGTAGTTCATAAAAATTCAGTTTAAGATGGAGAGATTACCAGTTCCTTGGATATTTAATGACCTCCAGTGATGAGGAAATTATTGTGTGGACAATGGAATAAAGTCCTAAGCCCTCAGCTGCCCAAGGACAGGACCAAGAAGCCCCCTGTACTAGCTGCCTTTTGCCCTTAAAATACTCCAAAAAACTGAATTAACTTTTGAATGAATTGTCTCAAATGAGTAGTTTCAGTTCACCAAATTTAAAAAGTAATTTGTTTAAAATTAATCTGAAGCCATATTGCCATATCTTTCCAATCATAATTCCCACTTCACCTGCTGAGTCAAGTAAGCTTTGATTATTCACACTGGCTCACAAACCACCCAAAAATAAAGAGTCTTGTCAGGACAATTTTGAATAATGTATAATCAGTCCGCAGCACCTATACTCAAAAAACATGCAGCTGCCTAGGACACCATTTCCCCTGCGTTCCAGGCTCTATCAAGTAGGCCCAGTATCTAATAACTAATGAAATCTTACTAAGTTAAGAGGTCTCCTCTCATTCCCATGCTTGCTTAGGGGAGTCTGTAGACTCTAGAAGTCTACCATTTTGATAGCGGCTCTTTTTGGTCATGATGAGGACCAAGAAGAAAATGCTGCAAAGACAGGTCACCAGCTTGAAAACAAAGCCCTGACTTTCACGTAGGTGGTCATATATTCCCTATGACTCCTGGATACAGTCAGATCCTGGTGGCTGCAATTTTCTCATGGGATTTTGTACTTAAAATACAAATTCTTTCTCGGGCTTGAAAGCTATATGGAAGGGGTTTATACATAAAGATGGTGACAAGTTTTCCTAATCTTAGAATTTGTCAAACAAATAATGTAAACTTACAGATGAGAAATCTGTTACCAGTTCAGATAGCAATTCTGTCATCAAATGATGCTTCATTTTAATTAATTATAGCAAGAATAATTCCATTTTAACTAAGGGTTTGTTTTAGTGGGGTTTTTTGCTTTTGAAATGTTTACCCTGCATCAACTACAATTAAGTCCAATCTGCAAGTCAGGTAAAATGAAACAATCATTTTTTTATGATCAAGCAAAGCATTTTCTGCTGGGATTTAAAAGCAATTGTTTTTGGCTGCTTAATTATGATCCTCACAGTAGAAAGGGGGAGGAAGCAGGAAGCCAGCAGAGATGCTGTCTCACAGAAGGGAAAGACAAGACTTACTAAAAAAAAATAAATGCAGTTTTAAGGATAATCCAGGGAATAAGTAGGCAATAAACAACTGTATACATCCAGTAACAATATGCCTTTAATTCAGATTTTGCATTTAATTCCAGTAATACTAGCTCTTTATAGGACTTTTCATTAGTAGGTACCAAGATTTTCAGAAATTGCAGCACTGATTTGAAAGGCATGCAATAATTTCATTTAGGATGTAGGGTAAAATCCCCAGAAAAATAACTGGGTCCTATTTATAATTGGGGTCAACAGTTAAACATCTTCATAAACCTCTGCCCATGAATAAAAACACCCTAAGAGCCACTGAGTAGCTGAAGAGCTGCTGAATTTGCATACCTTCTTCATTTTCGTGGCCTCAGAGCAATCGCCCATCAAAACACATCTTCTCTCACACCCTATCTGCACAACCAGGGCATAAAACTTTCAAAAACGGAGAAAGAAATGTGAAGTTAATAAGCAGAGATAGACACTCTTTGAAGATTTCCTCTACAGCTCAATACACAATGAATTCAAATCTGTAGATGAACCTCAAGGGAGCTGGTTCATTTGTAGCTCCTGCAAACCAAATAATAGGAATCAATGTATGAGTCTTTCTATACAATGATAACTTGTAAGGCTTATGTAATGTTTGTAAAAGACTTTTTCATCCTCAGGTGAAAGGAGCACGTAAGGGCAAAATATTAATACCTCTAATTATAGAAGAGTTCATAATTAATTATTTTTTTAGATGTAACCTAGAGTTTGATGGTTTTGTATAATTATAGTAGTATAAGATGTCTTGTACAAAAATCCTTCCCTAATAAAAACATACAGACATGCTGAAATTAACACAGAGCCCAGTTGCTAAGCAATTCAGAGAGCCACACAATCATTTTTTTCCTGTAAAGTTCAGAGTTAAGACAGTAACTCTAAAGACATGGACAGTCATCTTCAAATATACATTCTAAACAAACTGACAGTATTCCCTACCATTAAAAGCTGTCTCCTTTCTCATTTTCAACTGGTCACAGCTTTACCAAATTGTGCAAACAACAATTCTACATGCAAAAGATTTTTTTAAAGGGAATTTTTGTTTTATTTATTTTAAAATCTTCAGCCAGAGCAAAAGTGTTGCAGAAAAACATTGTCTTTCCCCCCCATTTCTGCATTTTATTAACCTCTTGTTCAAGACTTTCTGAATACTTTTGACTTTTGAAAACAGGAATTAGAAAAGAGGCAATGGAATGAATTCTCCCAGCAGTGTTCTTCTATACATCCTTGAGATATTCTGTTTTAATCACATCAAGTGGTAAAACTTCTGGAGAAAACCATCATTTGTGCATGCTTGTGTACATTTGGTGAGTCTTTACAGAAGTCTCTGAAGAGTTCAGACTCAGTAAGGCTTCCCCTTCAAGTGAGATCTGGGAAGCAATGAAGGATTTTTTTTCTTTCCTCTGTTTTCAATACTCAGTTGGCTGAATTCAGGTAGAACAAAAATGAAAGCTACTTGAGAGAAACCGAGGTCTAGGGAGGAAGAGTAGGGAAAGGTGCTGAGCAAGGATTCCACACCTGGGACCAGGAAGGGTGAAGCGCTGTGACATGAACTATAGCCAGAAAAAGGAACAAAAAACCTCAAAGCCCAGGAATGAACAAGAATAGTTAAGGAAAGGAGAGAAGTGGAAACAGTGATATCTGTGTATGAAGTCAAACTCTCATTCCTGTAGTTCTGCATTACAGGAATAGAAGTTCATTCTTTCTCATAGCTCTCAATAAATCTCGTAAGTTCCTTAACTCTCGTTAGCTGTTATCTACAAAATATGACAGACCACTTATGTCATCTGTCATTGCCTGAGCTTAAAAGCATACATCAGTATCTTGAGTTTTTGATAGTGATTCTTTTGCATCCAGTTCATGGACTTCAGATTTTATTGTTCACATAATCACAAAAACTACTACTTTCCTGGAGTTCTTAGGTACATTTCATAATCTAAATACTTTAAGCCACAGTTCTGCCTTTTTTTTTTTTTGTCTGAAAACATGAATATTTACTTGGAAATTCCCACAATTGTAGCCACTTTCTAATCTTTTTGTACATTACTTTAAATTACATTATCCAGCAAACTGCCTCTGTGTGAAGCAAAGACAATTGCCTGATACATTTCTTGTTTAAAACACATGAAAGATGTATCTTATTGGGGCCATATTAATGCATCCTAGTAAAACTGTAATATACTATAAGAGCGTAAAGCTGAAATAATGAGATCTGAGGCTGTCTAAGATTTTCTACCAAATAGATAGGATTAACAAAGTAGTTAACAGAAACTGCAGTACTTTTTCAATGAGTTTTAAGTATCAGATTAGGTGAAAAATCTTACAAATCTTACATGCGGATAAACAGAGTTGTCGGGGCATTCTGAATGCTTACAATTCAGGATTCTGTCAGCCAGGAATAAGGAGTATACAATCAAAACTGTTGGCTTTCATTTCCACAATTTGACTACAGTTTTTCACTACAAGACCTCCGAAGTCAGAATCATTATCCACGGCCCTCTGGTAATGATGAGTTCTTCTGTCTCAGAAACTATTAATATGAAAATAATCACAAAAAAAAATAAAGAAGAAAAAAAACAACAAACCCCAAACCTTTGAAACCCCCACAAAACTTTGACAATAATTTTCCACTGCATTTTTTTCCCCCTTGCACCTTTGAGTGTTAAATAACTTAAAACTCCATTTCAGCAAGATATGGGCCTGTCAATCTTACCTAGTGCATGTTGCTCAAGCATGCAAGCTATCTTACATATTCTACCATGAGCAAGCAAATTGGGAAGACATTCCCCAAGAGCATCCAAGTACAGAAAGGAGTATCTGATGAACTCCCTGAGATATGGTAAAGGTTGTGCTTTAGCAGATATGCCAATACCTCTCTCTGATCACACTGAAGAGAGACCATGCTCTAAAACCACTGCAAAATTCCTTAGTCAGCCTTCATCTGCAGGGCTTTTGCCTGCACCTTGCTTATAAAGAAAACACACATTTATAAATCAATGATAGCAGTGCTCTGATTTTGAATATGTAAAAAAAATTTTCCAATATGTCTATAAAACACGAACTGATCTTACACAGGGTTTAAAATTTTCACTGGCAAGGTAAAAAATAGCATTTTAGTCATAAAAGAGTCTTCATATTGCAATGTATCAAATCTACATATTAGTTTGCATTAGGCTAGCCAAATAAAAAAAAACATTGAGCAAGAGACAATCCCTAAAAATTCATTTTGCTGCCTATATACAAACTGTTGAAAGCATCAAGGTCCTCAATGCCAAGGGTACAAAACACAGCTAAAGTTGGAAAGACAGCATCACAGACATAAGTCATTGCCTTTAATGAGGATTCTTCTTGTGTTATAAAATGTCTATGTTTCAGAACACACTGATTTCATTTTGCATGATAAAAACCCTCTGTCATTATATAATCATTTTTAAACCATTATTAAGTTTTTGCAAAGAAATTGATTATTCATAATGTGGTTTTTCATTCGTTGGCCACAAGCCGTTAGTTAGAACCATATTGGTGTTATCACAAAGCATTTAACCGAGATCTGTAGTCACATGATCATTCAGAGTATGATTACTCTGAATGAAAGGAGTAAAAACAAAACAGAAATCTGTCACTTCCCTGTCATGTCCCCTCCCTGAAAGCAGGTAGAAGGAGCTACCTGCTAAAATTTTGGTCAAGATCCAATTTCTGAGATACTATTACAGTAAACAGCTAATGGCATGGGAAAGAAATGGGTGGGGACAGGTCTGGCAAAAAAGAAATACAAATGAGTGGTTAGTGATAGGCAGAATAGGAACTGGTTTGGTATCATTTAGCAAGCATTCACTGACTTGCATGGAGCATGATGCATTCCACGTCAGATGCTGGTCTGGCTGTTTGGTAAGAGAGCACAACATTTATGTTGAATTCTGCTCTCTTTGATAACAGTGAATGCCAAAACTTGCCCTACATTGCAAAACAAAACCAAAAACAAACAAAAAAAACCTTTATCCAAAAGTATTCTATTGCAGTAACAAAACCCTAACCAAACAGGATGACTTGCTTCCTTCCGAAACCACATACTACACACACTGAGGAACAAATCTCTTATAAATCTTCTTTAAGTTTGGAGAACTGTGCTTTTTCTACAACAGTGGTCATTCCCAAGTGTATAGGAAGAAGCTCTCCTGGTTAACCTTATCTGCTGGTACTTAATCACTTCACAGCCCTCACCACACTTATGCTTTACCCCTGATATACTTAATTTTAACATGACTCAAGGCACAGGAGTTATTTGTACTGACTTCTGAAACAGCTCTCACTTCTGGTCATAGGAAGAACACATGGACAAATATCAGTGCTGTGTACTAAGACAAACACTATGTCTGCATATGGGATTCCTTATGTTCCTATAATTACTCAGAAGAACAAAAGTCTTCTTCATTGCCATTTGTTTTGTTGCACCATACTAGGTCCCCCTCACACCCGATGTTTTATTATCTGCCTTAAATGCCTGCACCTTTCATACCTATATTGAACATAGCAGCTTCTGCCACTAGTGTCAACTGACATCTCCAACACATAACACTTCATATCTGCAAAAATCAGCGCAGCAAAACAAAACAAACAAAAAGATACTTTTTTTTTAATTGTCTGTATAAAATGTATCACTAAAGCAATCCAGTGCTGTAGGGCAAATGGCAACTGCATGAAATTAATACATTCATTGATGTTGTTCATACTTGAGAAACCACTTCTTTCCATGGAAAAGGGTTAAAAGCATTTAATGGTCTGGGTTAATAACAGTCAAGTTACTGAGTCAATCGAGTGATGAATTGAGAAAAATCATTAACACAGATAGAGAGCTTGACCTGCTCTTTCAAAGGGAAAAGCTAAAAATGCCTTCTCTTTAAAACACCAAGCAACCTGGAGTGATCTATGCTTACGCAAATGTTTGATTGACACCTGTCTGGTGGGTCAATACAGTGAGTAAGACATCCACTATTCTGAAGCCTGTAAAAAAAAAAATTACTGTAAAGACACTTTGTCAGTACACTGATAATCAAGGCCAGAATTTTCAGGAAACGTTTTTAATTTATTCTCAGGGGAATTTAATAGCTTGCCTTCTGATATCTTTTTCTTTAAAACCCAGACCTATAAGGGTAACTTCTTAATCCACCTTTATGCTTTAATACACACCTTCAGCAGCAACATCCACATTAGCAAAATTGAAATCACGTAAAAAGAATCAAGTGAATTTTTCACTTGCAAGCAATTGCAGACAACGATATTTTCTGACTTAAGAGACCCTGCTGTGAGGATGGGGTAAAGGATGAGCAGAGATGAGAAAATCTATGAGTGACCTATGGCATGGTTGGCAGGAAGTACGCTCTACTATGCAGAGAGGTTCGGCTGGGAGCCATCTCTGGGAAAAGCAGCAGATGTAGAAAAATGCTACCGCTAGAAAATCAGCATTGCTGCTTTTCTGTGAATCAAAGCAATGTTATCTCTTGTTATCTCTCAGATTCAGTTATAAAGTACTTATAGTTTTTGCCCCTGAGTATTCCCATTAAAAAACAAGTATAAACATATCGCTCAAAAAATAGTTTCTGCTTCTTATATCTTTATCAAAAATTTTCCACCTATGAATGAAAAAATAAAAAAAAAATCAACCCATTTTGATACCTTGTATGGTGAAAAGCTGCTAACTAAAGAGATGCTAACTAAAATGCTGGTGTATTAACAAAATGCTAACTAAAGAGATGCTAACTAAAATGCTAGTGTATTAACAAAGTGTCACTCTGTGCTGAAATACGAAATGTACTGAATGACGTGTTTCTAGCTTTAATTTAGGAAAGCACTTGAGCCCAAGCACAATTTTAAACCCAGCACCATGAATGCTGCCAGAGTCAAAGACTGGTCATACATATTGACATATTTTAGCATCTTCACAAAATTGGACTCTTGAACAAGTATTAAGTTACAAGTGTGTGAAGTTGGTCTTTCACAGTTCTTAGCGTGGTTCTGAAATTTCCTCACTTTGTGGCATGCTCACTTGTACAGGCACCTTTATTTTCATTTATGATAAGGGAAAAGTTTTTTTGTTTTCCAGTATTACCTGAAATTGTTTACATGCTTTGATGATGAGAGAAACATACATTTAGTAAACCTTGTATGTTATTATTAATCTAATTTCTTATGTCTGAGCCAGGAAACATAATATTCTCAGTTTATAAACCAAATTATAGTGAGCCACAACTTGATCTAGGCTGTCATTTAACTTTCTCTTCTATCTAGGTCTTTCACCTTCCATCACTTGATTATCTAATGGACAGCAATAAATAAAAATGTGTTGCTGCTTTATTTATAACTACCAGTGTGTTTCAACAAAAATAGTATAAAAAGATCCATGTTTGCAAAAAGCAAATGTTAATGAATGAGTTCTGGAACAACAAAAAGATCATGACCCCTTCATGGAATATATGTGTAATGTATTTCCTTCAGGCCTAAAGAAAGCTAATTTTATATTTTTTTATTAAATTAGGGCTTTTGGTTCTTACATTTTTCTGTGAATACTGAACTTGGTGCTATCAAATCAGCATAACACCTAGTACAAAGCACCAGCAAACACCAACAAGGTGACCATTACTGGCAGACGGTGTTGTGAAATGTAAATAATTATAAGTCTATCTTTCCCTCAATGAGTATTTTCAGGGTAGAATGGATGACAGGTGTGTATTTCAAGCTCTGTTAAGCACTAAAGTTTTAAAGTGTCTCTCTGGACATGGATTTGGATTGATGGCTGATGTTTCCTCAGTTACTCAGAAATCCTGACAGATTCTGTGATTGATATAACCAACATCCTACAAACCATCTCCCTTGTACTTTTTTTTCTTTTATATTGGCATTTAACACAAAGATTTGTTTCGAATTAAAATGCAGTGCAGGTGGCAAAAAAATAAATACAGCAATAGGCTAGACTTGTGGATAAACAGGAAGCTTGCAGGAAAATGAATAGCAGCAAAATGAGGATGAAGGGCCAAGGTATACACGGTTGCTTAAAGAAAGAATTACCAAACCAGTGACAGTCTGTTCTGCATGAAGTCATCTGTAATTCTAACACTGGCTCAGTAAAAGGACTTCTTTTATTAAGATAAACTGATCTGGCCAAAAGATATTAATCCTTTTCGCTTGGTCATGCTTGATTTTTAGTGAACTAAGGAATAGCTTAGAGCAAAATTTTCAGTATTTCGCAAACTGAAGACACTTGCTGGCCCAACAGTGTAATGTGTTATTTATGCATTAGTCTTGAAATCTAGGACATGAACTTGTTTATGGACTACTCTAGGAAAAAAAGCTTACGCTAATACAGAATTTTCAGCCTGAAATATTCCAGCAGATTCCACACTGAAGAATGAATCAGTTTTTCACAAAAAAGTAATTCTTGGAATAACCCAGAAGATCATGAAGGAGGGAAAGGATTACAGCGTGCTTATATAGGTACTATCTTAAGTTTTTGCTCAGGAAACTGAATAACCTTAAATCAACAAACATGGAAGATTTTTCCAGAGAGAGAACCGTACTATTTAATACCGCTGCTCAGCTTTCAGTTTGGCACAGTAATATGCAAATCACCTATTTTACAGTGGTTATTAAGTGCAGTGTATGTGTGCAAGGACTGAGTGCGAAAGGGCATACACAAGAATGCTGGTAAAAATACTGATCTGTTTCCAGGCCATACTGTGCAGTACCTCATGTTCTCAGCCAATGCCTGCAGGCATAGTTTCACACACATGCACTTGAAGAAAGGACTGAGAAGAGTCCCCCATGAATTATCTTTTCTATCACCCAATTAAGCTAAGTACTAAGGCAAAGGAAACTTCTAGCTCCAGTAGTCTCTCCGAAACAACTAAAGGCTAAGCTGCAAACTGCTTTGCTGGCTCAGACAACGAGGCATTGGGCAGACATTGGATATCCTTACATCTCCATTCACCAGCTGGAGGGTTTTGTTCCTACTGGCAAAAATGCTCAATTGACAGCTTATTATTTATTTCAGGCTATATAAACCCAGCTGGTCCAGCCTGAAGCAGGTTAAGAAGAACTATGGAATCTTCATAGGCATATTACAGGAATGGCAAACTCTACAGAGAGGGGATAAACTCAGTAGTGGGGAACATTTTCCAGCCACCATGGTTATTTGGACCTCAATCAACTACTGAGATTAAATCAGCCAATTACCACTTGTATCTTCTTGTCCACATAAAGTTCCAGCTATATTTGAAACAACTACAAAAATGCCACCAGGCAATACTGAGAGGCCCACATTCAATTCAGCCAGCAAACACATACGCACCAGAAGAAAAAAATCCTGACTCCACAGAATGCATCTCCACCTCTGAAACAATAACCTCTCGCACTGTATACAGAGTGAGAGCTGGCAGTTTCTTAAGCGATATTCAAGTGATCAGCATCACCTCCATACCTTTTTACTCCCTCAGCAGGAGTCGCCAGCAGCCCTAATTATTTAAAAGACATAATAGCTAGGAAGGGAGGACTGCTGACAAAGAAGACACAAATAGAAGTATCAGTTCTGCTCTCAGATGCTCACAGACCTATGGGATTGCACAGCATGTTCACAGTAGGTCAGTGTAACCATATGGTCGTGCTCTTCTGGGAAATGCTTCATCTCTACTTTAGTCCTCACAAACGTCAGGGATGATTACACAAGGCCTCCAAATGTGCACTATGGTTCACGGAGTCATCCTTCTACAGAAACAAGGAACAGATTAAGTGTCTACTTGAATTTAATCCTAAATCTTAACTATATTAGTTATCCTGTGATTGTACAGTTCTCTCCAGCCTTTTATTTCAGTTTTCTAGTCTAAGCATTTTATCAATCTTCAGCAAAATGTTACCTGCTGCTGGGATTGGATAATATTTACAGAGCGCTCAGAGCACTCTGTGACAGCAAGTGCTACTAATACCCATGAAAAGCTAACAAAACTTGCACCTATAAAAGCATGCTTTCCCCTCTGCATTGAAAGGAGAAGACACAATGCTGAAATAGGCATAACAGGATTTAGCAATAGTACTAACCAGAGGGAAAGATGACAACAGGCAGGAGCAGAAAACTAACGTAAATTAACCCCATGAAAATAGAAAATGCTTTTTCCAGCATATCCAAATGGTAATACACTGAAAAAACCCCAACCAAAAACCACATCAGAGATCAGACACCTGTAACAGAAGATGTTTACATTAGAAGCGGAAATTTTGCTCTATTTTGAATGCTGGTGGAGTACATGATTGAGTTTCACTGCTGAACATTATTGGGAGAGAACAGAATGACCAGTGACTTACAGCTTATCCTCAGTCTACTTCATGACTAAGGTATAAGTGTTGAGGGAAGATATTTATATTTGGAAATTAAAGACTTGGAATGTGGAAGAAGAGTTTCACATTTGTTTTGGACAATGTGGTTGAGAAATGAGATGGGTATAAGCAGAACCTATAGAGATATTTGAAATTATAAAAACAAAATTGCATAGCTCTATTTTTCTCAATTTATAGTACAAAACCAAAAGGATAGATAATGATGTTGAACAAAAACAATTCAAAAAGAAGAGTGGGAAACTATTTCTACACAGCACATAATTAACCAGCGGTGGTTTTCCTGAAGGTATTATCAAGACCAAGAGTTTAGCAAGATTCAAAAGGATTTAGACATTTATATGTATAAGAACATTCACAGCTACATTAGATGAGATTGAAAAAACCCCCAACCCAACATGTGGGATATGAACCTTGATGCTTCATTGAATAAGTCAGCCTCTTGCTGGTGGGCATTAGAAAGAATCTTTCCTAGTGGGAAAACAGCTCCAGAATTACCTGCCACAGTGCTGCCTTCACTTTCCCTTGAAGCAGCAGTTGCTGAGCACTCAGAGTCAGAATGCCAGAACAGACTTGCTTTGGCCGTTTCTACATTTCAACTAAAAAAAGAAAAAAAAAAGTAAATGGTATTGTTATACAATCTAATGAAGTGTATGATAGCGAGCTCATAGTTTGAAAAGGAGAATAGAGCTTTGTATGTCACAACTTCCTTTAACTGTCATTAACTGTAAAGCTAAGATGATAGCTTTGGTTTTTACAGAAGATTCTGCTTGTGTACATCTTCCTTTAAAACCCTATTTGGCATTTCACACTACCTTTTAGTCTCTCGTCCAAACTCTCTGACAATAGGCAGCCCCACTATAAAACACAAAGACAATGTCTTCATGTACTGGGGTAGTTCTTGTCGAGCAAGTAACAGTACGCACCTAAATTCTGCTTTCCTGCAGCTTACCACTCACTAAAATGTGACAACACCCTTCATGATGCGCAACGGTACAGCCTCTTGTATACTACTCAAATTTACCATATTTTTCCAGAAGGCCATACTTTACCCTGTTTCCTAATAGCCAGCTCTCATTCCTTCCTTGCAATACACTACCACTGTCTCCACCACATTGTTTTCCCACCCTTCCCAACTCTTAATAAATACAAATTCCTTCAACCATTCCCAAAATGCAACAAATCTCCTTTCAGCAGCTAATCCAGTTTGTGGGAAAAGCTTCAACTGAATTACAACCAAGACTCTCAAAGAATAACATGACAACAAGAAACCGATATTGTATTCTGTCACCTATGCTTAGCCTGGAAAAATGCTTTGATTCAACCTCAGCTTGCCACAATCGCATGAAAAGAACTCTCTGCAGAACAAGACAATCCACCAAAACATCCTAAAACCTCAAGGCTTATTTGCATAAGAAAAAAACCCAGGTGATGAGAGAGGGCTGTGTTATGAAGGTGGGTTGCAGTCCCTGTTTGAAGGACCTTTTCATAGAAGCCTCTGATCATTTAGTGCAAGACACAGGCACAGTTCTCAGGGTAAGGACTGAATTCCCCACAGATATGGGGATATATTTCACCATATGCCAAAGAAATCTAATCTGAAGAAGGAGAAGAAAGAAATCCTATTTATTTCTTTTGTAAGAATGTGGCATGCATACAAAATTTGAAAACCTTTATTTTTATAGATCACATTGTAAATGAATGTAAATAATTCAACATGCAGATTATTCACTGTGCAAAAACTGACTGGCATTTTCCAAGAGTATAGAGAACTGCTTGACTAATGATATCAGCAAATGATATAAAGGCAACTTCCAGTAAAATATTTCAGACTATACAGATTGTTCCACATTTGAAATTGTACAGTATGTCAGAGGTTACAAAGTAGCATGCAGCACATTTTAAAGATCTGTTTGCACTTTAAACAAAACAAAGCTTTATTTTTTAAAAAACTTAAGTGGTTGAACGTGTACATGACCATATTGCCTGAATTTCACTTCCACTTGGCTCAAGCTATCATACCAGCAGGCATCAGAGGGGGGCTTTTTTCCCTGCAGAAAGTTAACAATATAAGAACAAAGGAAACATCTTCACTGACAGCTCAAGGTCATCCCTA
This sequence comes from Neopsephotus bourkii, assembly GCF_033783945.1. Taxonomy (NCBI): domain Eukaryota; kingdom Metazoa; phylum Chordata; class Aves; order Psittaciformes; family Psittacidae; genus Neopsephotus; species Neopsephotus bourkii. The sequence goes on from NW_026901526.1 coordinate 2,118,526, forward strand.
GAGACTACTCTTGCTAAATAAATCTGTGGATATTGTTAGGTGGCAATGTGTTAATTATATGTGCCAGCTGGATGCAACCAATCACTGGTGCAGACCACCAAAGGATGCCAAGAGTTTTAAAGTCCAAAATAAGTTCTCATTTTACTTCTATCTTAATTAAAGAATCTAAGATTTATTGTAGCCTCCTTTATCTCTCCCTACAATGTACTTCAAATGAAAACCAGAAAATCACAATACCTTCCCATTAAATTAACAGCTGATCAGGCAAGAATTAATTTTTCTATTTGGTCAGACTTGGACAACCACACGTGACTTTCAGTAACATCCTATGGACTTGTCTATATTTCACTGTGAGCATAAAAGACATTTTCCTATATCAGCAGTTAGGAGGTTCCATTAACCTGAGGCTGTAAAATATACATTACATATATCGGTACAGTACGTAGTCAGATGGGTTTCTGTAGCAGATGTCTATTTCATTTGTCCGGAATAACATAGCTCCTGCTATAGCTAAAATCTGTAATAAAAATGTAGCACACCTCTCAGATCTTATCTACCAACCACTATAGGCCAAGTAGTCTGGGATGCTGGAAGCTCTGAGCCCCTAGTTGAATCCAGATTCAAAGTTTACAGCAAGCTGTTATATTTATAATTTATAACAATATTAATTACAGACATACAGGCACACACACTATCTTCATCTCCCTTTGAGATATTAAATATGAATATATTGTTGTTGCATGAATGTATCCTTAACATATTATTTTTAATGCAGAAGGCATAAAATACTCATTAACAGTAATTGGAGTTAGAAGCAGGAATTTCAGGAAGGATGTGTTACCTCATTATATATTAGCTAGAAATACTGTCAAATATTCTGTTTACGCATTGTTAGAATTGGGGGGGGGGGTTGTTGTTGTTTTTTTCTTTTTAACTCATCTTTTCAAATTAACACCTCTATGAATAAGTCATTTAGAGCTAAATGAAAGCTCTTACAATTCCAGAAACCATGTGTGTGCTTGTAAGTTCCCCTAAGGATTTACAGCCCTTCCAGTAAACGAGAGAGTTACAAGAAAACAGTTCTACAGCACCTGCTTGCCTTACTGCACAGTTTATGGATCTAATAATTCCAGCCATATCATGTCCTCTCAAAACTCCCACCATGCTGGGGTTCACAAAATGCTGCTGAAACTCTGCTTCATGTTACACAAAGGCCTGAATGCATCATTTTTTCTTAACTACACTCAGGACCACACCATTGCTTCTCCATACAACAGAACATGGAAAACCAGGTATAGTTTACCTTAGGATTCAGAAGAGATAAATCAGAAAAAAAAAACAAAACAAACTTTCTCTCAGACAACAGTCACTTCTTTTCAGCAGTTTTCTCATGGAGCTGGTTTACAGCTCCATGAGAAAACTGCTTCTGCTCAAAGACTGATCTGGGTCTCAGAAAACACACTTCATTATACCGGATATATCAGGGTAAGATCTTCATTAGTGGTTTACAGCCTATCTCCTAAAGTCAACCAAAGCATTTCCAAGCACTCCTAGGAAATAGGGTTATGCTCATTCCAAACATGTGTACAAACGTCACTCCTCAAGGTACCACAAATATCAAAATAAAAAAGAGGAGGTGAATCCATGCAGATTTTGGTCATTTATAGTAAGATATGAAAAGCATTTCCTTAACTATTCCACTTTAATAATCATTGTCTGATGCTCACAATTACAAAAGGTGATCCTTGCAGCTGCTGCTCCCAACTAAGAGATGGCACGTGGTCATTTGTTAAAAAAGCCAAACAAAACTGCCTCTTAAATTGATGGTTGTTTAGCAGTAAATAAAGTCCCAAAGGATGCTTCAGTAATTGATTTCCCACAGGAAATCTACATAAAGATACAAAGTTGGTTCAAAATAAAAGTGTAGTTAAGAGAAAGCCTCTGTATGAACTCTCCTTCACTGCTAAACCTATGGAACCTATGGTACGCTCACACAATAGTTGCTATTCAGAGAACATATACTTGTACACCTGCCAAAGAAACTTTTTTCTATAGGATGGAAAGCATCCTATAGAAAACAAAATAACTGGCATAGTCTCTTACAAAAGTAAGAACTGCTTGCAAATATTTCCCATAAAGAACTTAAAAAACAAAACTTCCACACAAAACCCCCACACCTACTGTAGAAAGCAGTATCCCCTTATTGCCATTTCATTGCTTTATTGGTCAAAACTGACAGTGTGATTTATCATCTTCACTTCATCTGTTAGGGTTAAACTCTTCCAAAATGCTACAGGACTGCAAAGGACACTACTCCTAGCCTCCTCCTTCCATTAACTCACTGGTAATTCAGTAAAGCTGGTTAGGATATATCCAATGCTGCAACTCCACACCATGACATTACATCAAATCTTTTGAAAAATATTTTTCTCCTTTGTGACAGAATCAAACCTCTATAAAACTACTAGATTTTTAACATTAAAATCCTGAAACAAGTCCAATAAAAAGGAACTTCATTTTTCTCCATACACATAAACATAAGTCATACACACAAAAGAACAATGGGTTCTGGGGGCGTACTGCTCCATAGCAATGATAAATCTCCCACTAGACCTGACATTACATTTTTGTACTTTATTGCCACTGAAGGGTGTTGCTGCATTTAACAACAAAAGATATATTGTGGATAGAGTTACATCCTGCAAACTCTGTCAAATCTCTGGTAAAACAGCTACTCTGTTCAACCCCACAAGCTACCAAGTGATCTAGTAATGCTCCTATGTTGAATAGCAATGATACTTCCACATTCTTTAAGCATCTCTTGACTTTAATATGCATGACAAGTTTACAAGGCTTATGGAAGCTCAGTTTGCAAGGCAAATCCTTGAAGGATCAGTACATCCTGTAAAAGGGGTTTGGATGCTGTACTTTGTCTTCACAAAGCTGGCTATTGTGTTTATTTTGATACATTTCTGCACAGAGAATACCAACAGCTACTACATTGCCATCACTTAGTCAAACAAGGAGCATTTTCCAGAGTTTTCCATACAATGCTATGAAACAGAGTACTGTGCATTTCTCAGTTCAAAGTCAAAAGTAGTTTATAAGAGATGCAATATAGTGAAGTACACCTTGTCAGCACCTATACTGTGTTTGCTTTGCCTAAAGGAGATATCCTCCAGTCCAGTAGTCCTGACAACTGGCTTCTTTAGACTCAGCAGCCAAGTCTTCCTTCTCTCTTCTGACCTACATTCAAAATAGCATCTCCTCATATGGTCTAAGCATGATTATGATATCTAATTTTTCCATCCAGAAGGAAAAGGAAAATGACACATATTACCTCTCATCCACCACGCAATTGACAAGTGAAAAATGGTCTCTCTTATACATCTCCATCACAGTTTTCATGAAAACACCTTCTCATCCATAAAAGCACTAGTGATAACACTTCCATAATCTCTTCCAGTTTTATCACTATGCTTGCATGAAGATGGAATATCTTTTTTTTTAGGAGGTCCTGATAGTTATTCCCCACTCAAATTAATAATGCCCCACTCTATCCAATTTAAAAGTTATCGATGTTTGGTTTTTTTTGAAAGAACATTCACATTGTCATTAATAATGTTTACAGATAAAGGGATGGATATAGAATATACAAAAAACATATGCAGCATATATAGTATAATGTTGCCCTCTGACATTTCCCACAGACAGTTTGCCTCAGTTTATGAGATGTGGCTCTTTGCAATACTTCCCAATTCAAGCAAGATAACACAACTATATGGTCATTTCAAATAAATTGCAGACTGATGAACCACAGACTTTTGACTAGCTTTATCATGCTTTGCCCAATAATTCATTCACACAAGCAAACTATATTAATGAACAGAAACACACACATATACCTATAAATAAATGAATTATATTGCTTGAAATTGCGGGTACTTATGTAAAAGGTTATGCCATTATTCTCAATTATTTACATACTGGAAGCTCAAAGTGTGGCATTTTCTACGTTCTCAGTACCCAAATTTGCACTGTTAATAATGGCATTTTGTTTTCTGTTACAGTACAGTGCATCAGCTAAAAACCAGTTTAAAATGATACATTGAAAATGTCCAACTCTTACGAGCAACTCTTCCCACATAAAATAGCCTCAGCAAAATGAGCAGTGATGCCTACATACCGTTTCACATTGATGCACTTTAGCACCATTAAATAGTCAAGAAACAAAAGCAGTATTATACCAAATCTCAAATTGTGCTAGAAAAGTCACATTAATTCAGTTTTTACGTCCATAATTCCTCTGCTACACAAGACTACAACTTGTAAAAAGCATAGTCTTATGGTGCTCTGTACACAGCACCTAGTGTAACTGACCAAGAGTTTAGGGATTCCAGGAAATAACCTAACCATGGCAGCTTTCAGGTGCACATCTGCTTACCAAAACTTACATATACACAAGTAAAAAACTGCTATTTTACTCTTCATTATCTACAATAAACAGTAGCTTAACTGAGACAGTTTTACCCTGTGCTATCAGCCTGAAGAAACCAAGAAAAACATTACATAGTCATGATTTTGTATAAATAAGTGATAATATTCACCTTTTTATCACCTCAAACACTCACTTCATTTATTCACATTTACCATAACTACTTCTAAATTCTCATACATGTCTAATGCAGTTATTATCATAATAATTCTCAGGAGTTAGTCCTAAGTATTCCCTCTACGAAGCAACATCAGAGATACCTGCTAGTTTTTCAGGTCTGTGTGTTTTGGTCCCCTGAGGAGATTTGGCACTTAGTTGCCTGTGGTTCTTAATAATATCTGTTTGCTGGTTGACATTTCTGTATGCTTCTGATCAAAGCACTGCATATGGGTTGTTCTGCACTCAGTTTAGTGATTTAATCCTCAGACCCATAGTCTCATTTTTATTGATAATACCTAAAGAACAGCATATTCCATATCTGAGCTACATTTTAGTACTCCCAAGTCTCAGTAGCAGCAGAAAGCCATAGTATTCTGCATTGCAAGTGAGGATAACAAGGCGGGAAGGGAGGCAGGTACAAGGTGAGCCTGCCACAAACCCTCCCACCCACAGCCCCTCAAAAAAAAAAAAACCAAAACAAAAAAACAACAAACCAAACAGAAAACTTGACATTATACATCCTGGTTCAAATCTATTATTATTATTATTATTCCCTACCCCACGTTAACTGTCACAGCAAAAGCTTATTCATTTATGAGACTGAATCCACCAGTAGTGGAATGGTTTTCCTCTCTTCCCTTCCACCCCCCAAAAAGGGCTAGTTCTGGCTCAAAACAAATGGGTTAAAATCCATTTTTTCTTAAAAAACATTTTTGTAATTATATAAAAACTTTTTTTAACATTCCCTATAAAAAGCTACTTAAAATCCTAAGCTTTTGCACGTCAGTTCTAAAAGGAGGAAACATGAAAAAGTAGTAAAACCAGATGAGGAGAACATTTAGAATTGTGAAAATGTAAGCAAAATTCCAGAAAGAAAATTTTATGAACCTTAGAGGAAAATGTTTCCCATCAAATACTATGATCTGTTCTTTGGGGAGAGAGGAATGTTGGCCATCTCTGAAGCGTGCATCACTGAGTCAATTTAAAACCATCTCATTGCATGACTGCTCATCGCAGATTCAGCTAAGATTACACATCAGCTCCTGATAGCCAGTCTGTTCTTCCATCCTAATCAGAATGCTGAAATACCATAATCTTGTAAGAAAACTTATGGTTTCAACTTCATATTTGTACTTAGGAGGAGTTAACTAGTTTACAATGTTATGCAAAGGAGCACAGCCCTTCGGTTTGGGTGTATCTAGCAAGCTATATTGAACGTTTGTACACTTCTATCAAAAACTGCTCCCTTATGACCCCAATCATCATCTTTTTCATATGCTTAGGGATGTATTGAGAAGTTTGTTGTTACTATACACTTCCTACAGAAGCTAATTCTTCTTATTCCCCTAAGACATCACCAGAGTTTGCATATTTTACTGAGGAATAGACAATGTCACTAAGACACAGCCTGGAGCAGCATGTTTCTGTAGTGGAGCATTCCACAGGAATGACTGCAAATTAGACAGAGGCAATGCCATCCTGCTTCCCTGGTGCTGGAGACAGAAAGTAATTAGCTGCTGGCCTATACCAGCAGCAAACCATTAACCCCTCCTGCCCCTAAACATTAGCTCAGCTGTGCTGGTCACTGAATTGCAAAGAACAGAAATACATCTCTGCCCATCTTCTGCTTTGTTTGCTCCAGGAAATCAGCATACCTGTGTTGTCCTCAGCTCCTAGATATCCAGTCTGGTAAAGTCATCTTGAGAGGACTAGGCAGCATTTGGGTTTGCTCAGACCTGATACCCAAATCACAGTATAACCCTTAGTAATTCCAACACTTAGAGCTCCATAAAGGGCAAAGCTGCCCACACATACACTGCAGTTCCTATACATCTGTGTCTGCTGACTTGTCACAGTATAACAAGAAGGGTACAAAGCCAGAGCAGGATCTGAAGCTGGGTTCTGTCACCACTGTCTTGGGCTATTTTCATAAAACATCATTCGGCCATATCAGGTTTTGGTTTGGGCAATACCCAATAAAGACAGTGCTTGTCATTTAACCTAGACATTCCAAAAACCTACCTTTGAGAAGTATTTCAAAATAAGTATTTCTTTCAATACTCTTATTACATGTATTTGAAACATATGTTTTAAGTGCAATTTTTCCTCCCAGCTATCAGCCTAGCAGCAAAGTAGGCCGAACACATCCATCTAACTCAATGGGCCAAACATAGAAAGGTACTCCTTTTACAAATGCTTGTAAGAAATTCTGTCTTATTGTTTGAAAGATGGGGCCATTGCACTGGCATTACACAGCCTGTGCATTAGATCAGACAGCAAATGAGATATTGATAGAACTATTTTGAACAGTCAATAAGCTTTCTAATGATTGATAGCTTTAAGCTAACTCTGGTAGTATCAGCATCTGCACTTGGAAATGAGACATTGAAATTGTAATGCAATATTCTCTTTGTGGAATTCACAAGTATAACTCAAGTTTCAGCAGTGGCTGGAGTTGAGGGATTTGCATGGGGCTCTTTCTTCATAGCCCAAGGAAAGAATGACAGCAAATTTTACTTGTTTTAACCTTTTCAATGTAAGTCCAACCAAAGCAGTACCTCAGAAGATAAGAACAGGAAGGAGAAAAACCATGCGAGGAGCCAAGTTAAATCACTGAGCAAAAGAACAAACTGAGGAAACAGAACTTTTCTATGAACACTGTGCTTAAAACACCCTGAAGGTTAGTCCCATAAATTTCAGCACAAGTCAGAGAAAAGTAAGTTACTGGACACTCCAAATAAAGAACCAAAATTTCCCTTTGAATATTTTGTGCAGTACAAGAAGTAGCAATTAAAGAGAGGAAAAGGAGCAGGGGAGAAAACATACAGCCAAGATTTTTAATACTGATATCAAATTATTATTAATGTAGACCTAAAGTGGTTAGATTTTCAAAGACCATGTGCTCTGTACTCTCCCACCATAAGCTTTCATCTCAATCCAATAAAAAGATCACTATTTGAAAACATTCCTTACAGTTGTAAAAAAATTTTTTAGCAGAAGAATGAACAAGGAATTTTAATTCCCTAACCTCCATCTAATAATGACTGAAATCAATGACAGCATATTTATCTTAAGTTTCCAAGCTGTTTGAATTACAGTCATTCATGTACAGTAGTTTCTACTTGGTTCTCAACCAAGTTTCTCTTCAATTTCCCTTCTTTAATTTGGGATGAAAAAGGTGAATGAAGTAGACTGGGAGTCTTGCCTTGTCATTTATAAACAATTACTTTTCCTTGAAATCCTACTGAATTTGATGCTACTATTCATGGGTATTGGCTCAGAGGTTTGCAATCCAGCTATTAGTACAATAAAATGTAAAAGACATTAAGATTCTCTACAGCAGAGGGAAGGTCCAGGAGGATTACTTGATCAAATTGTTAACAGTTGAAAACCTGAGCTGTATCAGATTACAAGTACTAACATTACTCCAGTTGCCACTAAGATCAGTGATGTTTCAGTACACTCAGGCATATCTCCTTTCTGTCCTCTCTGTACCTGACATGGATGCATCCTTGTTCCCTCTTGCACAACATATAGCATTAATGTGCCTACATAGTTAGGGATTCTCTTTGGAAAACTGACTTGTTAGCAGAGGTAGCTCTTATTTCACTTACTTGGCATTATGCCAGTGTGAGTCTACAGTCATCCATAAAACTGCTCTTGTTTTATGCTGACATGCCAAACAAGGATCCATACCTAAAACAAATACAATTCAGCACTTGTAGATTTATTGCCATAATCAACTAGTCCAAAATATTTCCTCACCACTAGTATTCTGCCCCAAGGAGCTGGTGTCCTTCTCTCCTGCACCATTTTGATCATCTTTCTCACTGCTACAGTGCCTTCTCTCTGCCTTTTTTTTTTTTTTTTTAAACACTATGCCTGAACTATGGTGTTTGGGTAATCACCTCTAATGCAAATGTCATGGTGTCCAGACAAAAAAAAAAATACCATTTTTAATTTATATTCTTTATTCACCCACAGAAAGCTGCTCACAATTTTAGTTCACTTTAGTGAACAACAGTACAGTTGCAAGGTGTTCCAAATGCAGAGAGGCGAAGTGGCAAAGTATACTATATAGCAGTAGGATAAACACATTACATGTAAAGTAATTTAAAAGAAACAGTGAGGACAAGAAAGGTTTTGAAAGCAAGTGTATGCTGTACTGTTTATTTTTATTATACTGACTCCTTCATCTAATAGAAACTTAATGAACAAGTAGGCACTGCAGTTTATTAAGGAATCATATATTAAGTAAGGAGATAGAAGAAAGTTTGAAGAACGTAATTTTTAACACCTGCATATAACAACAGAAACAGCTGGGGATTGTGAGGAATTCTGAAATTAAATAAAGAACAAAACTGCCTGAGTGAAAAACAAAGACAGAAACCTACCCAAATGGGCACGTACCATTTTTCATATTGAGACTTGGATACAATATTTGCTACATCTCTGGTTATTACAAATAATTAAGGTGCCCATACCCTGCAAGTTGTGATGACTAGCAGTATAAAAGCCTTGTTTTTACATTCATAGAAAAGCAATCTATCTATACCTAGTACTAGTACCAATTTTGGTTTTAACTAAAAGAGAGAGCATGGAACTAAATTATTTGGAAAGCACAAGGAAAAAAAGATAACATCTCCAATCACTTAGGCTTATAATGACATAGTCTCTTCCAGAGGATATTGGTGTTCACCTAAACCTGCATTTAGAATGTATGCCACCTAGTGGGAGCAAAAATCTGATCAAATGTTAAAATACCATGCACCAAAAATTTAGCCTGGCACACTACAAACTGGAGGGACATGAGACCTTGCTTTCGGTGTTGATGCTCAGAGTTTACATACCAAGACCTTCAAAGGAAAGGGTTTCTGACTGTCCATTATCTCCTCCTTACTGCAAAACATTAGTAAAAGTTAGTCAAGACTTATGTATGAAAAGCTATTTGATAATGCTGTGCACTGTGACTGGAAACACAACTGGCTCAATTAAGGTCTAATTCTAGCACTGCAGCTCAGCACAAAAACAATAACACTTTCTTCAGCTTGAACTTTGGGAGAAATTAAGCAAGTGCACCACTTTGGCTAAGCTGAAGCCACTACAAAAGGAATGTCATATACATCCATAACAGATGAGCTTTGCACATATATGAACATGAAGAGAGGTGTACATCTGCCCTGAGACACTTCATAGTCTTCATTTCAGCCTCATTTGGTATGCTACATACAGAAGAGGGATCTTCTTGCTCTATCAGTGGCCTGAAGAGAAAGAAACACCCAAGTCTGCTTAGCTTTGCAATGGATAGGTAAAAGGCAAAAAAATTATATTTCACATTATAAATTTTACAAAACAGATCTATAAAACTTACTAACAAAATATGCAAGTATGTCAAAGATCACATGAATTCAAGGAAGATGGACAAGAAACTCAAGACAGGTACAAAATACAGCTATTTCCAGCCTAGAGAGTCTCCTGAACAGAAAATGTCAACAAGGCTAAAAGCATATGAAGTATCCTTGCCCTAGTCTTACTCTTTACAGCACCTATTGGAAAGGGGACTGGATGGACCTTTGATGTCACTCAGCTCAGAAATTCTTGTTTTGCTAGGGTAAAATAACTTGTGTATCTAAGCCCTAGATATTTCAGAGTAATACAGAGACATGAAACTTGCTCAGTAGAGTTCAAAGGCATAGTGGTCTAATGTATGTAGCAGACATATTGGAACATTTAAAATTAATGACACAACGCACTGTAATCCAATCACCTGCTCTTCAAAAAAATAAAAACCTGGAAAGGCAGGAAGTGCCACTACATAATCTTAGCTTAAAATCTAATCAGCTTGTAACGTCAGTACAGACATGGCAATAGCATACAAGAGCACAAGGGCCTGGAGAACTCTGAGCTCTTAATGCTCCACAGCAGTGCCACCTGCCCTCCCTCAGCTCCCTCTATGAAAGGCCACCAAGCACTGCTTTCTGTGAGGAAATAAGGCATGAGATTTTCAGGCTGATACTCCTCTGTTCCTACACCACAAAAGGATGCTTAAGCCCCTCTGGTAACTTGGAGCCGGCGGAAGGGGGAAAGAGAGGCTTACACCTCCCGGAACAGAGAGAAAAGTCCCTCAGCGCACACATATGACCTCGCTGCGTGCGCACAGCAAAGGGTGAAGCACACGACTCATTCCCACATCACCAGCTCCTCTCTGCCTACGCCCCGCCTCTACCTCAGGTCAAATTCTAAAGCACCCCACTTTGGGTTTTGCTTGGAAACAGTTACTCAAACACAGCAGAAAACACCCAAACACTTGCCTTGAGGCCATGGAGCAAGGTGAAGATTTTAATTCCCTCTCTTCCCCTTCCAGGCACCCGGGCGGCAGCTCACTGAGCAGCCCGCTTGCATTCAGCCGGCAACCGCACGGTCCTCCCGCGGCCCGGGAGCGCCCAGCAGAAGCCCCTTTCCGAGCGTGCCCTGAGTCAGACCCACCGTGTTTTATTGACGGCTCACCGGCAGGGCACCGCGACGGCATGCGCAGAGGCGGGGGTCGGCAGCACCGCCCCCCGCCTCGCCGCTCAGGGTAATGCTGCCCGCGGCCACTTCAGGCCGCCGCTGGCGGAAAGAGCCTGCCTTTGTTTCTCTCATCTTCTCTCCCGGTCCCGTCGTCTCAGTGAGGCGCTGGCCTCACCACCATGAGGATTCGGAGGCACCGCCACCTTTCTGTTCTTGTCCCCGAGGCACTCTGGAATGCAGAGGCGATGGTGCCTGAGCACATGTTTCACGGCAGGCGCTGAAGAGGAGGAGCTCGCTACGCTCAGTTTAGGCCTCACCAGGAGCTGGGTGAGAATCCGTAAAGCAGCTGTGAGGAGGTACCGCTGTTCTGTTGTCTTCCTTGCCCTCGGCGGCATTGAGAGCTTTATTTCTCAGAGTTCCTTGGACTTTTGTGAGCCCTGAAGATGTTACTCTGCTTTTTGGCTCTTTGTGCCTCGAGTAGAGAGCTCCTTTAAAGAATGGCTGGCCATTTTAATTACAGTGAAGGCTGTTGGCGTGTGATTTGCCTTTTCTCAGGCAAAACTTCAAAATTACTTCTACCTGGGCTTTGTGTGCTGGAGGGCGTAGGCAAGAGAAGGGAGAAGGCCTTATGCTGCCTAAGAATAACCTCTGCTTTCAACAAAACCGCTTCATACATTCGTACCTGAAAGATCTTAGCTGACACCACAGATTTCACTTATGTGTGTTGTTCCAGTTAATTTTTGCAGCCTCAAATAGTCTTTATGTACGACTTCAAGTACTGGAGAGAGTGGATGTATTTTTTGATTCATTCTGGTGTGTTTTTTTACATGAACTATCCCATGCATATGAAAGCAGTTCACAGTGCATTTTATTCCTATCAATTTATTACACTTTCCAAAATTTGAGTCACAATTTTTGTCCAGCTTTATCCGTGTGCCTCAAGCAAAGCAAGAGACAGTTTCCAGTATTTTGGGGCAACTAAGAAAAGTTAATGGACATGGTTTCTGCGGACAGTACAAAACATCCTGGGCTCTTCTGGGCTCTTCTTGAGAGGGAAACAGACTTTCACAAGCAAAGCTCAAAGGTACATAGTAGCAATCTGTGTTAGGTGGTCTGATTTTCAGTACTGGTGAACATTCATCAGATGATGCACTGATAACCAGGCTGCTGATCCAAGTAGTTAAAACATGAATTTTGTTACCATGTTTTAGACTGACATTCTAGAATAGGATATGTAGAGCTGGAGAAACAAAGGTGCAGGGTAATATTCAGAAGGAAACTTCAAGGTTGTTTGTACTGATGTTCTGGGCTTACCAGCAGGCCCTGACATCTGCAAATATCGTTGGAGGACATACTGTGTTTTACAAAGGAATATGTGTGAAAAGAAAGAGTTTCTGAGAGTGTGCCTTCATCTAGTAAGCCAGTCTAATGAGAAGTTGGGGTCAAATGGGTGCCTCTTCCTGTTTTTTTTTACAGACATGGTTCCATCTTGTCCTCTGTGCTGGCTCTGGGGTTTGTCTGACCCCACAACAACCTCATTTGGGGAACCTAAAAAGTAGAAAACTGTTCCTATTCTGTCGGCTTCCAGTTTGTTTCCCTGAGCTGGATGCTGCTTAGACAAGTGATAAATGAAAAGGGGATGGAGGGGAACAGAGCTTCTCATTTGTACAAAGGTTGATTGTCTGGCTTAGTTTTAAAATGAAACCATCATCCCACAAGCAAAATATTGTTCCAGAGAACCAGGGACTTACCTGGTACAGATTGGTAAAAACAGATGGAAACAGGTTTTTTTCATCTGTAGTTTTGAACCACGTGATTTGAAACCCAAGGCATTTCAATTAGAGTTGGTCTGCTTCTAAGGCAGTACATGGAAAAAAAAAATAGGGAAAAAGTGTCACTGAAAATAATGTACTAATGAATATGAAGTCAGTTTAGGTCAGCATACTAAATAAAATCAATTCTGGGTGTGTATGATCTCCCTGCAGGCTGGGAACTAGCCAGAAACAATGCTGTTGTTTTGCATTTTTTACTAAACTGCAGTATAAAGCAGGGTTACATTTCAGAAGTAAACCCTACTACTGTTTGGTAGCTCCTTCCATTCTTTTCCAGCCTCCAAGGTTTTCATGTAACTTAAAATTCAGGCTTACTTAATTTTCAGAATTTGATAAGACTGCTTTGCTAAATCTTCCTTTTCAGTTATTGAAGTGTATTTCAAATGTATTTGCTTTATCTAGTCTTCTGTGACCTGCTGCTCATCTGTCTCCTTTTGCTAAACATTGTTTTCTGAAGTAATACCAGTATACCTTGTCAAGGTATACTATCACAAAGAAATTTCTCCACAGTGGCTGTTTTGGATCTGTGGTGTTTTATGACAACAAATAAAAAAGTGTATAAGGGAAGCTTGATCTGAGTCCACTTAAACTGTAAGAAAAATAATGGCCCATAAAGTGCATAGAAATGAACAACAAATCTATTTGCAGTGCTTCTGATGTCTTAACAATATACTTTGTTTTCTTTTCCTGGGTAAGTTGTTTTCCAATCTAGAGATAAGCTGAAGACATAAAATTGATTCAGAATTTGTGTCTGCATTGAATTCTCAAAATGCTTTTTCAGACACTTAAAATGTTACCCTTTTTCAGCTGAAGACCACAGTAGTGTCACAAAGAGGACATCAGGGCCAAGATCATAGTTAAAAGTGAAAAAGCAAGTGAGTTTAAAATTCATAGAATCATAGAATAGTTAGGGTTGGAAAGGACCTTAAGATCATCTAGTTCCATTCCCCTTGCCATAGACAGGGATGCCTCACCCTAGACCATGTTGCCAAAGGCTCTATTCAACCTGGCCTTGAACACTGCCAGGAATGGAGATTCATAGCAGCCCTGTAGAGAAGGACTTGGGGGTGTTGGTCGATGAGAAACTGAACATGAGCCAGCTTCAGTGTGAGCTTGCAGCCCAGAAAGCCAAGCGTATCCTGGGCTGCATCAAAAGGAGCGTGACCAGCAGGTCAAAGGAGTTGATCCTGCCCCTCTACTCTGCTCTTCTGAGACCTCACTTGGAGTATTGTGTGCAGTTCTGGTGTCCTCAACATAAAAAGGAAGTGGAACTGTTGGAACAAGCCCAGAGAAGGGCCACAAGGATGATCAGGGGACTGGAGCACCTCCTGTATGAAGGTAGGCTGAGAATGTTGGGGCTGTTGAGCCTGGAGAAGAGAAGGCTGCGTGGAGACCTCATAGCAGCTTTCTAGTATCTGAAGGGGCCTGTAAGGATGCTGGGGAGGGACTCTTTATTAGGGACTGTAGTGACAGGACAAGGGGTAACGGGTTAAAACTTAAAACAGGGGAGCTTACTGGAAATGCTTGTATTTGTGTTCTCACATTTCACTGGTAGGGACAGCAGCTCTCTTCTGAAGTGCCAAGTGTCTGTGGTTACATTTTCTTGGACCCAAACTGTACCTTATGCCACCCCATATCGATACCTAAATGTCTCCTGTTCACTTAAAATTGATGTACAGTGTTTCATCTTTGCCATCTCTCTCCTTGAAGATATTGTTAGACCTGTTAATGACCTGTTAGAGAGCAGTGTAGGGGAGAGGGACCTGGGGGTCCTAGTGGACGACAGGATGACCATGAGCCGACACTGTGCCCCTGTGGCCAAGAAGGCCAATGTCATCCTGGGGTGTATTAGAAGGGGGGTGGTTAGTAGGTCGAGAGAGGTCCTCCTTCCCCTCTACTTCGCCCTGGTGAGACCGCATCTGGCATATTGTGTCCAGTTCTGGGCCCGTCAGTTCAAGAAGGACAGGGACCCACTGGAGAGAGTCCAGAGCAGGGCAACTAAGATGATTAAGGGAGTGGAGCATCTCCCTTATGAGGAAAAACTGAGGGAGCTGGGTCTCTATAGTTTGGAGGAGACTGAGGGTTGACCTTATTAGTGTATATAAATATATAAAGGGGGAGTGTCACAAGGATGGAGCCAGGCTATTCTCAGTGGCAAACAATGATAGGACAAGGGGTAATGGGTACAAACTGGAACACAGGAGGTTCCACTTAAACTTGAGAAGAAACTTCTTCTCAGTGAGGGTGACAGAACACTGGAACAGGCTGCCCAGGGAGGTTGTGGAGTCTCCTTCTCTGGAGATATTCAAAACCCGCCTGGACACGTTCCTGTGTAACCTTATCTAGGTGTTCCTGCTCTGGCAGGGGGATTGGACTAGATGATCTTTTGAGGTCCCTTCCAATCTCTAGCATACTGTGATACTGTGACTGTGAAGTTTAGATTAAACATAAGGAGAACTTCCCTGTTAGGGTGGTGAGGCACTGGAATGTGTTGCCCAGGGAAGTTGTGAATGCTTCATCCCTGGCAGTGCTCAAGGCCAGGTTGGACGAGGCCTTGGGTGACATGTTTTAGTGTGAGGTGTCCCTGCCCATGGCAGGGGTGTTGGAACTAGATGATCTTAACATCCTTTCCAACCTAAACCATTCTATGATTCACCACTTCCTTAGGAAACCTGTTCCAGTGCCTAACCACCTTCACAATAAAGAACTTCTTCCATATATCTAACCTAAACTTCCCCTGTTTCAGTTTAAACTCAGTACCACTTGCCCTATCACTGAGGAAAAGTCCCTCTCTGTCATCTTTGTAGGCCCCCTTCAGATACTGGAAGGCTGCTATGAGGTCTCTATGCAGCCTTTTCTTCTCCAGGCTGAACAGCCCCACCTTTCTCAGCCTGTCTTCATACAGGCTCTTATCATACTCACGGCCCTCCTCTGGACTTTCTTGAACACCTCCATGTCCTTCTTATGTTAGGGACACCAGAACTGCACACAGTGCTCCAAGTGGGGTCTCACAAGAGCAGTGGAGAGGGGCAGGATCACTTCCTCTGACCTGCTGGTCATGCTCCTTTTGATGTAGCCCAGCATACAGCTGGCTTTCTGGGCTGTAAGCGTGAACTGCTGGCTCGTATTCAGTTTCTTGTTGACTGGCACCCCGAAGACCTCCACTTCATCTCCCAACCTGTAGCTGTGATAAAGAAATCACTAGAATTTTTGGGGTGATCTACTTTTGCTACATTGAAGAGAACAGAGTATTTTATAATTGCCAGCAAAGTGATTTGATGTTACAATTTCTCTTGCTTTATTAACTTTCTCTTTAAGGAAAAGTCTAATTGTCTTTTATAATGGATACATCAAAAATTACTGGTATGGTACCTATTTAGAATATTTAATGTTGTTAAGTAGATTTCATGAGGAAACTCTTGTTTCTGATTTACCACTCCACACATTTTCAAAGCTTCATAGAAGGAAATTTGCATTAATGATGCCAAGAAGGTATCAGTATCCTCAGGTCCACACAAATTCAATAAAAGCAGTAAGGGCTTCCCAGAGCACCTAGCAACTTAAAGACTTGAGGCCTTAGACACTGCTGTCATTCACATCTGGAGAATAATGTAAATATGTGCAGATGTAAAATTGGCAGTCCTTTGTGTCTTTTGTTTTAAAGCATGTTCCTGTTCAAGTATGCAATTTTTCTCTCATGCAGTGGTTTTGCCAATAATGGTGAGTGTATAATGATGCCATTCATACAGCCTTGCTGACAGCTAGATCAATGGTGCTTGTCACATGTTGGGTTTCCTGGGCTGCTTCTTAAGGCTAATTTTGTTGTTATTACTTGAAAACACACGTTTAGCTTTTGGGTTCCTCTTACTGATTTTTTTTTTTTTTCCTAAACGTAATGCTTGTTTCACCCTAATATGTAAGTGTTTCTTTAAATTGGATCTATAATGAGGTAGTTTGGACTGTGTGTCTTACTTCTTTCCGCACACTATTAGTATTAGACTCCCAAGGGCAGTTTGTGCAGTGAACTGCGATAATGAGGCTGATGGTTCATAAAAGGCTGATGTGACAAATTACTGACCTGTTTTGGAGATTAAGTAACTGTACCTTTGCCAAGGTCTGCATATCAGCTTTTTATTCAGCATAATTTTTGTAGTTGTAAGTATGGTAGTTGTCCTGTTGAGTGCTCCATGTGCCAGGCTGATCAAGAAAACAGTTGCAAAGTATGATTACTGATGTGATTAGTTGTGCTTATCCCAAGACAATTCTGTGATTCAGGATCTGCACTGGGTTAAATTTTATGCAGCTTCTTGCAATACTTGAGGTCTTTAGAAGTACTTTCAGTACCCTACATCTGCAGCTTCAGCTGGGAGAGTGTCAAAAAGAGTTTACGTTATAAAACTCGCTTCCTCTTAAAACACGTTGTCCTTTCACTCCATTAAGATACCTGTGACTTTTTGTTAAGATGCAGTGCTATCAAGTGATTATCTACTTATAATCAAGTCTTCTCAGAATCACAGCACTCAGTTTCATGAGACCCCATAGTTTCTCTCAGTAAGTGGGACCTATATTCTTTTCTCTGATATTGCTTTTGGCAGTCATACAGCATACCTCTGGATTTATTTTAGTAGCATCTGAAGCATTCTGGTTTGCTAGAAAATAAATTGTCATCTGTGGGACATCTATGTAGTTGTTTTTTAATATTGGCCCATCGACTGGTTTGTGAAGGTAGCCAGTAGAAACAACATCCACTACGTATTTTATTTCATTGCTACATTTGCTGGTATTTTTTTAAACTTTTTATTTATGCTTGCCAGACTTCGGATAGGTGCATTTTTATGGGCAAAAATGGTTCTGTGATGCATAATCTGTATTTACATACGTTCCAGAATAATACATGGTTCTCAGCAGGAATCACAAAAGCTGTTGTTGTACACTTAGAAATTTGATGATGATGCTTAATTTGTCATTTTATTTTTGGAACATTCAGCAAATTGAGCTTCATTGTCCTACTGATGTGACCAACAGAGAGTTTGCATTGATAGTCTTTCCTCATTAGCATTGACACAGTGGGTTGTACTAGCTTTCATCTTTCCCCATAGCTGTTGTTTTAGGTTTTTTTGCTACAAGGACTATCAAACATTTAAATGAGCACGACTCGTTGTTCCCTTGCTGCAGTGGAATTGTCATTTTTGTCCCTCATATGCATAAATTCCTGAAGAAAAAATTAATGCTATAAAGTATCTTGCGTAATTGTCTATGCCTTTGTGATGTATATAATGATGTGTAACATTGTCTTGGAAAGGCTAAAGTAATGATCAAAAGTTGAATCCTTGATGTATGTCTGCTTCATGTTTTATCAACACAGTTGGCAGGCAGTGGTCACACTCACTTCTGCAGTGACATACATTAGAGTGATATAGATCACTCTAAACAAGAGAATGGCTTTCACAGAGCTTATCTCCTACCACGTGCAGAGAAATAATTGAAGCTTTTTTGCGCAGATAGCAGTGCTCCATAGTACAAGAATATCGGTACCAGTGTGAAAGTATGACTGCAAAGTGCTGGTCAGATGTGACAGTGATAGAATTTGTACTGAAAATGTCATACACAAAGAAGTGCTTTGACTTCCCCAGAATTTTTCATTTTTACTGTGTGCTTTAAACTTACCTCTACAACTTAAATTAGTTATTAATGGGTTTTTTTACCTAAAAAATTGAAATGCAATCTGTATGATTTTGGCAGTACAGGACCTTACGATCATCTAGTTCCATCCCCCCTGCCATAGACAGGGATGCCTCACCCTAGACCATGTTGCCCAAGGCTCTATCCAGCTTGGCCTTGAACACTGCCAGGGATGGAGATTCATAGCCCTGTAGAGAAGGACTTGGGGGTGTTGGTCGATGAGAAACTGAACATGAGCCGGCTTCAGTGCGTGCTTGCAGCCCAGAAAGCCAAGCATATCCTGGGCTGCATCAAAAGGAGCGTGACCAGCAGGTCGAAGGAGGTGATCCTGCCCCTCTACTCTGCTCTTCTGAGACCTCACTTAGAGGATTGTGTGCACTCTGCATGAAGTACTCAGTAGGCCTTTGAGATGATGAGAGTAAGCTTACTTAAAATGGAAGTGAAGGTCCATTGTCAAAAAGCTGAGCTTCTCCATTTCATGCATTTCATATATGAATGAATGATTTGTGTGTGCCCAGAAGTAGTCTTGTCAGCTCTAAAGAGTCACTCTTAAATGTCAGTGTTATGAATCTAGCTTTTGATTTACCAGTCGTTTCCAATTTTTATAGGCATCCTCACCATTCTTTATTTTCATTTATATCAGCTTATAACTCATGCTTAGAATAACAACAAAAGTCTTCAAAGCGCATTTTGCCTCTAGGTGAGTATGGTCCACTTGTGAGAAATGCTTACAAACATAAATCTATCTGTTTTCATTATTTGGTTTTAATAACCAAGTAATCAAGATTGATTTACTCATTTTCTAGGTCTGAATTTATATTAAAAACTCTTCCTTCCAAAATGAGTGTTTTGGAATACTGTTGTTCAGTCAAGATTTGAAGGCAGCTAGTATCACTGGTCTTCATACCATTCTGTATTCTCCTTATAAGTGCATCAAGACAAATCCGTCTTCCTCAATAGCCCAATTTGTAGCAGAGTTTTGGAGCAGAATTTTCCTATTCCAGAACAGGGATTAATGAGTATTGTGGCGTCTGTTGAAGAGACACAGAGGTCATCTTTTCTTTGCAGGGAGTGTCCACATTGCTGGGACACAGCTGCATAATCTTATGAAGAGTTTTAATGGACCTGCATTACAAACAAAATGTTTACCTATTTTTATGGATAAATCGTGATTAAAACAGCCCTGGAATTTTCTGATATGTTGAGCAGAAACGTGTGTGCTAATAATGTCATAGCTGAGTTAAGGGAGCAACAAAAAGAACTTGTCAGTCAAAAATAGTATTACTTTGATTAAACCTGATATGCCACGTACGTGTTGTGTTAACATGCATGGCTCTTATTTCAATAGGAATAATTATGCCAAGACTGATGAATGGCATTTTGTGAAAATCTGTCAACACCAGAAATACTCAGTTTCTGTCATTCAGGAACTCTGCTAGTGCTACTTAAACATTTGGACAGGTATGATAGAAGTAATTTTTTTTTAATGACATAGCATTTCTTCTCATGATACAAGTTCTAGTAAATGAAGGAACTCTTGAATGGCTTAGCCTTTCGCTGACTTGTCTAAGCTTGTAGGCTGGTAATCAGACTGCTCACTTACACTTTTCTTGAAACAAACTTTGTTTTTAAAAGTGACTAAAACTTCACTCAGAAACATTACTAAGAACAGATGCCTGTTTTGACTTCCTATTCAGATTGATTGTGGCAAACTTCAAACACAGTGTTTCATGGAATCACAGAGCAATTTGAGTTGAAAGGGACCTTTAAAGGTCATCTGCAGTGAGCAGGGACATCTTCAACCAGAACAGGTTTCTCAGAGCCTCATCCAACCTGACCTTGATTGTTTCCAGGGATGGAGCATCTACCATCTCTCTGGGCAACCTGTTCCACTGTTTCACCACCCTCACAATGAAAAATTTCTTCCCTTTATCCAGTCTCAATCTACCCTCTTTTAGTTTAAAACCATTACACTTTGTCCTATTGCTACAGGCCTTACTAAAACATCTCTCCCCATCTTTCTTATAGGCCCCTTTTAAGTACTGAAATGCTGTAGCAAGGTCTTCTTGGAGCCTTCTTTACTCCAGGCTAAACAACCTCAGCTCTCTCAGCCTTTCCCTATAGGAGAGGTGCTCCATCTCATCTGGACTCCAACCAACAGGCCTATATCTTTTCTGTGCTGAGGACTCCAAAGCTGGACACAGTACTCCAGGTGAGGTCTCACCAGAGTAGAGGGGTATAATCATCTCCCTTGACATATTGGCCATGATTCTTTTGATGTGACCGAGGATACGGGTGTTTTTCTGGGCTGTGAGTGCACACTTCTAGCTCCTGTCCAGCTTTTCATCCACCAGTACCGCATAATCCACCTTGGCGGGGCTGTTCTTAATGCCTTCATCCCCCAATCTGTATTGATACTGGGGGTTGCTCCAACCCAGGAGCAGGACCATGGATTTGTCCTTGCTGAACCTTCTGAGGTTCACCCAGCCCCACTTCTGGAGCTTGTCCAGGTCCCTGTCAATGAGATCCTGGCCCTCAGGCATGTCAAGTATACCACATAGCTCCATGTTAACCACAAACTTGCTGAGGGTGCTCACAATTCCACTTTCTATGTAATTGATAGATACTAAACAGTACTGGTCCCAGTACAACCCCCTGGGGGACACCACTCTTTTCATGGGACCTAATTTCTAAGTATATATCAGCTTTGAATAATCCTCTCATATTCTTTCCTGATAAATTCCTTTACCAAGTCAAATTGATACAGGGCTGCAGCTATTAGTAACAGCATTATCATGTGATTCTTGTGATCATATCTTAGAGTTCAATAGAACATATTATTATTCTTGTCATGGCAAGAAGATAGGGTGCCTTTCTAGTCCTCCAAAGTCCTTAATTGTTTCAACTGATGTGATTATTTTTATAGAGTATGTTCTTCCATAACACTAGCCAACATAACTCTCTTGAAAAAGCTGAAGGGGGCTCTGTATAATACATGCAGATACATTTTTCTCCTCACAGGGTCCAAAAATTCTCAAAAACCTTGCCAGGTTCTCGGGCTCAGAGTCTACTTATTACTTGCAAAGACACATAAAGAGTAAATTAGAGGTCTCTCTGATTGGACTCTCTCAGAAAAAAATGTTTTGAATTAAAATAACAGCAAAAGGCAATAGTATGTGCAGCCTGATACATGGTAAAACCTCTGTGAAAACATTCATGATCCGTATGCTTGTAAGTCACAAACCTGCACTTCACAGTATCAAAAGTATCCAGAATTACAGAGGATGCCCTTATTTATCAGTATAATATTGCAGACAAATGACTGTGCAGGTGGGAAAATAATTGCCTATGGATATTAAGTATGTATCTACATGTTCATAATGGGTTATCTTAGTGTTTGAAAACCAACTCCTAACTAGCCAAAGACATAAGATTTTGTTAATGCAAATAATAAATAAAACCAGTTCAAATAGGAATTTTATAGAACCCAGTACCTTTAGGAATTACCTATGTTATTTGTATTACTGTTGGATGTTGAGCGCAAGCTATTACAAAAGAGAGGAAAAAAAAGTTGGGTTTAGTCCAGTAAAAAGTTGAAAAAAAATCCTGTGACCTTCATGAGGAGTTTGGTGAGATTTCTGACATTAATGTCAGAGAAAGGGAGACCTTCATGTTTGGTTAATCCTTCCCATTCTCTTCATAGTACTTGAGCCCTCTAAATGAAACCTAAACAGTTCTTGGGTCTTAACAGAGCAGGGATTCCCACACCAAATGCCTTAAGGATCCTGACCACTTTGTCCTTCCTTCACTATTATGCTTTCCTAAGAAAAAATGTCATGCAATTCCAGTACGATTTGAGAGTTTTTCTAAAGCTAAGCTAATGTTTGTGATGTATGGAGTCAGTATTCCTACAGATGGTTTTTCACTATAATATTTCAGACCCTACATAATAATTTTAAATACAGGAAATTAATAGCAGTAGTTTACACTCACAGAAAGCACTCAGAAGCAGTATTAAGGCTGACGTGATGATTGTTCTCCTGGACTTGATGCAACTCAGCCAAAATGGGTGTCAGGGCAGTTGAAAGCCAACTGATGCCTCCTGTACCAAGGTGCAGGAAGGATCAAAGGTGCTGGCAGCACAAATGTTTTGTGTTTATATCCTACAGAAATCAGGTGCTTGTGTCCTTTTTGATTTTTAAACCAGCCTGCTCCTGTCTGCCACAGTCTTCTCTTCCAAACAAGGTTCAGCTCTCTATTGCCTAATGAGGAAGAATGGAAGATCCTTTAGAAGGAACTTGAAACTAAGGTTCCTGTGCACAATGACTAATTTTCTCTGTCGGAGTTTTGCCTTAAATGTGGCACCTGCATTTAGGAGAAGGTAGCAATTCTATCATCCAGCTGTGTCTGAACATTATTTTTTGCAGATTAGTACAAATATTTGCCAGGGAATATACACTTCAGATTGTTCTAGGAAAAGGATACGGGTGTCATGGGTTGGGGAAAAGGAATGATTTGCATTAAGCTAATAACTTACATGATTTTTAGCATGATAGAAGTAGAATAACAGATCAAAGCCACAAATCTTGATAAATCAGCAAATGAAATATTGCAGCGGGAGACACTGAAAATAGCCAACATGCAGCAGCAGATCACATCTGCTGAAACCAAATTTGGATTTGGATTATACCAAAACCCAAATAATTATGCTTTTTGTTTTCCTGCTGTGAATTGTCTTCATTGTCCCCAGGGTCTGAGCACTCTTGTTAGTCTTCAAGATCATATTTATATGAGGTTGTAAAATCTTGCTGCCAAACTTTTTAAAATCTATGTTGCATTCAAGTGGATATTGTAATTTCAGAATGAGCATAGGTAAATATGGGGATCATGATATTTATTAGCCATGCTATTCATTATTTGTATATTTCTGTCATGTTGCTGCTTCTTAGTCTGTTCCTTGGACTAATTAGTTCTGTTCAATACATTTATATTCAGTTGGAAGTTGTTCATTTTCCTACAGACTTCTATTAGGTGTGTTAGGATTTCCTGTATGCCTGCTTTTCCCTCTCTAAAGGGATGGGGAGAGCAAATGTTATTGTTCATGAAATCATATAATTACCTTGTATTTAGCTACTGATGAAAACAGAGTAGGTATTTTAGGGGTGTCCCAAATGAATTCAAAGTCATTCTTCCCTCACTTACAGGAGTTTTACAATCATTAATTATCTATTCAGTATACACAATGCTGTTGTCATAGAATGACAGGAGTCACTGTGTTTTATCTCTCCTTTTGACGTGCTCTCAGTCTTTTTTCAGGCTTGAGCAACCTAAATACTCCACTGTCAGCAAATGCTGCCACTTGCATTCTTTTATTAAAGAGTGAATACACAGATTCTGCTGTGACATCTTCAAATGAGGCATCTAGTTTTCAAAATAGACATAGAATAACACTTTTTTTCCAGATCATTATGTTACTATAGTACTTTGCATAGGCAAGAAATGTCCCCCAACAAATGACAGATGATTTAACAGTAAGGATCTCTTGTCAGTGCTTGAAAACAGTACATGATTTTTGACAATCAGTGGGAAAATGGATATTTTTGGAAATTCTAGTTATGCAGTGGTTCTCAGGGGAGGGGAAAAGGAAGTGCAATATGGTCAGACTTTGGTACTGAGATAATGTGCCAGAAATTTTAACAGGAACCTGCTTAGTGACTTTTTGAAACAAGACACTGTGAATTGAATAAATGGTTCAATCAATGCATGAAAACTATGAAACTGACTTTCAAAAATTGTATGAACTCTGTCCTAGAGCTGATTAAAATATATCCTTCCTAATCCTCTCCCCATTCTACATCAGCCCTAAAAGAATGTGAACATCCGGCCTAGTGCCTCAGAAGAAATGTAGCTTATGTCTTTTTCCTCACTAAGCCTTGCAGGCAGGAGCCTTGGTTGGATTTCATCTTCTAGGCTAGTATTCCTATTTGAAAAGCAGAAGGCATATATTCTGGGGAACTTGCCCTGGGAAGTGGGTCCCTGTGGCAATACAGGAGGCATTTAGCAAATTAAACATGCTTGTTTCTGGATGGGTTTGGATCATGACTTTTGGTGATACTAATATATTTGAGGAATGCCCATTTTGTATCCACAGTCAGCTGTAAGTGGAATGTCATATCTAGGATGCCTCAGATCCATTGTGTCCAGAATTTTTCTGTTCCACATACCAGGCTGCCAAATTGCCCTGATTGTTAGGTAATGGATAAAAGCAGTTCAGCTGGCAAGGAAACTAGAATGATAAAGATCAGCAATGAAACTAGAATGACTATTCTCCATCTCAGATACTGTGTGAAATTTAGTTTTGGATTGCAATCTAAATTTGGTGCAAAATCTTGCTTATTTTAGTAAGTGTAAAACGTGGAACAAACTTACGTGTAATAATCACAGTTAGCTCTGTTATGCCTCAATCAATTTTTCTGAGGTTTGCTCTTTGAAGAACATATGTCAGCCAGTGGCTTGATAAATATTTCAGCCATGCATCATACCAGCCAGTAGCTAACAATCTTTCCCCTACACCAGTACTCTGTCTGATTCATTTTCAAAGCAAAGTCATTGACAAGGTACTAATAAACCTCTGATTTAGATGTGCAGCTTGCAGTGAAAGCCTCAAGCTGAAGGCTGTATGTATATGTAATGTCTTAACTGCTTCTCTGAGCTATAAGCTTTTTCTATCAAGGTAAAACACATTAAACTAGCTCATAATTCTTCTGTCTGCTTTGTGTTGCTTGAGAGGCTTTAAAGAGCTATAATCAATTTGCCAAACAAATAAAGAACGTCCATGACCCTGCATCATGCACAACAACAAATTCACTAGTGAAAATACTGTGCATATATGTAACTCCTAACCTGTTACACAACAGCAGAAGCATCAGGGACCTTGAAATTCTATTGTATGCTGAATAAAGGGGAAAGATAAAAAATAACAATGGATAGTTGGAAGTCGTGCTTGACCAATCTTGTAGCCTTTTATGAGGAAATAACACGGTGGATGGATGATGGTAGAGCGGTGGATGTGGTCTACCTCGACTTCAGCAAAGCGTTTGACACGGTCTCCCACAGCATCCTTGCGGCTAAATTGAGGAAGTGTGGTCTGGATGATGGTAGTGAGGTGGACTGTGAACTGGCTGAAGGAGAGAAGCCAGAGAGTTGTAGTCTATGGGGCGGAGTCTAGTTGGAGGCCTGTATCTAGTGGAGTGCCTCAAGGGTCGGTACTGGGACCAGTATTATTTAATATATTCATCAAGATTTAGATGAGGGAATTGAGTGTACTATCAGCAAGTTTGCTGATGACACTAAGCTGGGAGGGGGCTGACACGCCAGAAGGCTGTGCTGCCATCCAGAGGGACCTGGACAGGCTGGAGAGCTGGGCGGGGAATAACTTGATGAAATATAACAAGGGAAAGTGTAGAGTCCTGCATCTGGGCAGGAACAACCCCAGGTTCCAGTATAGGCTGGGGAACGACCTGTTAGAGAGCAGTGTAGGGGAGAGGGACCTGGGGGTCCTGGTGGACGACAGGGTGACCATGAGCCGACACTGTGCCCTTGTGGCCAAGAAGGCCAATGGCATCCTGGGGTGTATTAGAAGGGGGGTGGTTAGTAGGTCGAGAGAGGTCCTCCTTCCCCTCTACTCTGCCCTGGTGAGACCTCATCTGGAATATTGTGTCCAGTTCTGGGCCCCTCAGTTTAAAAAGGACAGGGACCTGCTGGAGAGAGTCCAGCGCAGGGCAACTAAGATGATCAAGGGAGTGGAGCATCTCCCGTATGAGGAAAGACTGAGGGAGCTGGGTCTCTATAGTTTGGAGAAGAGGAGATTGAGGGGTGACCTTATTAGTGTATATAAATATATAAAGGGGGAGTGTCACGAGGATGGAGCCAGGCTCTTCTCAGTGGCAAACAATGAAAGGACAAGGGGTAATGGGTACAAATTGGAGCACAAGAGGTTCCACTTAAACCTGAGAAGAAACTTCTTCTCAGTGAGGGTGACGGAACACTGGAACAGGCTGCCCAGGGAGGTTGTGGAATCTCCTTCTTTGGAGACATTCAAGACCCGCCTGGACACGTTCCTGTGTAACCTTATCTAGGTGTTCCTGCTCCGGCAGGGGGATTGGACTAGATGATCTTTTGAGGTCCCTTCCAATCTCTAACCTACTGTGATACTGTGATACTGTGATATGATATTGTACTTTCCTGAAGAGAAATCACATATCTAATCTCGAACTGGATTAAGATAGCAAATGGAACTTGCTGGTAAAAATCCATTCTGATTCACAGGTGCTGTGTCTTCCTTCTGATGATTTAAGTTTAAAATTACAGGGTCATATACTGTAGGATTACTTCAAATAAATAATGATTTAACCAGCCAGTTTGCAATTCAGGATTCAGGTTGAAGATATTTTGGGGTGAGAAAAAAAGAGAACAATTCATGTGTTTAACCACAATTTCTGAAAGTGCAGATGTTGAAAAGTAAAAACAGCTTTATGAAACTAAGCCTAATTTGGATTTGTTTGTTTATTTATGAAATCATGATCAGCCTACCAAAAATGCTGGCAGGGAACAGTGAATTTCTCTGAAGCTGTGGTTTCCTCCACATGACACATCACAAAATGAAAGCTACAGCCAGCTACACAAAACCTGTATTTCTGGAGAAGAGCTGTCCTACATGTGTATGCTTTTATTTATTTCAATTACCAGCCTTTGTAATGGCCATCAGAAGCTGAGTCTACAGCCAGAAAAAGCTGTTTCTCTCCACTTATGTCATGTAATACACCCATAATATCACTGACCAAGAATTAGGTGGCAAAACCATCTCTGTGTCACAATGAACTTCTCCTGTTTTAGGGAAGTGCCATTGTGTTGTGCTGCCAGAGAAGTAGCTGATAAAGAGCCCTAGGATGTGAGAGATTATTAGTGAACTTTCCTCAAGAATCAAAAGTATAGTGGCATTTATTTATTTATTATCTTTTTTTTTTTCTCTTCTGTCCATCATGTAAAACTGACAAAATACGGTGGGTTTGGGAGTTGCCCCAAAGTGAAATTCACTGAACACATAATCACCATATAACCTGAACAGGCCTGAGTTTTTGCATATATAAGGTTGTCTCAGAAATGACAGTGCCACAAAGAAGAAAAAATCCCAAATTATATGACTGAGAAGCCTGCTGCTCTAAGACTGACCTTAGAGGTTCAGTATTGCCTTTCCCCCCACCACCTTTTTCCATCTTACATGTTGCTTATAAAGCAGCAATCTGTCAACCTCTTGTAAATCTCTTTCCTATTTTCTTTCAGATATGCTAGTTATTAAAAATTATGATTTAAGAACATGTCTGGTTAGTGATCAGGTTTATTGGTGGTAGTGCACCCAGGAAGGTGCACATTTCGTTATTAATAAATAGTCAGCAATGATTTTCTGACATCACAAATTAAAATAATTGGAGCTGGGCTATTGGTCACGTGAAGCATTTGATTTGTCTTGTAAAGCTACATGGCCTACGTATTAGCCTGCAAGGTTGTTTCCTCCAGCCAAATACATAGCTGTAAATCAGTCAGTTCAGCTTTGTGCATTTCCTATGCACATAGCTGTGATTGATGGTTAAAAAAAATATTGAGAGAAACAGCAATTTTGTGACACTGTGTTTTTAATAGGTAATAAAGTTCTAAGATTATAAGCCCAAATCCTACTGGAGGTTTTCCATGGGTTTAGTCTTTCTGGGCAATTTCTTCAGTGAATCATATACTTGAATACCCTCACTCATCAACATTATGATGGCAAGTAAGTTAACCTAGAGATTCTGCAAATTTTTTGTTTATTACTTATTTCAAAATTCTGTCAGTATTTTTGAAAATGTAGTCATGAAAGTGGAGATATTCACAGACAGAGGATGACATTCTTGCGACCTTTCATAGACCTTAAATAATCTCATTTTAATGACTGGTGTGATTTGGTCTCAAACGAAATTAACCCTGTGGAACTGTAGCCATTTCAGTTTGTGAGCTTATTTCTCATGTAAAAACCACAAAAGACCTAGATGACTGATCCCTTGCATGCTGCTCGTACCGCACAGGCTCATAAATATGGCCATACCCCCTAGAAAACTAGTCTGCTTTTCAGAGTTCAAGATGAAAACAGTGTAATTCTTTGAAGCGGGAATCAACCGACAAACGGGGAGCCAGCTCATTGAACTGGAGTACATGGGAATGGTGCCACCCGTTTGAAAGGGAGCAACACTAGACCTCAAGTGAGCAGAAAAGGAAGCTGGCTCAGTTTTCAACGAGGTGCATAGCTGAGGTCATTGAGAGTGTGGTTTGGAGTTACAAATTTTCTTGTAACTGAGCAAGACCCTTTTCTGTTTTATGGCACAACTCCTACCTAGTAAACTCCCCCATAGTCCTAATGGAAGGCTAATGAAAATCCACAGTATCCTCATTTGCACAGTCTGTTTCAAGTCTGGCCACGTGTTGGTGTGATATGATTGCCACGTATTCTGGTATTCTGAACGTCCCAAAGACAGGGTAACAGTATGTAACGTTTTCTAAGACTTCCAAGTGCTAGTGCAGTCTTTGTCAGGGTCCAGAGTTAGCTCCAGAACAAGGGCACTGTTCAGCTGCAGGCCATAAAAAACAGACTAATCAGAAGCAGGCTCATTGTGCTCTACCCGTTAAAGGGTACACTTGAAATATAAGAGAAATGTAGAGCACTATGATTCAAAGTTTCTTACTGGTGATCAATTAGGTAGAAATTTATTTTTTATGTTTGTTTTGGGGTTTTTTTTTTCAGCCATGTGTTTGATTTTGAACATTCTTCAGATCCACTTACACATTTCTGGTGTTCTCAATAAGCCTGATAAAATGCCACGAAACAGCCTTCAGCCATCTTTCAGTAACTTCAGAAGTTCTTGGGGGCAATGGCCCATCTTGTCCAGGTGCTATCAGACCATGACACTACTAGCTGTTACAAGATACTATCATTTCTGTCTCATCACCATGCCTGTGCAGACACATGCATGTATTCTGTTCTTTACGCTAGTTAGCAAGACAAGTGCAGCAGAGAAGTGACTCATGGAAGAAGCTGACAAGGAACCATGCTTAGGGCTGCAGGAGCCACATGAAGATCAGCTGTGACCTGGCCACAGATGCTGGGATCAGGCTTACAGTGAAGTTATGAGAAGAAGCAGAGATAGGAGAGACATAGTGCCAGTACAGCAGGAGAAGATCTATTGATCCTGACTGCCTGATCCTCTCTGTATAGCAGAGATTAGATGGGAGAAAGGATGTTCACAGCAGTAGTTCTCAGGGATTTGGAAAAGTGTGTGCTGCCTGGAAGCTGCACTGCTTGGTCTTAGTTAATAACTGGCTGGTGGTGTGGAACACAGGAGTAGTCACTCCTCTGTTCTTTACAAGTCTGTTTTCCCCTGGAGCTTATACATCTGTATGCATGCATATGTGTGGATATATATGTGTGTGTGTACATATATGTGTGTGTATATGTATACTTCCACAGCTCTTTCTTCTTCACTGGTAGTGAAGACTAGTATGCTGAAAAGTCCTAACACTGTTCTTCCTAAGGACTACATTTTATGTTACAGTTCATCTTTTTAACACTCTTGAGTCCCTTCCCTTTCTGCCAGTCCTTTGCTAGCCAAGTGGTTGAGTGGCTGTGGAAATGAACCACCAAGACATGAGCAAAGGATCTTTAACGCCATTGCTTCATGGCTCTGCAGTGAACTCTACTTATGCTTTCTGTACTTTGGAAGTGTTTTGTGGCACAACCGTGGTGGCCGCAGTAAATTCAACACACAGTGTCTCTGCCCTGAGGACCATAAAAATGAGTCAGGAGCTGGAAAAGTTTAGATGTAAAGGTACCATAACTTTTGAGGACACTCAAAGACTGGTTGCTGTTTCATTCTAGGGCTTACGCATCAAACTCCCTTCCTTGTGATTTGTTTTGATAGGATGATGTTTATGTTCTGTCTGTGCAGTTAGTGATTGTCATCCCCTGTCTAGAGTCCTGATTATCTGTTTTTCACTAGTACATCAGTACTTCCGATACAGATAACTTCTGGAAGAGCCTCATGAATTGTAGCTCTTGGGGCAGATGTAATTGCCAAGAAGCCTTTTGAGAAGAACAGTCTAATTGCTGGTCAAATTAAAGCTTGGCTGTGAAAGGCCGAGAAGTATAACAGGGATGGTAAAGATTAGCAGCATTGGAAGGGATGTTAAGGAAGATCAGATAGCTCCTGTCTGTACCCCAGTCTCCTCAACTAATACCAGTCCAGCAGGAGAGGCCCTCAGCCTGTAACTTGCTAAGAAAAACTCTGCAGGGGTAGGAACCGCCAGAAAAGATCTTAGTGCCAAATTGGAACTTAACAAGTCTCTCATTCCTATGTGGGACTTACGCTTGCCTAATTTGTAAAGATAATGTGGGTATCTTAATAATTTTACAGGGGAAGTTTCAGGAGAATTTCCAGTTGTTTGGCTGCAGAACATCCATACCTTTTTCTTCCTTTTCTTCTCTCTGATTCTTTCTTTCTTCAGCAAAGGATATTTTTTTTCCCTTAAGAGTTCATTTACTTAATGCTTTTCCTTTTGACAAGATGGGATGTTTGAAGAAAATATATGCCTTAGATTTCATAACATTTTTAGTAATACATCAAAAGGTTGAGCAACAGTCCAACCTTACTCCCCTGGTTTTGCTAAGGCCTCACTCTCCATCTAGTAATTTCTTACTGCTCAGTGTCTGTTTTCATGACCTGGGTAATATGCATGGCTTTCATAAACAGGAAGTAGTTTGCATTGTAACAATTTTTTCCAAGTGACCACAGTTTTCATTCAAAATGTAAAGAAAACACCCTCAGGAAAACTACACCAATTTAAATCTCATGTTAGGTTTATCCTGCTGACAGGAACCCACAAAATTAAAATTCCATGTTGAACTACCTGTGTCCAGTGTGTGGAAGAAGACCATTTAAACCTGTGTTTATGTGACACAGTATTTACTGGAATTTTATTAATATAATCTTAGGCAATAAAACTTCTCACTGTAATTACCTAGGCAGCATGAACAATTCGTGTGTTTTCTAAATGGGTGGCCCCCAAATAAGGAAGACTAGAACTGAATGAATACTTACAGAAAATTAGGCCTAGGTATGTTTTCAACTGACCTAGTAGTCAGTGACACAGTAATAGATGGTGCGTTTATTCTGAAATGGGTTATTTTGTAACCAGTATTGTTCCTCACAGCTTGTCTATGAGTTCCAGTGTTACGTCTGTTAAACATGACTCATTTTACATGTTTGGACTTAACTGTGATACATCCTGAATTGATGAGTATTTCCTACTGAGGATTAGCTTTTGTATACCCTGTTTTAGCATCCTCTTATTCAAGATGTGGCTGTAGTTCAGGCGGAAGTGCATCCACTAGTAAGTAACAAACTCAAGAAATTTCAGTACCAACTTCAGTTGTCATTCACCCCAGATGCTTAATGGAAGTATCCAGCAGAGCTCTCTTCACATATTTACTAAAAAAGACCATGTTAATCTCCTATTTTAGGATTTGTTTGCAGCATTTGTTATCAATGTACATCAGTTTCTGCAGCAGAGATTAACTTTCTCTTCTGGATTATCTAGCATTGCATGAATCATACTTCTTTCAGGGGAGCCAGCTAGTTGCAGTTAAGCCTCTTTATCTTTAATGCAACATTCATTAATGCTGGGGTTCTACAGCATCACATTGGAACCCATACTGTTTTGTAATTATGTGTTTTCCTTAGGCAGTATCAGATAGGTCTCATTGTTTCCAGTATCTCATGCAGATGATCTCCAGATTTGCCTTTTTTCTATTCCATCTTAAATGGAATGCTAACGAGACAGAGTAGTTACTAATTGGTCCATCTCTAGGTCTTTGCACTCCTCACTCATTGCTTCTATAAATAGATGTTCCGTTTTCCCTGTTGCCAAGGCTTGTAGCCTTGGTGATGAAAGAAGAAAGGAGAAAAAATTGGGTCCCTGAAAAACAGTAAAGATCTCTTCCTCCTATGAAGGGCAAGCAGTTCTAAAGGAGCTGAGCTTCTGTTTCATTCAGTCCTTACAATGGAACACATACGAATAATACTAATACAAAGAATAGATAGTGATGACTAAAAGGAGTCAAAGTGCTATGGAAGAGATGAGCTAACTGCAGATACTATATACAATCCCAAGAACCATTATGGGCAATGGGATATTTCTGCAGCTAGACAGAGGATGTCAGTTTAAAGAGGTATTGCTTAGGCCATCCTGGCGAATCTGTAGTCTCAAAGGCCTTTAAGCAAAAAGTGGAAACATAATTACAACAGTGGTGGTGGCAGTGCAGTCCTGTGTAGTGCAAGATGATAGCAGCTTGACTGTGACATGGAGCTTTTGACAGTGTAAGCTGGAGAGCCTTGGAATTGATAGCCACACTGCAGGAAAGATGCAGACCCAGTGAAGAGAGTCCATCATAGAACAGCAAGATCATAGGAACAAAAAAATAGCTATACTGGATCAAACAGTCCATCTAGTTCAGTGTCTTGCCCCTAACACTAACAATCAGTGACTATTTATGTACTAGTAAAACTAGGCATAAAATTAAATTACTTTTGGTGTATTTCCTAGACTTTAGTAAGCTGGAATTTAGAGAATTCCTGAGTTCAAAGGTATGTCAGCATCATGTTTTTTAGTTGCCATTTTGGTTTAAATGTTGGAGACATTTAAGTAGCGTGGTTACTCTTTAAGCCATTAATAATATTTTTATCTACCACATCTTACAGTAAAGAGTCCCTTGTAAAAGCTTTCTATCAGTAAGGAGGCAATGAAACACTGTAATAGATTGGAGCTTATGCTGATCTGTCAATGTCTTTAAGCACAGCTTAACAGCTGTCTGTCTGGAATAATACAGGTATGTCTCTGGCAAATGGGTGGACTTTTTTGCTTTTTCATGTTGGTTTTGGCTATACTTTTCTACAATTCTGTGAAAGCGATATTATCTCAGGAATGCAATCGTCTTTCATGCAACAGTCTTTGAAGCCAGTTTATTTACTGTCTCTTCCCCCTGCTGTATCTTGCACTGATGCCATAGCAGTTTGGACAACAAGGCACACCTTAAACTTTGTCTTATAGATGTAGCGCTAAACAGGTACAGTTTGCAAAGCGGACATCTTCACCAGATCAGACACTGCCAGAATTGTGTAATTTTGACATTTTGTTCACTGCCAGTTAACTCTGGTTGTGAAGCAGAGAACAACAGGACTGCAGATTTAAGTGCTGTGTTGGGAAATATTTCTAGAATTATTCATAAAGGATGAACTTGTTAGCTTGTTAGATAAAAGTGTGCTAAGCAGTAGCCAAGAGCCATGGGTTTATAGAAGTAGATCTTGTCAGAAGCATGTGATAGAATTAATCAAGAAGCAAGTGGGACAAAGAAATTAGAGATTGGAGATGCTATAGATCTGATTGACTTAGATCTGAGAAAGGCTTTGATAAAGTTTCACAGAAGAAGTTGATATGTAAATTCAAGGATATTGGAGTCAATGAGAGGATGATGAAATGGATGAAAAACTGGCTGAGGAGAATACAGAAAACAACTAAAGACCCCTGGAGTCATTCATTTGTCGCTTTAAATATTTCTCCAGACTTTATTCAGATGCTTACTTGCATTTAGCATATGTCCACTGTTGCAGAAAAATAGCTGGGGAGATGCAATGATGCAATATACTTCGATATGTGAGGAAATTTTCCACTTCCCCCTAAGGAAGAGAGAGAAACAGAATTTAGAGAATGCAGTTTCTCTCATTCCAAGGCACAAATAGTAAACAGCCAAATTCATTTTTAGAAATAGTGGGGTTTTTTTCTCCATGCTCAATTATGGGTGACTGGCTAGACACAGTGTGGGCATCTAAAGGGTAAGTAAGATGAAGCTACTCTGGTGTCTCCTTTTCCCCTCATGTATGCCTGCTGTACCCCAGTATAATTGTGTTGACTTGCATAACTGCCTTAGATCTCCCTTTTGTAAGGTTTATCCCTTATAGCACCTTAAAATGCCCACTTTCTCAGAAAATGTCTTCAATCTCTTCTTGCATCCTTTTTTTAGATTTTAAAGTCTGAACTGTAAGGACAGCACATGACCTTACAAAAGTCCATTGCTCATAACAAATTCTCTAGTTCTAGAAAATCTCTTCCCTTTGTGGGCCATAGGTCTCAGAGCTATACTGTAAAAGCATCATCTGGTACATAGAGGTTTGGGCTGGGATTCAGGCCTGGGTCAACTATAATTTGCCCTCTGAACAATCAATTTATGCTTTGCCTCAGTGCTCCACATGTAAAAATGAGACAGATACAGAGTTATTTTGTAGACATAATCAGGTAATGAGGCACTTAGCTTTCTGCCATGAAGCAGGAATGCATGTTAATAAACAGAATCTGAATAAACTCAGGTCTTGGAAGAATTATGCTGTGCTCTCTTTTATTGGTTTAGATAAGGGTGTGTGTATACATATACGTACATATGTGCCTAAATCCTTTCTGATTTGTATCTGTGAATGAATTTGCAATAGGGAATATTCTAACAGAGCTAGTACATGTAAAACTAATTTATGGTCATCCATAGAAGAGGATACACAATAAGACATATTCAGACTTTTTTTTTTTCAGCCTTTTATTATTCATTGGACTGTGAATTGGTTGATTAAAACATTTTGCTTATGGTGAAGCATTGCTCTGCATTCTGGGAACTGTAAAATATCATGCATTTATCATGCTAGAAAAGCTGCATGAGAAGTACTGTGATTCCTAAGGACAAGGGATATAGCCTGTTCTCAGTTAATGGCAGAGAAACATGTTAAGATCTGTTTTTTGTTTGGGAGAGGGGTTGCTAAAAGTTACCATTCTTAACTATAACTACATTATCAATGCCAACTGTACAACACAGACTCAGACAGAACATAGACAGCAGTACTTTAAAACCAGATCTCTGAGGAAATGTGGATGGCACATGCATCCAAAACTGGAACTGGGACTAACATTGGAACAACTCTGGGAAAGGAAACCAAGCACAGGTAGACAGAAAGGAGGCTGTATGGCATTCTCGCTTCTTGTATGCCCTTAATTCTATACAAATGCCAGCAGTTCCCATCCTCTAAAGTACCTAAAAATACTCTGTTCCACTGCAATATGCCATTGCAATGATCTGACTCCCAGTACAGTCCCACACAGGTTTTCATTCAGCATGACTTTTTTTTCCTTTTTTCTCCCTGCAAGATCAAGAGAAACACTGTGTGCTTCAACATCCAGGAAGTCTGTAAAAATCATTCTGATTCTGTATCACAGCTGGGTGTACAGGAGTGTTACAAATACAGCAATCCCATGTTGCTTATATCCTGCTGTCTTGAGTTGGATATCAGAGTGTGTAAATGCTTTTTTACATGCTCTAGGGGGTGTCTTGACATGGCTTCACCATCTTATGGTCATTGCCAATTTTATTTAAACAAATAGCTTAACAAACAAAGCACAAGAAAATACTACATCTCTATTTTTAAAAGCATTTTGAATGCAGATTAAATTATTTCTTCCACTTCTAGATGAACTGATAATTTGATTGTAATAGATGGTAAATCATTTTTGCTTTTATTCAGTTGCCTGAGAAATACAACACATGGAATATGGAACTTCTAAGTTAGGGACATGGTTAATGTTGATGGAAAAATGAGTGCTTATTTTGCTAGATAATTCTACGTAGAAGACTTGTTCATGCCGAGTCTGTGATAGTTAGGTCAACACTTTGTTACAGCAATATGCTCATCAATGCTGTTCCAAGCAGCAAACAGTTTTTTTTTTCTTTTGTGGGTAAAGTAGAAAATCCTGTAAAGCGTTTGTTGACTGTAGGCTTTGGGTTTGGAAGCAACTTGGTGAGTCCTGAGCAATGTGTTCACTGAGTTCAACAGCAAGGGGCAGTTCAGTTAAAAGTTTTGAGCTCGGTAGATGTCACTGCAATCCAGTAAGAGCTACCATATGGGATTTTTGAGGGACATAAACCAGATTTGACCAGTCAAAATAAGTCATTACACAGCTAGTCCTATAAATAGCCAGAGTGATTTTTTGTAAAAAAAGATTGCATGGTGGTAGCTCTAGTTATGGGTTCCTACTTTCTTCCAAATATGTAATCTGTCAGAAAGGTAACAAATATCTATTTTGAGAAAGAGGTGTTAGTTTAAAAACTGTCATGAATCCTTTTCTTTCTCCTCCCCACCCCTTTTCACAGGAAAAACGACACTGTCCAGCATAGGTCGGGATGCCATCATTTACAGAGGTTTGTTCTATGTACAGCCTCCTTTATTCACATTTGCAAAAGTCTGAAACCTTACAGTTTCTGCTCCATGCTGCTTAACGTGTGTATGATCAAAGTGATTCAGGGGCTTAAAGATAAGCATTTAGTGACATTTCTCTCAGTTTCTGAGAAGCACTCAAAGACTTTGGTCTTTCAGCATACCTACCAGCCCATATAACATTTAAAATGGTGCTA
This sequence comes from Neopsephotus bourkii, assembly GCF_033783945.1. Lineage (NCBI taxonomy): Eukaryota > Metazoa > Chordata > Aves > Psittaciformes > Psittacidae > Neopsephotus > Neopsephotus bourkii. The sequence goes on from NW_026901526.1 coordinate 2,155,790, forward strand.
GATGTCTGTGTTTAATCCCTGGACCCAATGTCCCAAACAGGCAACTGGCCTTAATTTAATCATTAAAATAAATATATTTATTTTCATTTTGTTCCATTTTGTTCAAGTGGCTGTATTTATTCAAAACTTGTATGTGAGCGTGCATTTACCTTGTGAATTCTGGTGTTGGTCCAGCAAGTCTCAAAGACTCAGAGTCTCAAAGACTTTCTCTTCATTGCTTTGGGTTTTTTTCCTGATTATTTTCAATTGTTTTGCTCCTAAGGAATTCCCTTAGTTCCTGTGAAAACATCTGAGAAGTCTGCCATTGCTGTTAAACTGAAATAAATGAATATTTCAAATATCAATGCAGAATAAAAGGTTCCTTGCAAAGAAAGAGTGAAATGAAAGAGATCAAGAGAAATTTTTGTTCCTGGTGCTTTGTTTCACAAAGTACTATCACAAGCTGTGTCATAGATTATTTTCCTTGTCCCCTAATCTGTCAGTTATATCATATGGAGTCTTTCATATCAAAGCCCTAATGTAAAGGAATTTCTTAAGACTTTAAAGCTCTACTGTACCTTGTGGCTGAAGGTCCTTGATCGGTATTTGCCTATGAGTCTTATTTTAATGTTAAATCCTAATCACCTGGCTGCAGGGAAACTGGTATCTTCCTGTCATGGTTTAAGCCCAGCCGGTAACTCAGAACCATTCAGCCGCTTGCTCGCTCCCTCTCCTCACTTCCTTCACCCCGCTCCTGGAGGGATGGGGAAGAGAATCGAAAGAATGTAACTCCCATGGGTTGAGATAAGAACAGTCCAGTAACTAAGGTATAACACAAACCGCTACTGCTACCACTAATAATAATAATGATAAGGAAATAACAAGGGAAGGGAGCACAACCGCTCACCACCTGCCAACCGATACCCAGCCCTACCTGAGCAGTGATCTAGCCCTTCCGAGTAACTGCCCCCAGTTCTACATGGGCATGATGTGCTGTGGTATGAAATACCTCTTTGGCTAGTTTGGGTCAGGTGTCCTGTCTCTGCTTCCTCCTGGCTTCCCCTCCTCCCTGGCATGAGAGTCAGAAAGTCCTTGATCAGAGTAACCATGACTTAGCAACAACTAAAAAAAGCGGTGTTATCAGTGTTGTTCTCAGGCTGAAAGTAAAAAACAGCACTGTGCCAGCTACTAAGAATGAGAAAAATGACTGCTACTGCTGAACCCAGGACACTTCCCCTTTGGGAAAGCAGAGGAAGTTAAGGGAGATGGCTCAGTTTTTCCATATAAGAGGTATTTCTACATGCCAGGCTGTTACACTGAAATCCCACAATTGAGACATGGTCCCTTGTTCAATATATTCTAATCTGCTTGTTTGGGAAAAGTCTGGTAACTTGAAAAAAAAGGCTCTGTGGTTCATTTCTTGATCCTGCTAGCATTTCCTCTAAGCAGTGGTTTGAATGGAAGCCCTTTACTCTCACACTTTTTTCTTGAGTTCCTTTGACTTATGCCTATAAAGGATACTCAGTTTCAGGAAAGGTATTGATTAATATGAGAAACAAATTGTTGACGTAACTATCAGTGCTCAGTTCTGTACTCTGTTTCTGTGTCAGGGGAACCAAAATAATTGCTAGTTCTTTGCTCTACTACCAAAGTCAATGTTATTCCTGAGGTTATGTAAGGGGTGAGAGACACTAAGGAATAAGGATTTCTCCTGAGTAAACCACAGAGCTAAACTGTCCAGCCAGTGCTTTCTCATGCAGAGGTGGACCACATGCATCAGGCTGCAAGCCCTACCATTTCAGTGTGTGAGAATTTCTATATAACTTAGGCAAGCTGTTAGCAAATCAAAATCTGTCTAAAAAGACCACAAAGTGGATATTATCTTGCTTGCTAAGTAGTTCAGTTGGGCACGATTTAATTAATAACAATCAGAGCTTGATAAAGTCAAAGATACTAGAGAGCTTTAAAAGCCACTTGAGCTATCCCAAGGCAGAAGTACATTTGTAATTTAATATTAGTCATGTAGTTAATAATAATTAAAATTTCACCTTCATAATGGTGTTGTTGTTCCCACTTTGCATATGAGACAACAGCAGCAAAAGCAGGGAAAGCTTTTTAAAGTCAACTAACCATTTGTGTAGCTATCAAAAAAACTGTCGTAAGGGTTTTCTCCCCAAGCTTACCTGGTTTTGGTAATTCTGAACTAAGATAACAATACTAAAGTGTGACTCAAAAGTTGGTTATAATTTGTCTTTCTAAAATTCAGCTCTGAAATCTCAGTTGTTAACACTAAAAAGTGTATGGTATAGTATTATATAAGGAGATTTGTTAAAAAATGTTGAAAAGCTATGCATAATATGGGTTTTTACAGCTTAATTGGTGATTGGTTTATGAGAGCAGCCTTCATGGACTGAAATGACAACGTGGTTTTACATTTTCTTTCCTCTCTCAAGGAGTTTCTTGAAAAGGGGACCTATTACCCCAGAATTTCTACTGGTAAGTCACATGAAGGTAAACAGATAAATCTCAATACCTTCTGCATTATGCTCTTGTGTTTAGAAGAATCTGAAGAGGAACTGGATAACTCTAGTGAGTGGTAATAAATGGCCGCATTTGTAATCTGTAAGTCACCTGTACAAAGTCTAGCTCAGATCAGTAGGTGCTATGTTATACCAGCCTGATGTCTTAGCATCTCATCTTATATAAACTGGTGACCTTATGGTACCTGATGGACACGTGTCTGTTAATGTCAGAATAGTTTTAAATATTTTAAGTGTTAATTTATGAGTGAGAAGTAAGTTGCCAATATGAAAGATTAAAGGAAATATAGAAAACAAAACAATCACATAATATTCAGATCGATGGAGTAAAAATAGAGTTCATTTCCATAAAAGCGACTTAGTTACATACACTGAGGAGATGTTACAGGCTTGAATCATGGGCTTTGGTTTAAGCTGTACATTCTCATAAGAGGCATCACAGAAACAGAGTGTATATTTGGCATCAACTTGCCACTGAGTTGTTTATATTAACCAAGAAGTCAAGGAAAGAAGTGGCCCAGAGATTAGAAATGTCCAAATGATTTGTCAGAAAGGGCAGAGAAATACTTATAAGAAAGCACATAAAGGTTACTGCTGCATGGCATGTGATATGGTCATGCCCTTTTCTCCTCCAGATGCATCAAGTTTATTTTCTTTTTTTTTCTTTAAGCTTCTACAGAAAGTCTGCACTTCTACAGACATTTGGCCATAAACTGAAACTTTTGGGGGCTATCTTAAATGTTACCCACTGTAAACCATTCTGCTACATATGTGAAACTACTCCCATTGGATGCATTTAAGAGTGTGAAGAATTTATTGGAAGATTGGAACCTTGGACAGATTTTTCCATTCAAAAAAGTTCTGTTTTGTCCTTTTCTCATTTTATATCTGCTTGTTATTACTGTGTGTAATTTAAATGTCACATAAGCTACATCTCAAAAAATAATCATCTTGATTTATAACAGAAAGGTGTTATTAATAACTGCTGCACATTTAATAGAGACCTATGACTAAAGGCCTTTTTTTCATCTAATAATGTCAAAGCAAACACATATCTTTAAGTTCCAACATGTCATGAAATTTTTTCAAAAGCTTCTTTTCTGATATTTAACATTTTTAACTACCCTCACATCAAAATGGAAGCAGGATCACATAAAGCTCTGACAGGGATGGTTTAAGGGTTTAAGAATTTGACCTATGCTGTGGCATGGGATATAATATTGTTTCAAAAATAAAACCTTCTTCAAATTCACTTAGGATTGTATGAGACAGTTAAGTACACTGATTTATAGAATCACTTCTTTGTCATGTACAATATGTCAATAGTGTCTCTTGTTGCATTCATTGTTTAGAATCAACTAGATCTACTGAATAGCTGCTTCTGAGCTTATTGCTCATTAGGTTTTGATACCCAGTTGCTCATGGCCATTTGGAGCTACTGGGATTTTATAAGTGGATGTTGTTTGGGTTTGGATACTACATAAACCACTAAAACTGTTCTGTAGAATTTGATCTTTAATATACCAACGGTTCTCTCTATCTCATCTGATCCTTCTTTTCACTTTTCAGAGACAGTCTAGCTATGCTACGGATTTCTTGTGTCATTCTGAAAGGATTTTTAATAAAACAGACCATGTACAGCCATCAGCAGTAATTATGAAATCAAAGATTGATCACTACTGATACTAATTACTCAAGATGATAATTAATGGATGTAGTACACCTACAATGGTTTAAAATGGCATGTATTTTACCAGAGACTAGCCCCTCAGCTGCGTTATCTTTGAAGTTGCAACTCTGCATGACAATAAGATGTTAAGAATAAAACACCTCATGGCAATGGAATGAACTGAAACAAGCAGTCTTTATGGAGATTATATTTTTCACCCAGGCATAAACTATAAATTACGTATTAGTAGAAAAATAATCCAGCAGCATTGTAACTTGTGTAAAAGGCAAAATTCTGTCAATAACTGTTCTCCTAGTTATTTCTGATTATTTGTTTACAGTTGGTTTTACTTCTTTGTTGGAACTTGCAAAATTACCTGTTTTCCTGCTAATACCAATAAATTACAAACTAGCTTATTGGAAATGCTTGTATTTGTGTTCTCACATTTCACTGGTAGGGACAGCAGCTCTCTTCTGAAGTGCCAAGTGTCTGTGGTTACATTTTCTTGGACTCAAATTGTACCTTATGCCACCCCATATTGATACCTAAATGTCTCCTGTTCACTTAAAATTAATGTACAGTGTTTCATCTTTGCCATCTCTCTCCTTGAAGATATTGTTAGACCTGTTAATGACCTGTTAGAGAGCAGTGTAGGGGAGAGGGACCTGGGGGTCCTAGTGGACGACAGGATGACCATGAGCCGACACTGTGCCCCTGTGGCCAAGAAGGCCAATGTCATCCTGGGGTGTATTAGAAGGGGGGTGGTTAGTAGGTCAAGAGAGGTCCTCCTTCCCCTCTACTTTGCCCTGGTGAGACCGCATCTGGAATATTGTGTCCAGTTCTGGGCCCCTCAGTTCAAGACGGACAGGGACCCACTGGAGAGAGTCCAGAGCAGGGCAACTAAGATGATTAAGGGAGTGGAGCATCTCCCTTATGAGGAAAGACTGAGGGAGATGGGTCTCTATAGTTTGGAGGAGACTGAGGGGTGACCTTATTAGTGTATATAAATATATAAAGGGGGAGTGTCACAAGGATGGAGCCAGGCTCTTCTCAGTGGCAAACAATGATAGGACAAGGGGCAATGGGTACAAACTGGAACACAAGAGGTTCCACTTAAACTTGAGAAGAAACTTCTTCTCAGTGAGGGTGACAGAACACTGGAACAGGCTGCCCAGGGAGGTTGTGGAGTCTCCTTCTCTGGAGACATTCAAAACCCGCCTGGACACATTCCTGTGTAACCTTATCTAGGTGTTCCTGCTCTGGCAGGGGGATTGGACTAGATGATCTTTTGAGGTCCCTTCCAATCTCTAGCATACTGTGATACTGTGATATTGTGCCAGCATTCAATATCAGGGTCTATGTAGTCCCATCTGGACATAAAAACTAGCCAAGCATACTTTGTTCTTCTGAAAGGTGATATCACAAATAACTACACTATTCTGTTTCTCAAAGGCAGTAGATTCACAAATGTTCAGCGAGCAGCACAGCTTGTCTCCTCCCCAGTGCCATTTTGCATCCTGGGAGCAGCACTAGCCAACCTATAATATTTGCTAATGTAAGCTCTCATTATTTTAATACAATACATATGTACACATTTAGAGTTTGTCACCTTGAAAGTAAGAGTTTGGGTAGGGGAAACAGAAAAAAAATGCAATCTAACCTGCTACCTTAGTTCATAGAAGCTTACTGGAAAATATGTTAGGCATGATTCCATGATATTCTAACCAAGAGCTGGAGCTCCATTGCTTAAAAACAAGTCCTTGTAGCTGCAATGTATAAACATGAAACTGGAGGTACAACTACAAGTTACAGGAGCTTACTTTTAACTGGGGAATACAGGTGCTTAACACTTTTGATATAGCATGAAAATTTGGAGCCCATCTCTTTAAGTCACACATGACCTGTTTTCTCTCACATTACCTGTTTCATGCATGCTTCTCTTTTACTGTTTCTTCAAAAGATTAGTATATCAAATTCTTGGGAGTTGTTTCAAGTCTTATGGTTTGATATGACTCATTTTATCACATCCTCAGCATGGACGATGGTAGGAAAAGAAATATCTGTTAGGACTGAGATTTGAGATACTAACTGAAAAAGGGGGAAAGATGTAGTCTATAAGATAATAGGAATGCCTTGGAAAAGGATAACTCAGAGCACTGCTTGTTTTCCTTTGAACCTGGGGCATTGACTCAAGGTGGTTGTACACAGTTTCACAAAGAGAAGGAAAGTGGAATGATTAGTTCTTTATAATGTACCTGCAATAAGCACACAGTAAAATTAGTAGAAAAATAGGTAAGGAATGAAATAATGACAGCAAAAATACATAGTCAGAGTTGTTCTTTTTGCCCTTCAGGTCAACTGCTTTGGCTTTTTTGTTGTTCATGCTTGCTGACTAATACTGGGAGAAGTAGGACAAGGATCTCCCTGCTGGCCTTTGCTCTTTCTGCCTTATCAAACTCCCAGCAAGTGTTCCTGTCAGAGGGGTCTCTCAAGCGTAAAAGTCTGCTTGGCCCTCTACCAAATCCTGGGGGGCTGACTGGAGAGAAGGGGATATAGGGACACTGCTTCAGCTTGCTTCCACTGAGAAGCAGATCCTTGGAGACAACTGGAACCAAAATAAATTGAAACACTCTCTGTGGACTAGGCCCACATTACTTCCAGCACACAGTGTTATAAAACTGTTTTTTCCACCCACTCTGACTCCTGCGACAAGTACAGCTCAGCTGAACAAAGGATCCCACTCAGTGGGCTGGCCAGAAGGAAGGAAAATAAGTGCAAATATGTACAGTTTGGGACCCTATGGTGGTAAGGACCTGGACTTGATGGTGTCCATTAAGAATCAACCACATTCTTGCATACAGTAATAATAACAACAACAGCACTTGGATTATTTTACGTAGTAAAAGTTGGATACTATTTAAACAGATTTTCAGGAAAAAAAAAACACACCACCAAACTTTCATGTTTTATTGCAAAAATGAAGTAAAATATACTGAACTTGGAAGATATTCACATAAAGAAAAATAGAGTAAAGAGAAAACTACAGTTTCCAGAGAATTAATTCTTAATGGGCCTTAAAACTACTACTGGACATTTTAGAAATAGAGAGCTAGATCCAAACATCAATTGTCTAGAGTAGAACTTAAGTTTAGGTGCCAAGGTTCGAAACTGTGATCATGAAAACTTCAGTTTAAGTACTAATACCCAGAGGCACTTAAATTTCAGTAGCTTGGTACTTCTTGGACAAACTCCCTACGGCTTTGTCTGTATGTTCCTAGAAATGCAAGAGGTTTGACAGGATGCCCATCTGATACTAACTTTTACCCAGTCCTGAGTAGGAGCCAGAAATAACTTCTTTCCAAACACCCTGAGAAGCTCAATCCAGGCAGCAATCTCAGAGTATTTGTAATCTGCACCCAGAACCAGATTCCCAAATCCAGTGATGACTGCTAGTACTCTTGGTGTGAGCCCTGTTTATTTGATTAAAGAATTTATCTGTGAAGTGGGAGACTGAAAGTTCAGTTCCACTGTGTCTGATCATGTACAAAACTACTTGCCTTCTTCTGAGATGGAAGATGGTTTTTTAGTCACCAAGCATAGTCAACACCGAACATGGACATACTTTGTTCTTGGAAGTTCTGTTGCAGTACAAAAGTATTTATTAGGTCAGGAAGAAAGATTAAACTTGAGGATGAATCTTGGAACACTTGCCTAGAAAAGGGAAGCCTATATCTCAGCCAACAGACTGTTGGCTCAATTTTGTTTTCTAGGATCTTCCAAGTAAAATAGCCTTGTGGTTAAAACAGTCCTTTGTGCAAGTAAATGTTGCTGGTTTGAATCAATTCTAATAGCAAATTTGAAAAGTCTGACATCTGATTGATTTAAAAAAATAAAAATAAAAATGTTCCAGTCCTCTGTCCACAGAAAACCACATCCAGCTATGGAGCCCCATACATCTAGTGAATACAGGCACATCTCCGCACTGTGAACAAAACAGCCACATTTAAAAGACACAGATTGCTCACAGCAGCATTTCCTATTGCCTGTCCTCACCGTAATGGTGTAAGGATGTTGGCTCTGTGCTTAGTATACTAGTTGTCTTAGATCCTGTTCTGTAAGCTCCCAGTGTTGCTCCTTGGCACCTAACCTAATCCCAGATTTTACTAGAACTTTTCATGTTTGTTTCATTAAAAGTGTGTTTTACTGCATGTAAGCTTTTATAGTTAATGTTGAAAGCATTTTCAAGACAGTGATTTCCTTAATCTGACAGAGGGAGACGGTATAGTGAAGGAGCTTGGGCAGGTGAGATAAATCACCTACTTATCACTTATGTCATGAGAGATTGTATCAGATTTCAAAAACAGAAGAATTAAAAAAAATCTATTTAGGCATTTACCAAATCTTATTGATATTTCACATGTCAAAATTACTCTTATCATGACCCATGATATAATCCTTGAATGTACTACTCTTTGGAGAGGAAGGACTATTTGTCAGACTTGTGTCTTAAGGGTTGAATTCAAGCTTCTCAAGGAAAACCACTCCAACAATGGACTTTTGCTGCAGCGTTTGGAGTTGCTTATGTTTTTCTTCCCACTTCAAGCCTCAAATTACATGCTTAAATGCAGCTTCCCAACCACAGTGCTCAAATACTCACTCTCTGTGCTACATAAAATGATAGTGAAGAAAAAATCAAGATTTAGCTTGAGCAAAATCTTAAGAAGTTTGGATTTCTCTTAAGAGGAAGAAGAATTGGACTGAATTAAGAGAAAGATCAGCTGTTAGACTTTAAGGTCAAAGGACTTTTCTGTTGATATATATAAACTCTTCTGTTGATGTTAGTTGGCTTTGTCCACTCTCAATCTGGTAAGTGAGGGGAGTGTCTCAGACAGAAAGAACTGCATCACTAGTACCTGGTGGCAAGATGTTGAACAGTTTGACAGTATCCAAGGTGAACCAATTCAAGATGGATTGGTCTATAAATTACAGAAATTCGGACTCTAGAAGTTCTAGAATGGCACCAGTAGAAGGAACTTAGCATGCCTTTTTATCATTATTATCTTTTATTTTAGCAGGAGATAAACCTAAGGAATGGTCACTTTTGTTTCACCAAACTCATTATAAAATCCCATTTGGATACTTTTTTCTTTCTTCAATTTGGTATTCTTAATATTCCTGCGCACTGTCTCACAATGAATATCCCTTTGAAAGACTGCTGCAGCAAGATCTCTTGTCTCCAAGGAGCATATAACTCTCTGAATTTGCGTCGATTGTTTGCCTTGATTCTCATGTTTGTTTTTGCCTGGGTTAACTTCTTCTGACACTTTATGCTGTTCATCACTATAGGATTTTAATTAAATTGATATATTAACTGTTTAGTAATTACAGTTGAAGTATGTGTTGTAAATGTCATGCTGCTGTGCTCTCACCCCAGGTCAGCAATGAAAATGAGATGTTGTGCTTCAATATATTTACTAACGGAAATTAAAATATAAGATAATTTATGATTTATCATTATCATTAGAGGCATTTATTTTATTTATTACCATGCATCATGCAGTATTCCATAAATGCACAATGTTTTGTGTTTAAGTAGAGAATAAAATAAAAAGTGAAGGGGAGATTCAACTTTGGTATCAGTCACAGCCGTTCTCTGTGTCCACCTACTTAATCTTGCCTTGCCTCCTGAACGTTAGGCCAAGTAGAGAAGAGGTAACATTAAAAGGCAGTAGGAAATTACAACTTTAGGTCAGGCCTTACACTCTCACTGTTCTAAAGTGGACTTGTTAACATGTTTGCTTCATAAAGCTACTACAATGAGCAAAGACAAGTTTTGGGATAATTTAACAGTAGCATCATAAAAAAGATCATGAAGATACTTGTTATGTGTTCAACAGAGGACAAAAGTGAGTCTGATGTACAGGGTGTACATTGACTGGTGAAGAGGAAATTCATAGCCAGCTAAGCAAGTACTTCCAGCTAAATGGTGGAAGAATTCTCTAGAAAATACATAAGTAAACACATTACTAAAGAAAATATTCTAGTGCAAAATGTGCAGGCAGTCCTAATCCCAGTACTTCCTATCTGTTGAAAGCTTTGTTTTGCAGTATTAACATTTCCGTGTATAATATATGCATATATTTGACTACACATCTCACTTGGAATTACTTCCAAATAGGATTTCTAGCTCTATTTCAGAGATTAAAAAGGTATGTCACTAGCGTGTGTAATACGTCTGTGCAAGATGTGCTAGTGATCATCATTTCTGACCAAAACCCAGCTGAGACTGAAAACATATTATGCAAGACACTGCACACATATATTAATTCTGGAGAGTTTAAAATGTAAAAAAATAGAACAATGAAGGGTGAAGAAGCAGGGTTCTATCACTGTCCTTTATAACTAAGGAATTTAGACTATCTTACATACCGAATTAGTAAATTTTTTCTGGAAGGCATGTACAAAGTTATGAAGTAACTGAGCCCAGCTGTTGAGCCAACTGCATGACTATCTCTGCATCTGCCCTGTGGGACAGGAGAGGTCCTCATTCCTAGTGAACAGCTTCTCTTTGTCCTGATTTCACACCACAGTCAGGGTTCAATCAGTGTAGCATTGCTTATGGGCCCTGCTTTCCTATAGAGAGCCCTCAGCATGCTCCAGCACACTCAGGCCTCTGTCTAGACAGTTAAATGGTAAAGGCTGCAAGACACACCATAAAGCACACCTGCCACAGACTGGATGGATAGCTATAGGATCCTTCCTCCTATGTTGCTCTCTTAAACACTTATTTGGGGTTCAAAGTCTGCAATTCTTAGATGGCTAGTGCCATTGCTTTCTATTGACACAGGTGTTTTGATGTTACATTCACTGATGTTGTTAATGATCTTGTACATGTCAAATAATCAATATAAATAAAACAGGGAAGCTCTGACAGCAATAACCAGCAGCACATCAAAATAATTCACTATATAAATTCCTAAATGTAGAAACTTGTTTTACAGATCATTGTAGTTTCTTGACATTGCTCTACTGCCAGTATAAATACTTCTTATGTTATGGTGTACTATAGAGAGCAGCGTGTTCAAGTTACTTAAATTTATTAAGTGGGGCAGCTTTTTCAAAATGTCAATTTCTGGCCAAAACACTGACATTTTATGAAAGCTGCCTCACTTAACAAATGTGTGTGAATCCTGAATGAACTGCTCTGCCTGGAGTGCACTATAACTGGAGAGAGGACTCTTCATGTAGGATTCAAAGCAATTGAAGGATATATATAGTTTGTTATGTTCAAAATGAGCACTTTAAATTTCATTTTTATGTAATTTTATGATCTTATGTTTCAAAGCTTCAGAAATAATTAAAGAGTGTAAGGAAAATGTGATGAAATGAGATGAAAACCTCACCCCAGTGAATGCCAAACGTTGAAAGTGTTAATGTGATCCTGCTATCATTTCCACCGACTACCATGGCACAAGGAATTCTTGCTTTGCCAACAGACTGACCTTTAGCTTTGATTCCTTGTATGCCCTTGGACAAGTCACTTAGTTTCCCAGTATCCTGATTTCTTCTGTAAAATTGAAAGTTTCATACCTAGTTAATTTTCATGGGCATCATGATCCTTAGTTAATATATAAACTTATGAGACCCTCAGAAAACAGATTCTTGTGGAAATTATTAATAACTAAAATAAATTGTTTCGTTAATTGATGGAGTGATGAACATGACACAGTATTGCTAAGCAAAGGACAGACACAACATCCTGGTTAACAGGATTTCAGAATAATCAAATGATTCTTGTAAGGATTTTAACTTGGCTTAGCTTTGTTTCTCCCAGTCAAATTATATCAAACCTGCAAGGAAAAGTCATATTCTTTTTCAGCACTGATGCATAATGAAAGCCAATGAAAATACTAAATGCCTAGAAAATTTAGACTTAAGTTTCCTGGGAAAGTATTGTCTTGAAAGTCTCGATCAAATAGTAGTCACAATCTGAAAATATGTTTGGCAGAGTTTTGAAACCACAATGCTATAAAGCTGATTAAAGCCTCACAGTGCTGTCATTTGGATGTTACTGTTTGGGACAACTGACTTCAAATTTTGAAGAATACTTTCATATTATCCCCAAAATTATTATATTACTTTAACATCAGGATTTAGGGAATGTAAAATAAAGTGAAATCAGGCCTGGTGACATCTTAGCACCTTTAATGAGTTCAAAGTGTGTAGAACAAAAACAGCTAAGTGTGAGTATCTACCAAATTAGTAGCTGTAAGTAGCACAATAAGCCATTTGCTTCCAATAGTTCTGTATTTTTCTCAACATGAAATTTAGCAACAGTTGGCCATTAGAGCACACTGGGCACTCTATATAGACACTGTAAAGCAAAGAGCAGGAAAGTCCTGGAAACAAGCCATCTCCTCTAGATTTAATATTAACAGTTATTTGAAACAATTTAATCCTTTGTGTTTATCTCCTTATAGGTACTTGGATCTTAACTGTGAGACATTCCTTAGAAGCAGGTCCTTGCCCTCCACCCTTCCATCACTCATCTTATATAAAGAGTCTCGTTTTGTTAGTTTGGCATTCTGAAACACAGCAAACTTGGATCTTCTCAGAGTAGTAGACTATTCTACCCACAGTCCCATGACTGAACAACTTTAATTTGAACTGCTGACTTCTTTGCTGCTCCCCATCATGAGCTAAAATTGTTTGCTCTTTCTTGGAGCTTGTTCTCTTTCACTGAGGGGACATGTTAGAGGTCTGTAGTGCATAGTACTTTGTTAGAGGTCTGTAGCACGTAGTACTTTGGTGACTTCCATCAAAAGAGATCTTCATAGTTGTCTCTACATCAGAGTCGGGCAAGACTGAAACTCTAAGCATGTTTAGATGGATAATATTCTTGTTTGCGTTTAGTTGTATGCGTGCCATTGTTACTAAACAGAAGTATTCAATGTTTACTAAAATTATTTTCTTCTGAGTGAATCTGAGGTTGTTGCTCGGGGTCTTGACTGTTACACTTTTCCCTGGTTTTGAGTGAGTTTCCTTTTTCAATATACATTTTCAATGTTTAAATTAAACAGTGCTGCTTATTTTCTTCATGATACAGTTGCACATTTATGAGCACTTTAACAACCAGACAGCTCTCACAGTTTGCTCGACGAAGGATAGAAATCAAGGTTTAAGCTTGAAGATGTGGAACAATAAAGTAGGAAAATAGTGCAAATAATGTTCTTTCCCATAGTGACATAGCATCATTTGTTAAAAACCAGAGGTACTATTCCTCTGATGAGTTATTCTTTATTTCTGTGGTCCCCACTGATATACCAGAGGCAAGGAAAGAGTTTCTTCGTAGTCTTTACATACACTTCAGAGTTTTTGCAGAAAGCATCTTGTAAAAGTAGAAAAGAATGTAAACTTGGTAAAGCTCAAGCTAAAGAATATAAACAAACCTGATTTAACCTAATTCTTAAGGCAATCTTTTACATTAGTCTCACTGTTTGATCACTATCAATCACATCAGTTATTTACAGGCTGGTCTACTGGGAATATTCAGGTGGAGAAAATACTGCTGGACTCACAGTAAGCACTATAAAACCTATTTGCCCTGTCCAGAAGGAATGAAAGAAAGAAAGAGAAACCTGATTGAACCTGTTCCTCCATGAAACTGTGGGATAATACTGTAATATGAAGTAGATGAGTCTAATGAAAGAATAACAATTTAGAAATTAGTATTCAACGATTTATTAAAAAAGATCAAAGAGAAGATTTTGAGAAAGATGTAAAAATGAATTAAAAAACTTGATGTGGCTTGGAGTCTTTCACAGAGAACTGGAAGAAACTCAAGAATGAAATAAAAGTTTTAATTGACACAGAAAAGTAGCAGCAGAACTGTATCACATTTCTGGTCTCTTTTAAGTATTTCTTCAAGTAAAATCTAAATATGATCCCAGTGCAACCATTCAAAGCAGGCATCAAGCCACCACAGGAAAATAGGCTCCCTGCTTGTTTCAGTAATTCTGTCATCAGGTCTGTTATTTTTCATTCACTGAACAATTGAGAAAAGAAATTCAGACAGACCTCATGTTAGTAGTAATTTCTAAAACTTTTCTCCCATGTGGAAATCATAGTAGTAATTTCATAATCTCTGTGTTTCTTATTTTGAGTAGAAATGTACCTGGGCAACTGACTGGATCTAACTGCAGGTCTCTCAGCTGGTTTATCTTCTGAAGCCAAAGACTGTGGATCACTCGACTTTGAAAGGAAGTGTGCTGATTTCCATCAGCTGGAGTATGAAAGGCTGCAATAAACATTATTTTTTTCTCAATATTCACCTGAACCAGAAGTAGAAGATTTGGGTTTCTCACAGAAACTGAAAAAGTGTATAGGAGAAAGCAGCTTTCCAGAATTACCTGGAAGTACTTGTGTTCATGAGATGCATATTTACTTTGCAGACATTTAAAGGTTTAACTGTTGTGAATATATGGTACATGATGTTAGACAGTTTTGATGCACTTATATATAAAACCTCTGTTTTTCTGAAATATTTTCATGCGTCAGATAAAGTTAATAAGTCTCACAGAATTAAGAATTAAATTATGTATTATCACCTATGAAAGAAAAATGGTCTTCACACATGAAAGATTTATTCACCACTTGCTAACACAGTTAACTCCCTGTAAGGTGTTGCCTTAGGCATGAAGATGTGATCAGTACAAAGAAGGGCTCTGGAAAGAAAATATTCTTCTCCTGAAAAGAAAATTGATCATTTACATCTTGAAGAGCAAGTAGTACATCACTGGTTGTTTCAGTCAATGTTTTATCTATCTTGAAAGCTCTGTGTTTAGGCCATATGGTTATGCCATAAATATCCCTGTGGGTTTCTAAAACCCTTTGGCACATGGTTGTTGCTGTTGCTGAGTCTAAGGAACACTTATTTCTCATCTCTTTCCTTTGACATAATGACGTTTTGTGTAGGCTCATTACATGTGTGTAATGTGAGCTGTGCCATTCTCATTTCTCCTTCTGTCAAATGGTTTTGTATTTTCTATGATGTTATATTATTCACTATACATTCTACTTTCATTCAGGATTCTTTCATTCAGGATTCTGTCACTGGTTTCCTTGCAAGTATCACCATAGCTTTGCTGCTCAAAGACAGAAACTAAATACTGCTGGCAGAGTTCAACTGACTAATTTACAATGCTAATTAGTCAGAGGAATACATTTAACAGTGTATTACGTGATATCTGGAAAATAATTTTCTACTTTGTAAGATCATATGACTAAGAAAATCAGAACAAAATTTGCTTCCTCTACAAACCTTGGTAGCACTGAGTATGTTTTGTAAATTACCTCATTTATTCTTCTCTTATTTATTTTGAGGAATAAAATGTTGAAAGTCTAAACAACTTGAAAACAGCTGTTAGAATTTTCTTTATGGTTAACTATAATTCCTGTAAACACACATGTGCCTGAAGTCCTAAATTGTAAAGAATTGCTCAGAAATAGAGGCGTTTGCTCAGCTGAGTATGGTGGTGCTATTACTTACACTGGCTGTTGGACTTCACCTACCGCTTTCTGCCACAGCACAAGCCCATTTACAGCTCTGAAAGGCTCAACCTGATGGGGAAAAGCAAAGCTGGGATTCTGCTGGGTGCAGCCAACCTGCAGACTGACATTTGTGAGTTATGCAAACACAGGAGCAGAACACAAGCTTATTCTTATAAACAGGTTATATTTTCAGTGGAAAAGGGAATGGAGAATCACTCTTGCCTAATAATTATTGAAGCTGGGAGGAAACTTATTCCCGTGGTGCTTCTCAGGGAAGAATACTTTGTTTTGGCTTGTCTCTTCAAGTGGAAACATAGCTGTGAATTAAAAAATGGCATGCTGAGTCTTAGGAGTGGCTTTTTTTACTGCTTGCCAGAGGAAAACGGTGGGTAGAAGGCAAGTTGTCATTGATTTTTGAAGCCTGAGTGCACTTTTCATACCCTGATGCTGAATAGTGAGGAGTATAATGCTGCTTATGATAGAAAGTCTATGAATAATACTAATAAATGGAGTATTCACGCTGCTGTTCTCCTTCCTTGACCTAACATAGCCACCTGCTCCCTACTTTTGCAAGAAGGTGGCTGAAGATAAATTCCACCTTATTTAGGAATATGAGAAGCTAATTTATTCACAATAAGAATGTAATGCCACAAATTAGGTTAGGCTTCTTTAAGTTTCTTTCCGAAAACTTTCTTTGATAATTTACAATTGTTATATTATTTATCAGGTTTCATTATTTCAGTAATATTCTTACAGAATCATAGAATCATAGAATAGTTAGGGTTGGAAAGGACCTTAACATCATCTAGTTCCAACACCCCCACCATGGTCAGGAACACCTCACACTAACCCATGCCACCCAAAGCTTTGTCCAACCTGGCCTTGAACACTGCCAGGGACAGGGCATTCACAACTTCCCTGGGCAACCCATTCCAGTGCCTCACCACCCTAACAGGAAAGAATTTCTTCCTCATATCCAATCTAAACTTCCCCTGTTTTAAGTTTTAACCCATTACCCCTTGTCCTACCACTATAGCTCCTAATGAAGAGTCCGTACCCAGCATCCTTATATGCCCCCTTCAGATACTGGAAGGCTGCTATGAGGTCTCCACACAGCCTTCTCCAGGCTGAACAGCCCCAACTTTCTCAGCCTGTCTTCATACGGGAGGTGCTCCAGCCCTTCTTCTGTATGTTATGTTCTACAGTAGTAGTAATGAAAGTGCTATCACTATTGATAGCACCAATACGCAGCACCAGTGTGACTGTAAATTTGGATGGTGCTATGAGGTGCCAAACAGCATGTCATTATAGGTTTTTTACTATTGATTTTTTGAAGGGAAAAAAAAAGCAAAACCAACAAAAAATAATACCATCATAAAACATAAACTGAGGTTTGTACACCTTAACCACTGAGTCATTTCATAAATTTCCAGACCAGATACAAATTATGATGATCAAAACACTTGAGAAGCTGTAGTTTAAATAGCAATGAGTATGTAACATTAAACTGTTACAGAATTTAAATAACTTATGTGGTGCTGCCTATCAAAAAGCAGGACTCACTCCATCAAACCTGATCTCTTACGGACCACCAAATTAAATGATATGCACAAAGTACACATGGAGGAATAGCACTTTTGAACAGGATTGCTGTCGTTCTGGAGTCAATATAAAGGCACGGTCTAACTTGTCAAACATAATATACATAGCTCATTGCTGCTCTTGATTTTTTGCTCTCATCAGTAAGATCTTATTATGAAGAAAGAGAATGAAAAAGTAAATGAAAACTAGAGCTCATGCTTGTTTTTGTGTCAATGTCTCCTTCCTTATTTCATTAAAAACTTAGCTTACGCATTTATATATTTTAGCTGTAGGTCAATGGTAAATTTCACTGAGAAGAGACATAATTTGTTGCCCATGTTACTGTAACATAGTTTTGCAACAAAGTATGAGGGATCCATTGTCATGTCACAGAAAAAGCATTTGCTTTGCATTCTTCCTTTTGAAACAAACATGACATTAGGCTTTCTTTGCTAACAATTGGGAGATAAATCTGTAGTTGAATTACGTTTTCTAGAACAATTCCTGAGTCAGTGTGATAAATGGAATTTATATATTCCCATTTGTGCAGGGAAAAGAAAGTTTAAACAGGCAACTTTTAAGCAATTCAACTCCTTTTTTTCTCTGTGAATGAAAATCAGCGTTGTGAGGAGTGTATGCAAGCCCTAAATGCCATATATGGTCTATTTTGAGAGCTAATGGGGACTTATGTAGTTCATAGGTTTTGTTTGGACATGGAATATTACCTATGTGCTGCAAGGCACCTTTTGGAGTTCATAAATTGATTTAATGAACATTACATAGCTTAGGCTGAGTCTCAGAATGATTTTCTCACTTTCATTAGTTTGCTCTCCTTTTTGAATGCTGCTTAATAGCCTGTGCCAGGGTGACTTACTGCTCTTGGATTCACAAACATAATATTAAGCAGCAAATTCTTTTTTGTAAACAGATTTCATTAAATGGCAGTTTGTCTGAGGCAAATGATACTCCCATAGGAAGATAAGCTCAGAGTCCCATAAAAGTCTTCAACTCTTTCTCATCTTTCATGTCATAAATAACATGCTACTTTTGATATTGTATAAGCTTTGCTTCTCATCTTTGCCTGTTTTCAGGAAAGCAAACCAGAATGCAATAAATGTGCTATTGATAGATGCTATTGCTTAGTGCTGTTGCTTAGGAAGGCAAGTGCCTGGGTGTTGCAAATTGTAACCCAAACAAAAATACAGACACTAGGACAAGTATCGGTCATTTAGTGTCATGAATCATGTAATGTAGCTGGAAAGTTTGTTTCTTTCCATTGCAGACTTCCAGCTGCCAATACCTGCAGAGCCCAGGAAAAAAATAAAAATATAAAAATGATAGTGTACACTAAGTGAAGTGTCTTTGATACATTTTATGAGGTACAGATGCTCTTGTGGGGAAAGGCAGAAAGAAGATCATTTTTCTTGCACATAAAACAACATTGTGCATAATATGAGAGCATGAATGAACCTTAAAAGCTTATAATTAAGGAGCTCTCTGGAAAAAGGGTATACAAGTTCATATAAGCAACCAACTGCAGCAAAATATGCAGCAAAATATGACTGAAAATCTTGATATGAAGGTTTCCTATGGAAGTATTTGTCATAGTTTTTTTCCAGATGGGAGGTCCTTCAGTAAGTACCACAGTATTACAGAGAAAATTTTGGGGACGAATATGCTTTTTTGAGGTTATTTTAAGAAAATAATAATTAAACTTTGCTTTAAGAAACATAATTTGGGCTTTCATCAGAAAACCTAATTCCTTGAAAAAAGCTAGAGGGTGTTTATTTCTTTTCTTCAGTGAAGCACATGCATCAGGCAGGTCAGTTGTCTGCATCATTGCCAATTAACTTCCAGGTAAAATGGGTGTTCCTGGTAGCTGTCTGGAAGGCCTTCTGTTCTTGCATGCCCCATCACCTGCAACTGCCTGTCTCCCAGCAGCTCACCATAGAATTTGCTGTGGTTGGAAGCCTTATGTTATCTCCTTGAAGGGTAGCATTCTTCTAATATATAAAGCCTGAAGCAAAGTATGCTGGAGGTGGGCAAAGGTACATGTGACTAAAGCTAACTACATGTAGAACAATGCATGAAAAGACCCTTTCTCTACAGAGTCTAGTTCCATGCTTTTAGATCACCCATGATATTTCCTCTTACTTCTTTTCAAAGTGATAATGTAGATGAGTAGGATTTAATTGAAAGTACAGTAATGTGGTAAATACTGTCACTCATAAGCATTAACTATTGCATACATTTATCAGATATACTAACAAGGACCTCAGAAATCTGTGTTGTAAGGCAATTTTGTTGCACACTAAGCATAAACCCCATTCTTCACATGTTCCCCCAAATGTTACAGACCTCAGAAAAAGACAGAGAAGTCCATTCATCAAGGGAGACGCTTTGTTTTGCTACCAGTACTGGTATTACAGCTTCAGTGGAAGTTATTTTGGACTCTGCTGGAACTGGCAGTCTGCAAATCTCTAATGGAAGCAAATTACAGACTTCCTAATGCGACAGTATCATTTCACTAATGTGCAACTAAAAGTATTCAAGTGAAATCTAATACCTTCTACTTTCCAGAAACATTGTTAAAATAATTGCTCCCTCTTTTTGCGATGTAATATTTCATATAGCAGATTGTCTGAAAGAAAGGTAACCTAAACTATAACAGGAGAATGTAAATTGCCCAGACAATACTTTAATAACTCCTGAATGATCTAACCAGAAGGTTTCAACATGCCAAGACACTGTGATCAAAACAGAACCTGTCCGGGGATAGTTTGTCTCATTCCTATCTTCGAAAAGGTCATGGTACTCAGCCCATCTTGCTTATTTTCCTAAATTATTTGGTCTGTGCATTTATTTTTCTATCATTAAGGCAGCATCATGATAGCTTTGTTGTACTCTTATGTTATCCAATTTTATTTCCATTTTCATACTCGGGTTTGTGTGTGTGTGTATTTATACACATGAATTCTTGGGTAGTGTGGGCATGAGTATATATGTGTACATCTATATGAACCAAAGAAGAGAGGAATGCATGAATAAAATATTAGTGATATACAATTTGGGTTTAAAGTGAAAGTTACGTTTGGAAAGCACAGTATATCTGAGCACATTGCCTTTCCTGACATAAACTGTATTTCACAGTATTGCTTACTACATTTAATTTTTTTTTTCTTCATTTAACAAGTGAAGAGGAATAGGAAATACATATAAACTAACATTATAATGTTTGGTGTTGTACGTGTCTGTGCACACTTCTGATCAAATGAGCAATAGGTGGTTTTGTGTTTTATTTTTCCTGAGTCTTCCTGACTCAAACCTGCTTTGTCTTTTATCATTAAAGGAAAAGTAAAATCACAATTCATTACCCCTATGAATTAAGCACAATCTCATGCTGTTTTTTTGATATCTTATTGCCCTCAAGCATCGTAATTGGCATGCTCAGTCTCTGGAACTTCTCTTTGCTGCTGCCTCAGAAAAGTGATATAAGCAGCTCAGAGTTCTCCTGCTATACTTGAGTCTGTTTAATTCCCACTCCTAGCTGAAACAGGTAGGTGGGGAGTTTAGGGAGAAATGAGTGCGGTGTGGGACAATGGAGGGCTGCACTCTGCTCCCTACACTGTGCTGCAGGGCAACAGTGATTTCAGAAACTGCTGCCAACTCCCAGCAGTTGTGGTCCTCCATGCTCTCTTGTGAGCCCTCTGCACTGCACCATGGGCAGCAGCTGCCGGCCTGAATACATAGCGAAGTCTGGTTGTACTTCAGAAAGAAGGAGGCTGATGCTGCTGAGCTGCTTTGTTTCCCCCACAGGCAACAAGTTACCCTTGCAGGCTGAACGTTCTATTGGTTTCTGTGTTCTTCGGGTTGTCTCCTGCTAGTGACCAGTACATGGAAAAGAGCAGCATGTGAGGGCATCTGACCACATCAAGGTGAGGGCCAAGCAGGGGAAATAACTTTAAGCCTCTATAAAGTGAGGGGCTCTTCCATTCCTCTCTGATCATATGGCTGTGAGCCTTACAATCACTGTGTGATTACAGACTTGCATTAAGCTGACAGTGCAGCTTACTGCCTGAACCTTGAAATTTAACACTCTGCAAGTATTTAACCTCCCTGAAATGCTGACAGTAACATTTGGTTTTAAGGTATATAAGGCCAAATTCTTCCCTCCCATAACTTCATTGGCTATAGTGAAATTATACCACAGAAAAATTCGTCATAGAAAATCCTAAAATAGCCAGCCTTTATGTGCTTAAATCACCAATAACCTCGAGACACACAGTGCTGCATGAAATAAATAAATCCCCTTTTCAATCTTCAAAGTGTGTGTCTAATAAGTGAGAACCTATACACAACTGATCTGCTTCCTTTCAGGAGCCAGAATTGCATTAGTTGGCTTCAGTGCCTGTGTAGGATCCTTCCTGCTTAGCAGTGTTAGTAGTAGCCCTGCAAAGCCAGTGACCTAAGAAAAGAAGAGCTGCATTTTATTCAAAATATTTTTTTCTCTGAAATGATAGCTTATACATTAGTATAATAGGGGGGTGTATGTATTAATTCTTTAATCCATTATTACAAAATTTTATAATTGTACTTCTATGTAACGAAACCTTATAATCTCTGCCTAAATCTCAACTACCCCTATTCAGTCTCATTAAGAGCACTAGGACAACCCAGATGATTCTGATCATGTAATTAGAAGACAGTGGGGCTCATTGTCTGGTCTGTCCAGCAGAGTAATTGCTGGGGAATGTGCACCAGAAATAATCCCATTTAAAGTGAGAGTCATTACTCCCCTGTGACACCATGGTAGAGAAGGCTTAAGCTACTCTGAAGACAGTTAGATTTTAAAGTCACAGCAATGTAAACATCCGGCCCAGCGATACCCATTTCCCGCAGGTCACATTTCAGAGTAGGAATGTTCTTTAGAACTAATTGGCCCCCATGTGGATGTGCTGTAAAATCCATATATTAAAATAGGTGTTTCTCTGAACTGAGCAAAGCATAAACATGCACTTCACTGGAGCATGTGCCTGAAGTGTCTGCTGGGCTTGAGAAACATGGACAGATCCAGATTTAAGTGATGGACAAACCTTGGTACTGAAAAATAAAAACACTCATGTCTTGTGCACTGACCACACAGGAAAGAAATTTTTCCACTATTTTTAATTCTATTAACAAACTGGGCTTTTAATCTCTTTTCCTTTTTGATACCATATATCTGCTTGTCAACCAGAAGTAATTGACGATAAATCTTAAGCAGCAGAGTTCATCTGTCTTTCAGTTCTCTGTAGGCAAAACAAGTGGAGTCAAATGTCCACCTTTGTTTTTTCCTTGAGCTTTTTGCTTTTGTCATTTAAAGAACCTTGAAATTCTTCTGTGTTGTTTAGTGCCTATCGGTACCCAAGACTTAGAGGCTGGAAGATGGGGTCTGCAATGTACAGAGTTTGAGTCTCCTGCAACAATATCAATAGTGAATTATTTCTTTTGAAAATGATTTATTTTTCTTTTAATGTTGGTATAAATTTCTTCATTCTTTTCTGTCACTTTTTCTGCACTGGGGTATGGCATCAGTGTGTTCTTTTGAGAGGAAAGAAAGAGTAAGATTTGAATCTTTGGAAGGAAAACCTTGTTATTTGATCATTCTGCACATAATCAGCGGAATTGGGACTTTCATTTTCACCTCACAGCTGTAATCATGCCTGAATTTATCTTTTCCATTATGTTTCAGACTCTTCTTATTTGCCTCTTTGTCTCATTTTTCTGCCTATGTGCATATGCATATGCACATGCACATGCACACACATGCGCAGACATACTTTGTCTTGGCCTCATATGCATGTGCACATGCACCCACACACAACGACAGGTAAGGTACAATTTAATTTTCCACTGCAGACAGTGTGCCCTTAAAACATATGTATGCAGGAAATTCCCAATGTGTTAAACTGCTGGGGAGATGTGCCTGAACTCCACAGGCAAAGTGACTCTGGCATTATCTTCTCCGGCACTGAACTGGATCTGTGGTTCTGTTCCCCATAATGCAAACCCCACAGAAGCCTGAAGCAATATTCTCTCCATCTTAAACAGTGCATTGCAGTGTGTTCAAATGCTTTTGTGTATAGGCAGTACAGGACACTGAATAAAGGGAAGAATAGAGGCAGCATTTTGATGCATGATGTTCCTTATTCTCCCAGTGGTTCCCCTTTACACATGAGAAACAGCAGCAGGTGTTTGTTTTATTGAACATGTCACTGCATGGGTCCACAGTGCAAACTGAGCAAATTCTGTTCCTGCAGGACAACAAAGGTGCTCAGCAGTGGCCCTTCATGTGTGTGCATCTGTATGATGTTGAAAGGAGCAGCTTGTTAGAGATGATATCCCATTTAAAACTGGCTCACCAGGGCAGCATAGTGGGTTCCAACTCCAGGTTGGGATGCTGGCACAAGATGCCAACGTGCTATGCTGTTTGCTGCCCTTTCTGATAGTGCTGCTGTCACAAATGTACTTCCCTCATTCCTGCAGGTATTAAGGCTCTCAAGGGAGCACTATCTTTGTGCGAATGAGGACTATGACACTGCAGGATGCAACCAGAGCGTTAATGGGTCAGTGAGTGACAGCTGAGCCTTCTCTCTGAGGAACTGAGCTGGCTGTCACTGCCAGGAGGTCTATACAGTGAAGTGTGCCAATTTAATTTTGTCACGTGCCGCCTGGGTTGTACAGATAGGGCTGTTTCTAGAACTCCTTGATGATGCTAAAACTGATTCAGGCCACAATGCAACATTTAAGGATGTTAATTAGAAAATAATTGTGCTGCGTCGTACAGACTTTACCATCATAATATATCTTAAAGGCCCCTATAGAATGGGAAAGAAGGTATTTTAATGCACTTTACATGCAAAATGAGGCACTAGATTTTATGATTTGTAACAAAGCACAATACAATTGCCATCACCCAGTAAATCAGAAAGCAAAAATAGTTCTTAAGCAGTTAGTATTCTGTTTTATTTGCTAATTAAAAGGGGGGTTGGAACTGCTCTTCAAAATGATTGCTCTAATTAATTCGTTGCTCTTTTGCAGTTCTACCGTCTATGCCACTTGAACACAAGGCAATCCCTTGTGCTTCTCAAAAGCATGACGGCCAACATGGCATCCTTCCCTTCTCCAGAACAACAGCCTTTATTGTTTGTCATTGTTTAATAAAATGTCTATTGAAGTCATCCACATGCACACTATCACAAATCTATTTGCAATGAAATACAAGTATAAACCTGTGTTTTTAATTAACACTAAATATTTGTTTATGCAGAATTAAAAGAAAAAAAATAGATGATTGCTTTTATAAGGCCAGATTTTAGCTGTAATTATGTTTTAAAACTTAACAAAAGATAGTGATTATTGTAATTCTTATTCCTGTCACTGTGATATAATCTTTTATTTTGTGGCTGACGGATGATATTTAAGGTAGTTCCTACAGTTGTCTTGAAAATATTGCCCACATTACTGGCATGACTATGCAGAATACAAGACATCACGTATGAAAAGGGAATGAAGGGGGTGAAGTATGAAAGAAGATACACTCATTTTGCATTCCTCAGAGTGCTCAAAACTTTAAATATGATTCACATCAGTCAGGGCAGAAATTTAAGAAGATGAAATTGAAATATTGGTTGTGAATATACTATCTGATAGATGTAGCCTCGTATTATCTCAAGCTGATATACACATATGTATATTATTAAGAGTTTCAGTAAAGGATTTAATACCACAAGGGCTGCTTGCAAACTTTTGTTTTTAGTGACTTGTTCAACATAGGAAGATATGTGTCCTATTGTTTTATTTATTAGAAATTTCGAATGAAAGGAAAAAATAATGAATATGGAACAAAAATTCCCTGAAGTCAGTGGAAGAAAGTGATTCTAAATGATTTCAAAATCTAACAAAATCTGTAATACTTACAAGTAGAAGCATGATCCCACTAGTATCACTGGAGTGACCCCTCAGCTTTAGTCAGAGAAGAGGCGTGAATCTGCCATGCCTTGTTCTCTTTGACCAGTTGCACTTACAATAGCTGACAAGAAAGTTTTAAACTCTTCAGATTTTCATTGCCAGCACGTTTCAAACTAATCTTTCTTTTCTTAGGTAGTGACCATGATTACAGCCTGTCAGATTTTAAAGAATTTAGGATATTAAAGATGAACAGTCCTAAATTTAGTTTTGTGGGGCTTTTTATGCCTTCAAGCTCTAGCTAGGTCAGCATAGTGGCTTTCTGATTTTTCTCTGTGTAATGTCTGGATACAAGGTTTTATGAGAACTGTATTAAATATTGGATAACTGTAACAAAAATCCATTTTTCAGAAAAACATCTCTGTCAGCCCAAAACTCCAAGCTGTTTGAAGTTGGTCTCTCCATATGTATTTGGCTGGTCATTAGAAAACAAAGTAAATATGGAAATGGCCTCATGGTATCTGGCTACTCTCTGGTTAAGAAATTTCCATCACAACAGTATTGGTTGGGAAATTATAAATCATGGGATGTAACTAGCACCTATTTACCTCTCTTCTTGCCCATCTGTCTTTTCAACAGCAGTTCAAGATGAAATCCATCCACGGGTCCTGAAGGAGCTACCGAATGAAGTTGCTGAGCCGCTGGCCATCATATTTGAAAAATCATGGCAGTCAGGTAAAGTTCCCAGTGACTGGAAAAAGGGAAATATAACCCCCAGTTTCAAGAAGGGGAAAATGGATGACCCAGGCAATTACAGACCAGTCAGTCTCACCTCTGTGCCCGGCAAAATCTTTGAGCAGATTCTCCTGGAAGGCATGCTAAGGCACATGAAAAACAACAAGGTGCTTGGTGACAGCCAGCATGGCTTCACCAAGGGGAAATCCTGCCTCACCAATTTGGTGGCCTTCTATGATGGGGCTACAGAACTGATGGACAGCGGTAAAGCAGTTGATGTCATCTACCTGGACTTGTGTAAAGTGTTTGACACTGTCCCACATGACATCCTTGTCTCTAAATTGGAGAGACATCAATTTGATGAATGGACCACTCGGTGGATAAAGAACTGGCTGGATGGCCGCACACAAAGGGTTGTGGTCAATGGCTCAATGTCCGGCTGGAGACCAGTTACGAGTGGTGTCCCTCAGGGATCAGTGTTGGGACCGGTCTTGTTTAACATCTTTGTCGCTGACATGGACAGTGGGATTGAGTGCGCCCTCAGCAAGTTTGCCGATGACACCAAGCTGTGTGGTTCGGTTGATACACTGGAGGGAAGGAATGCCATCCACAGGGACCTTGACACGCTTGTGAGGTGGGCTGATGCCAACCTCATGAAGTTTAACCATGCCAAGTGCAAGGTCCTACACCTGGGTCGGAGCAATCCCAGGCACAGCTACAGGCTGGGCAGAGAGATTCAGAGCAGTCCTGTGGGGAAGGACTTGGGGGTGCTGGTCGATGAGAAAATGAACATGAGCCAGCTTCAGTGTGCACTCACAGCCCAGAAAGCCAACTGTAT
Organism: Neopsephotus bourkii; assembly: GCF_033783945.1. NCBI lineage: Eukaryota > Metazoa > Chordata > Aves > Psittaciformes > Psittacidae > Neopsephotus > Neopsephotus bourkii. Next base: position 2,182,629 of record NW_026901526.1, read on the forward strand.
CCTGGGCTGCATCAAAAGGAGTGTGACCAGCAGGTCGAAGGAGGTGATCCTGCCCCTTTATTCTGCTCTTGTGAGACCTCACTTGGAGTATTGTGTACAGTTCTGGTGTCCTCAACATAAAAAGGACATGGAACTGTTGGAACAAGTCCAGAGGAGGGCCACGAGAATGATCAGGGGACTGGAGCACCTCCCACATGAAGATCGGCTGAGAAAGTTGGGGCTGTTCAGCCTGGAGAAGAGAAGGCTGCATGGAGTCCTCATAGCAGCCTTCCAGTATCTGAAGGGGGCATATAGGGATGCTGGGGAGGGACTCTTCGTTAGGGACTGAAGTGGTAGGACAAAGGGTAATGGGTTAAAACTTAAACAGGGGAAGTTTAGATTGGATATAAGGAGGAAATTCTTTCCTGTTAGGGTGGTAAGGCACTGGAATAGGTTTCCCAGGGATGTTGTGAATGCTCCATCCCTGGCAGTGTTCAAGGCTAGGTTGGACGAGGCCTTGGGTAATATGGTTTAGGGCGAGGTGTCCCTGCCCATGGCAGGGGGGTTGGAACTTGATGATCTTGAGGTCCTTTCCAACCCTAACTATTCTATGATTCTAAGATCAAACAGATGCTTTTAAAGTTTTCTTTCTTAAAAATGAGTAAGCAGACTAAGTGGTCCCTATGGGTTCTCTAAGACAAAATCTTCTCTGGGAACAGAGGCAATCACTGCCTGTCTCCCCTGCTCGAGGGTGCCTGTGGCCTCCTTGCAGAGGACCTCCTCTCTCTTTGGCATATACTGATTCCTCCTGGGATGAGGTGCTTCCTGTCCTTAGGAGCTGTGCTTCATCCACTTCTGCATATTTCCCCTCCCCATCTTGGCTCACGTCCATGGATCCTCATTTCCACACAGCACTAAACTGTTTCCTGTTCCATTTTTCCCCCCTAGTGATTTATTAAATTAATGACCCACATTTCCATAGCAATGAACCTTGCTGAGTGTTTGCATTTCTCAAATGGCTGCAAGTACTTATCCTTCACCCTCATGTTTCATAACATTATGACTTGCTGTAACAGTTACTTTCCATACATCTGGAGTATGAGCTTGCATACTCAAGTCTCCATGCTTCTGTACATTTACATGTGCAATTCTTTTGCATGTTGATTCCCATCACCCAGCAGTTTTGTAGCTAGGCATTTATAAAATATGACAATGATAATAACAAAATCTTTTTCAGTTAAGTCTGTGTTTTGGAATAGCAAAGAATAAAAGACTTCTCATTGTAGCAGTAAGAAGAAAGTTCCACATGTGATTTGCTTCCTGTTTTCTCTATATTATAGTCACTCCCAAGTACCTGTCATCTACTTCTGCCTGTCAACATCTGCTGATTTTCTCTGTTGTCCTTCAACACCTCATTTTAATGGAGAAAGGTTTTTGGAGGTGCTTCCTGATACAAAAGAAGCTAACATAAATTTTTTCTTCTGCATAAGCTACTGATGCTTCTACCTGTTAGAACAAATACTTCTGTGGAAAGAGTAAAGAGTGCCAGAAGGTACAACAGAAAGTCTTACCAGTCTGAGTACTGATAAGGTATCTGTTGGGAAATGTGTGAGATGGAGAGAGGTGGAATGGGAGAGGCTGGTGATATGGAGATATAGCTGAAACAAGCAGATGGCTTAAAGGAAGCTGAGATAGGCTGTTAGCACATAAAGCAGCAGACACTTGATGATGAATTGCCATTTTGAGTTGCTAGCTTTTTCTTCCTTATTTAGGTAACTACTGTTCCAATAATGAGTTATATAATAGCTTCTCTGTGAAGACTTAAAGTCTCGTTTAGATTGAAGGGGTTTTGGTGTGTTTTTTTTTTTTTTTTTTATAGAATTAAAACGCAGACTTAAAAAAGCCCCATTAAGGTCTAATGCAAGGAGAGGAAAAAAGCTTGGGTGACAGAAAGGTAATCATTCAATTTGCTTACTTTTTCCGTAATCAAACGAAAGTCATTCATTGCCCTACCAATGGGAAATAAGACCTAGGAATCCACAGAAGGCAGTCCAAAATGCCAAGGCTGCTCAGGTTGTATCATCTACATCCACACCTGAGACAGCTTATCCCAGTCCAACATTTATGTCCTTGACACAGGCTCTGTACGACTCCTAAACACTTTCTATCTTGCTGCTTAAGGTGTGCCATTACAGCAGCAGACCTATCTGTTATTTCTCATCTGACTTTTGACAAGATCCTTAGTTTATTCTCAGCCTTAGTTTCCCTAACCTGTAAACTCTGGTTTACAGCACTGGCTGATATTTGGGCACCACGTCTGGGAGATGAAAACTCATTACAATATATCAGGTAATATAGTAATTATCAAGAATGCTCAGAGGTTTTAGCTGTTCAAAGCACACAAACATCACATTTTGCGATGCCAGTAGAATGCCAGGCAGACTCACTCCATCAGGGTAGTCCTGCACAATCTGCTGGCAACAGGAGAGAAGCCGTTCATCAGAATGTGGGTAATATATGCTTCATTGGACAAGAGTGCAGTAAGGCATGTTTCAGAAAGCTATGGAATGTATGCATTTATGTGACCAGGCCTGTGCTGAGTCTTCAAGCAGGGCTTTTTCTCTTAAGTTATGAAAGACTTTAGATTAGACTTAAAAAGTGTCTTTCATCATGCTGCCTAACAATGGGGTTCTTCAGGTTTTTGAAAGAACAGTAATGTACTGATGTGTTTGAAGGCGAAAGTGCATGCAGCCCTTGGGAACCAGGCAGTACATGCTTTGGTTTCCTTTTGCTAAATATATTGGTTTAATGTAATTCTGTAACACCTATTCATTACTGCTAATGAGTGTAGAAGTGATGATGAAGATGTATCTCCAATTTCCCATTGTACCTGTAAAATATTAGTAATTTAAATGAGTCCATAAAAACTATAAAATTACAGCATCATGCAATCTCATTGCAGCATGATTGGATTGCTAAATGGGTCCTCATCAATCCCAATAAAGACAAAGCATAGGTCTAACTGTTGTCATGAATCCAAAAGCTTGGTTTTATTGCCTCAGTGGCAGCTGTTTAAGTGCCCCTTCCTCTGCCACTCAGTGATGTGATGCACCTTTTCCGTAAAGCAAGCCTATCAGACTTGCAAGTCTTGGCATGCCTTTTGCAGCCTCAGAGTCTCTGGAACTGTAGGCTTTGCAGCTCTCTGAACCCAAACCCTACCTTGAATGGCACATGGAACTGAGGCTCACGTCTCCAGCACCATGCGCATCCCACATGAGAAAGGTATGTAAGGAGCAATGTAGGCAAGTGCCGGACTCATCTTGGCATGTGTTTTTCAGACACAGTGTTTCTGGACCTGTAGGCTTTGAGTCTCTCTGAACCCTAACCCTAACCTAGGATACCACAATAATGAGGCTCACGGCTTCATCATCATGGGTGTTCCTGATGAGAAAAATGTGTAAAGACCAGTGTTGTTGCAATGTTGGTATGCATTTTGCAGACCCAGTGTCTCTGGACCTATAGGCTTTGTGGCTCTCTGAACCCTAACCCTAACTGGAACCCTAACCTTTATGACACCATAAACCTGAGGATCACGTCTCCATGCCCATGGTGTTCCAGATGAGAAAGGTGTGTAAGGAGCAATGTTGATGCATTGCTGTACTCATCTTGGTATTTTTTTTTTGCAGCCCCAATTATCAACAATTACGAACAAAATTATCAACAGTTCTCAAAATTTCGGGCAATCTATAAGCCATTACTTTCCATGAAGGAAAGACATGGCTGGGTAAGAAACATGATGAAATAATAAAAATTCTTTGGAAGTATTCTAAAAAGATTTAAGCACTAATGAATTCTGGGTGAAGAATTTCCTGTTCCAGGAAATTACAGTATCACAGTATCACAGTATGTTAGAGATTGGAAGGGACCTCAAAAGATCATCTAGTCCAATCCCCCTGCCGGAGCAGGAACACCTAGATAAGGTTACACAGGAACGTGTCCAGGCGGGTTTTGAATGTCTCCAAAGAAGGAGATTCCACAACCCCCCTGGGCAGCCTGTTCCAGTGTTCCGTCACCCTCACTGAGAAGAAGTTTCTTCTCAAGTTTAAGTGAAACCTCTTGTGTTCCAGTTTGTACCCATTTCCCCTTGTCCTATCATTGTTTGCCACTGAGAAGAGCCTGGCTCCATCCTCGTGACACTCCCCCTTTATATATTTATATACGCTAATAAGGTCACCCCTCAATCTCCTCTTCTCCAAACTATAGAGACCCAGCTCCCTCAGTCTTTCCTCATAAGGGAGATGCTCCACTCCCTTAATCATCTTAGTTGCCCTGCGCTGGACTCTCTCCAGCAGGTCCCTGTCCTTCTTAAACTGAGGGGCCCAGAACTGGACACAATATTCCAGATGAGGTCTCACCAGGGCTGAGTAGAGGGGAAGGAGGACCTCTCTCGACCTACTAACCACCCCCCTTCTAATACACCCCAGGATGCCATTGGCCTTCTTGGCCACAAGGGCACAGTGTCGGCTCATGGTCACCCTGTCGTCCACCAGGACCCCCAGGTCCCTCTCCCCTACACTGCTCTCTAACAGGTCGTTCCCCAGTCTATACTGGACTGGATGTCATTACTGATAAACAGTGAAAATATTTAAGAAAGAAATCAGTTAGGCAATTAACTTATGTAGAAAAGCAAGTTTTATCTGTCTTGAAAGACAAGAATGTAAATGTGTTTTACCAGAGTAAATTCAGTTACATGTATTTTCTTAACAGGTGAAGTTTAATAGTAGGCAAAAGCTGATTCCTTCCAACACTCTGGGTGTGTGTCATAATTTCTAAGTATTTTAATTCTTTTTCAGAGGTACACTTACTTCAGAAATAAGTAAATTCTTACTTCAAATTATTCAGTACATTGTTTCAAGTAAGAAACAGTGCCAGTGTCATAAATGGGAAAAAAAACCCTACTTGGGCGAATTGATGTTGGTCAAAATAAGGGTAAAATTAGTTTGCAATTTCCTAATCCAGTTTTTGAAATAGTGCTTATATAACCCCATACTCAGGCAAAATTTTGTCAGGCTTTTCTTCCTTACTTATAATATATATATATGTACTTTTGTGTGGAAAATTCCCACGTACTTTGATTTAAAAATCCACTTGACTGTGGTGGCTGGGGATTTGTGGACATACATACTATAGAAACATTTCTTTGTAGTTTCTGGGCCTCTCTCATTGCTGAGTTGATGCAGTGAAAAATTGCTTCCTCCCCCATTCGTGTCAGTTGCAATGGCAAAGGTACTGCTCAGTATGAACACATGGTAGATACTCTAGAAAGAAGGAAAGGGCAAGGAAGTTGTTGTGCATTGCATTGGATGCCTACAACTTCTCTACCACCTACCTGTCAGTACAGTTCTGTCCTTCCAGTTAAGAATACCGAGTTTTAAATATCCTGCTGTCAAAGATGAATTTTAGATATATCTTGGTGCATATCAGGAATATTTTAAAAAGGTAAATCCAAATGGAGAAAGATACCATTCATGTTTCCTCTGTGACAGTGCAGCTTTAACTGTGCACCTTTTGATTGTGCGTAATAATGACAGATCTGTGTGGTCTTATTTGTTATTTCCCAGCTAACCCAATTTATGAGCAGGTTGCTAATTTACTGTTTAAATGCACATGAAATACAGGTGATACACTGCCAGAGTGATTCCCATAAAATATATTTCTGCTTTGTTTTCTAAAATTAGGGTAATTCATATTCTGTGAGCTACAATGTAATGTTATTATTACATTTTCATAATGTTGTGAACATCTCCTGTTTTCAGGAGATTTTCACAAACATTTTATGCCATGAGGAGGATAAATATGCACACCTCCACTACAGTTACTGTACATATTTTATATTGGTTTGCATTTTTCAGCCTTGAGTTTTGCAACTTGGATGGCAACGGTTATGCTGCTGAAGTTGTTAAGTTAATTAATATATACAGAAGTAATAGCTAGGTTTATCTCTGCACTTTCACACTACTGCCCTGTGACAAGGGCTGTTTATAAATAAGCATTCATGCTGAAAAAAGATAGTTCTGTGAGCACAAGTGATTTCAGGCAGAACAGAAACTAATGCAGCAAGATGATGAAAAACAAACCCACCAAAGATTTTGGTGTGAATTTAAGCTTCCATCCTGACAGGTTTTATCATTGACCTTTACACAACTATAAAACAGCACCTGATGAAAATCCACAAAAACAGTTTATAGAAACTTCTATAAACACTTTTCCCTGCTTCAGAGGATGGCTTCATTCAGGGACCAATGACTTTATATGTGCAACTGAGACAAATTCTCATAAACTGAATTTTGAGGTCTCCAGTGGTTGCCACAGTATTCCATACATCCATCCTATTCAGTAGACTGCTTAGTGTGTGCTTTAAGACAATGCTTAGGAAATACCAACATCTCTGCCATGAAAAAAATTGATACTTGCAATAATTTCTTAAATAAGTGTACTGCTGAATTGGGACATTTACTATATGCTAATATAAATATATTAAGCTTTTTCTAGGGAAATGTCTAAGCTCAGGACTGTCACCCTAAAATTTAGTAATATGAAGAAGATATCTTACTGTATTAATTAGTCATTTTAGTAGGGGAAAGGCTGTTAGTTATCTTTTAATAATCATGACATTATTTTGTGAAGTGTATCATTTCCAGTGCTATACATCAGACAAGTTCTCCAAATCATTTTGAAAATTTATCAGAGTATTAAAAGATTAAAATTATTTTTTGAGTTAAAACTTAAAAGTTACTTTATTATAAATGCCAGTATTGCCAAGGTCATGTTTCCATATTTTCTGGTCTGACTGATGTATTTGGCAACATACTACACTTTTCTCCTGTTCCCTTGTTAGTTGCCTTACGAAAAAATGGATTTCTTGAGTCTAAGTATTTGGGGTTTGGAATTTCTTTCTTTTAAATATTTTTTGAAATTTTAGAAGAAAATGTATTTTCGGTGAATACACTTTCCAGGAATTTAAAATTCTGGAAAAGAAAACTGTCAAAATTAAGGAGTGAGGTTTGGATTCATTTTATCAGATCAATAACATATTTATAGAAAAAATATTTGCCTAGATTATAGTGGAATTGTCGTATCCTCACTAAATTGAACTAAAACACTTTCAGGCTTGCTTGTAAATGGGGTTTCGTCGTGTTCATTTCCACTATGTCTGATTTTTGTTCTGCAATCTACAAAATTTGTAATCCTCTTTCGATTATTGTACAACACAGGGAGAACCACCTCTTTATTTTCACAAACCTACTAATGATTAAGAGCTTCATTTTGTTTCAAAGACGGATTTAAGATTAAACTATTTTATGTAAGGCTATGTGGACAATATAAATCTGTGCTTTAAAAAATGGATTTCAAGTTCACTGTTGCTGTGATTCTGTATTAACATCTACTAAATATGTTATTTTTCCTTCTGCCCAAGTTTATTTTATTTATGTTATTTGGGAGGTTATATTCATAGACATGTCCTAGATCACGGCAAGAGTAAGGAAGGACTGTATGAAAATAATTGAAAACATCTCTATATTGATTTTCCATGGTTTTGTCCGCTCGATAAAGGGCGTACATAAAAGGTTTAGGGAGAAAAGAGGTGCCTACATGTAGTGCAGTGATCAGAATAGTTGAAAGCACAAGAACTAAAGCAATTCCTTGAGTCAAGGGAATATTTTACTAGAATAACACAATAAGTTCTAGCAGTTATCTTTAATGAGTTTCTAAATAAGCTTTAATATCCTCTTTAATACAGTATAGTTTGATTTGATTTGATAGCCAAATTCATGGCATCATTTGGATTAGCAGCTACTCATTTCCCCTAAATTAGGAGCAGTTAGGAAATAAGTTATTAAAAGACTGTGTGGAGTAGAAGTATTTTAGTGAACTTTTCTGCATTTTTATTTATTTTTTGCTTTTTTTATTTTTAGTGAACTTTTTTCATATTCATTTATTTATTTATTTAAAATTTTTATTTATTTAGTAATTTTTTTATTTCTTTATATATTTTTATTTATTTCACAACTAATAATAAATTGTCCCATCAAGCAGATGTGTCCCCTGCTTTGTGAGTGTCCTTTCTAAACAAAATCTGTACATGTGCAAGTGAGCCCCTCCTAGTTTTGGGTAAAGAGCAGATGTAAATTATGTTTGAGAGTTTAAAATATTTCTGTTTCAAAATGAAAATATGCATTATTTCTAGGAAATTAACATTTTGTGTGATTTCTGTTAGTAGAGTACAATGTCTGCACAAAAAAAAATCCTATGGAAAAACTACTTCCCAGCCACTGAAATGCAAATGGATGAAAGTGGGTTATAAAGCCTTCAAAGCATCCAAGTGAGTTTGGCCCAGTTTTTAAAGCATGTTTATATGACTTTAACATACAAATGCCAGTTTTCAGTGTGGAAAAAGGCTCCTTAGCTAGTCATTAAAAAAAAAATCTTCTCCCGATAGCCTTCTACTACTAGAAATATGTTGGATTTTATTGCCTATGAGGTTTCAAGTTTGAGAACAGCTCAGGTTCTGGGAGCCAGGAAGGTGTCCTGTTAAGTCTTGACACATTTATGTGGTCTATGACTATCTTGTCCCAGGCAATTTAGATCAGTGTTTTCTGCTAGGATCCTCCCTGGCTGAACCAAGACTGGCTGGTTCTGAGAAGTGACTTCAGAAAAGGAAATGCATTATATATGATAGTGAACCAACCTCCTTGACCAAAACATTTTTGTATTTTTCTGAAGGCGGGATTCAATATGTCCATGAGATTTTTCAATTCTATTTGACTGGAACTGCTCATCATAAACGTAATGCTGAAAGTTTTCACCCCAAATGCCATTTCAATTTTTTCACCTCCATTATTCTTTTGTACCTGTAATTTTGTGATTTCTCACTGGGCTGTGCCTGGAGTCCATTACTTATGCATTTGTTCAGAGCCCTCGAAATTGGGACAGTACAGTCACTATCTTAATTTGGTTTGTTGTTTTCTTTTTTGTTTGTTTGCTTTACACTTGTTCCCATTAACATTTCATTGTAATAGAATGCTATCAGAAGAAAAGCAAGGATAATCTCGTTAACTAACATGTTATTTGATTAACCTTAAGCCATGGATAAATGCCAGAACATGCAGTATAAAGGCTGACATACTTTACTAGGCTTGTCGTGTTGGTCTCAAGCTTGGTGATAGATACGCAAGCTAACTGTAGTGCTATCTCAGTTTTAAATTCACAATGTCTTATTCTCATCAGAAAATCATTGTGTTGTGTAATAAAAAATAAAATTTTGTAGCCACAAGGCTTTCCTGGAAGAACTATACTTCTTTTCTGTGTATTGCACCTTGAAATGTAAGATCTTTCTCATCTCTGAGGCAGCAAGTGTTCGGTCTCTTAATTCTAGAGAAGAAGAAAGCCAAATGAGCTCACCTTTCTCATCAGGATTTCCATTTTCCTCTTCATTTTTCATTGTTTGTCTTATTCTTAAAGGTGTCATTCAGACTGAAACTGAATGCTTAGCCCTACCATTTCACTACGATTACGCCATAATTTTTGAGGTTTAAACTAGTTCGTGCACCAAGAACAACCTCGTAACTCTGCCCATTTGTGAATTTTGCACCTGGTGCTGAATTCCAGGATGTGTCGCTACCTCATAGATAGGACTTAGATGGTTTCTTTGTAGAAAGGGAAAATCGTTGGATGAACAGCAGTTGGGACTTTAGCTGTACTGTAGACATAGGCTAGCCTCTTTCTGTTTATTTTTACAAATTTAAAAATACATTTTCAGTACTGTTGTAATGGCAACCTATAGATTACAACCTAAAGATCTGTTCTAAACAGGAAATTTTATTTTCATATGTTGCAATAGATCCTTTGAATTACTGCTTGGCTAAGAGTAATGAAGCCCTTTATGAAGCCTATTAAAATATCATAGAATCATAGAATAGAACCATAGAATAATTAGGGTTGGAAAGGATCTTAAGATCATCAAGTTCCAGCCCCCCTCACACGAAACGATCTCACCCAAGCCTTCATCCAACCTGGTCTTGAAAACTGCCAGGGATGAAGCATTCACAACCTCCCTGAGCAACCTATTCCAGTGCTTCACCACCCTTAACGGGAAAGAATTTCCTCCTTATATCCAATCTAAACTTCCCCTGTTTAAGTTTTAACCCATTACCCCTTGTCCTATCACTACAGTCCCTAATAAAGAGTCCCTCCCCAGCATTTCCATAGGCTCCCTTCAGATACTGGAAGGCTGCTATGAGGTCTCCACGCAGCCTTCTCTTCTCCAGGCTCAACAGCCCCAACTTTCTCATCTTATCTTTATACGGGAGGTGCTCCAGTCCCCTGATCATTCTCGTGGCCCTTCTCTGGACTTGTTCCAGCAGTTCCATGTCCTTTTTATGTTGAGGACACCAGAACTGCACACAATACTCCAAGTGAGGTCTCACAAGAGCAGAGGGGTAGGATCACCTCCTTCAACCTGCTGGTCACGCTCCTTTTGATGCAGCCCAGGATACAGTTGGCTTTCTGAGCTGTGAGTGCACACTGAAGCTGGCTCATGTTCATTTTCTCATCGACCAGCACCCCCAAGTCCTTCTCCGCAGGGCTGCTCTGAATCTCTTCTCTGCCCAACCTGTAGCTGTGCCTGGGATTGCTCCGACCCAGGTGTAGGACCTTGCATTTGGCATGGTTAAACTTCATGAGGTTGGCATCAGCCCACCTCACAAGCGTGTCAAGGTCCCTCTGGATGGCATTCCTTCCCTCCAGTGTATCAACCGAACCACACCGCTTGGTGTCATCGGCAAACTTGCTGAGGGCACACTCAACCCCACTGGCCATGTCAGTGACAAAGATGTTAAACAAGACCGGTCCCAACACCAATCCCTGAGGGACACCCCTTGTTACTGGTCTCCAGCCGGACATAGAGCCATTGACCACAACTCTTTGTGTGCGGACATCCAGCCAGTTCTTTATGCACCGAGTGGTCAACCTATCAAAATATGTCATGATACCTTTGTTCTCTGCACGAGGGAGCTACTTAAGCCTATTCAGTGAGGTACTGCAGTAAGGGCATGTTAATTTCTGATGGGAGGCAGGTAGTGCCACCAGGTTATAGTCTTAATTCAATGCTGCTAGATGCCTGGTGTCGTTTCCCCTCCTGTGTCAGAATTGCTCTCATTTTGCTTTGGGGCGCCAAAACAAACTTGGGTTTAGGTTTTAGTCAGGAGCTGGCCCACTTGTTGCACAGCCACTAATTGGCCAGTGATGTCTTTCTGGTGGCGAGAGGGCCCTTCTTAAACCCCCAGCCATGCACATCTGTGGTCTCTATGCCAGGGACTGCAACAAGAGGAGGGTAATGTAAAAGAATTTAGTTTGTAGAAAAAATAGCAGTTCCAGCTTTTGAAATCTTTGCTTATTGTTTCTGTGCTTCCTCTTTCTTCAGGATTTCCTTTCTTAGAAGGGGTTAGGATCCTTCAGTGTCAGCCGAGGTCCCTGAGCAGTCTCAGTTCAATCCAGATACCCTGATTTTCACCAACCCTAGAGAAATAACCACACGGCTTCTTAGTGAAGCCAATAAAAGGATAGTTTATACTCCCTTGCTGGGAAGTTCTGATGGTGGAGACCACTAAAGGTCTTTCTACAGAGTGTGTTGAAGTTAAAACACTCTGATCATAATGGCTTTCCAGGGCAATTGTGGTTTACTAGAAGTCCTTAACAAATTAGTTTGGGGAATATGTGTATTGTGTGAGGTTTCTAGGGGGTTCCACCTTTTTATTACCTTTAAAGAAGAGGGAAAAAAGAAAAGAGGCATTCTCTATGTTTTAAAGAAAAATTGCGTTTCACCCTTGGTCGCTGCATATGAATGGGTGTAGCAGTACTTACAGCTCATTGACTTTATGTTTGGGTGAATACCTGAATATATTGTTCCAAGTGGTAAATATCGGCTTATGCTAACAGTCATCAATAACACCATTTTGCATGTTTAGTATAACAAGGACTGCACAACTGCATGCATACCTGATGCAGGTCTTCAGTCAGCTGCTCATGACTGCCTAGAGACTTAAATCATTCTTGCAGACTTTGAAATGGTAACAGGGTAGGGGAGTATGTTTTATCCTCCCTTCCCACTTTTGATTTGTCTTGAGTGGGTTTGTTTGCTGTTTTCTAATCCTTCCTTGGCACTTAAATTCTGGAAGAATAGTACTTTATATTCTCTAGTTGCATTTCAAAAGTTAGATAAGAATTCCAGGGGTTTATTCATATTTGGAAAGTGAATCTGTATATATAGTTGTTTCCAGCTCTAGACATGCAATATTCAAGAATTCAGCAAGATTATAATTTTTAAAAAGGAGAGTGTTTTTTTAGAACTCCATGAATAAGTTCTTGGACTGATACTTCATATATCCACCACATCTCAACTCATGCAACAACTTCTCATGCCCTAGCAATAAAAAAGCTTTCATTGCAGTGTCACTATTACAGTGTTAGCATTCCAAGAAGTGAAATATTAGAAAAATGTACATTTGCAGAGTACATTACAAAAAATGGGTTAACACCCATGAAAATGAGGAAATTCAAAGACCAAATATGGCGATTTCTGAAATAAGCATAGCTATAGGGAAACCACTACATTTTTTTGGCCTTTTCAGCTGTTCCAAGTCTTTCTTATGATACACACTATTTCTAATTTTTACTGTTTAACTGTGCCCATTCCCCTTTATAGAAATAATAATCTAGCCAGAATTATTCCTGAAAACAAACTTTTACTTTGATTAACTAGTACATGAGGCCAGACTCACATTTCCATTCTCTTTGTCTATAGCAAAACACAAAATGCACAATGCCATGAAAATTACCGACCTACAAGGCCCTCTAGGAGTTTTACCATAAGAATAATCTTAAACCAGGGTTATTTAATTCTGTTCAATAACTGGGCACCTCTATAGGTGTGCATAACACAGGTATTTTCAGTTATATTGTGGACCTGACACTAATTCCATTCTATGTTTGAAACTCCTTTTGGAATAAATTGCATAACACAAAACACAGAGTACATGAAAACTTGAGTCCACAATTGCCACAATGCCGATTTTGTGGCATTAAATAATAACAGACAAAAATATGCTTCACTATATTTGATCTTCCATACCCAATCAACTTGTTAATCACTGATCAATTACTAATTCCACATTTTATTTCACTAGAAACACTTGTTATTTTCTGAAAGATTGTACTAAAGATGAACTTCCTCAAAGTATGGTTCTTAAAAAAATATTGTGTAACTATTAACCCAAATTTGTGGCATTGACTTTGAAAAAGAACTGACATGAATGAAAGGAAGTGTGTTTTCTTATGACTGTGACTGTTATCATGTTATGGTACTGTCCTGGGTTTAGCAGTAGCAGTCATTTTTCTCCTTCTTAGTAGCTGGTGCAGTGCTGTGGTTTTGACTTTCAGCCTGGGAACAGCACTGATAACACCGATGTTTTTACTTGTTGCTAAGTCATGTTTACTCTGACCAAGGACTTTATGAGTCTCATGCTCTGCCAGGGAGGAGGGGAAGCTGGGAGGAAGCAGACAGGACACCTGATCCAGACTAGCCAAAGAGGCATTCCATACCAAAGCACGTCATGCCCAGGATGTAGAACTGGGGGCAGTTACCCAGAAGGGCTAGATCACTGCTCAGTTGGGCTGGGTATTGGTCGGTGGGTGGTGAGTGATTGTGTTCTCTTCCCTTGTTATTTTCCTTATCATTATAGGTGGTAGCAGCAGTGATTTGTGTTATAGCTCAGTTACTGGACTGCTCTTATCTTCACCCTTGGGAGTTACATCCTTTTGATTCTCCTCCCCATCCCTCTGGGAGTGGGGAATGGGTGGAAGGTGGGTAGTGAGACAGAGGAGACAAAGACTGCGTCGCCTGATTTATGGCTGGGCTTAAACCACGACAGGTACCTCAGCCTTATGAATTTAAAACAGTGAGAAAACAACCGTAAAATCTATCCTGGTTTTCCTTCCAAATTTAGTTTTGCTTTATGCATTAGCTATTTTCCAGCTAAATCACCCTGCATTTATTTAAATGCTTTACAGATTTTCTCAGTCCTAGATTTGACTTTTTTTTTAATACCAGGAGTTTGAAGAAGAGATGCATCTCTAACATTTGACCTCTGTTAGCTGCAATAATACATACCACAGGCTCATCAAATCTGTCTGTATGACTAAAATTCCCTCATTATCTTGTACAAGGAAGGTTATTCCTTGTTCTTTAACTTTCTGTTTGCCTGACTGTTTCTCAAGAACTAAGGAAAGTTTACAGTTCTAGTAATTGGAGAAAAGAAGAAATCTTCTGCTTCTTTATTCATATAGTCCATTAATATATATATTTCACTGTGCAAAACTTACATTTATTTTTTTAAATTGTCTAAAAGTAAATACATTTTAAGGGGCAGAAGAATAGCAGAGCCCTAGGCAATGAGCAAAGTAAACATCAGGTGAAAGACAAAAGCCTGGAAGAATTGATTATGCCACTTGGCTGCTCTCCTGAGGAAGATAAAAGAGGCCGGGATATGCTCTGCTACTCCCTGCATGTAGAAGTCAGGCTTGAAAACAATACCCTGACACCTCTGCCATGCAGATAACTCCAGCAGGCAAGTCTGCTCATTTAACTATTCACACTTTGTATTTTTTGTGCCTACTGATTGACAGCTACAGAACACATTCTACTAGCTTGATCTTTGTGTACTGGCTTTAATGAAAAAGAAAGAATTAGGATAGGAAAGGAATGAAATTGAAAAGATAAAAAGATTAAATGAAAGATTAGGATTCTTGAAGACTGGGTATTCTGTCAAGATAACGCAAGGAGAACTTGAGCCAAACAGTTGAGCTGTATATAGACAGCCAAGGACATCTAGAGACTGTATGAACTCCTTTTCAGAGACTGCCAGCAAATGTACCTGCAAAAGAACAGCACTTTACAGACCCTCAGCCTTTGAATGGCTGGGTTACAAGCATGTTGTTACCTCTTGTGCTGTAATTCCTTCAAACCAATGTATCAAAAGACAGCATGCTATAGAATCACCATAGAATCAAGTAACAGCTAGGGTTGGAAAGGACCTTAAGGTCATGCAGTTCCAACCCCACCGCCATGGGCAGGGACACCTCACTCTAAACCATGTCACCCAAGGCTCTGTCCAACCTGGCCTTGAATACTGCCAGGGATGGAGCATTCACAACTTCCCTGGGCAACACATTCCAGCGCTTCAGCACCCTAACAGGAAAAAATTTCTTCCTTATATCCAATCTAAACTTCCCCTGTTTAAGTTTTAACCTGTTACCCCTTGTCCTATCACTACAGTCCCTAATAAAGAGTCCCTCCCCAGCATCCTTATAGGCCCCCTTCAGACACTGGAAGGCTGCTATGAGGTCTCCACGCAGCCTTCTCTTCTCCAGGCTCAACAGCCCCAACTTTCTCACCTTATCTTCATACGGGAGGTGCTCCAGTCCCCTGATCATTCTCGTGGCCCTCCTCTGGACTTGTTCCAACAGTTCCATGTCCTTTTTATGTTGAGGACACCAGAACTGCACACAATATTCCAGGTGAGGTCTCACAAGAGCAGAGGGGCAGGATCACCTCCTTCGACCTGCTGGTCACGCTCCTTTTGATGTAGTCCAGCATACGGTTGGCTTTCTGGGCTGTGAGTGCACACTGAAGCTGGCTCATGTTAAGTTTCTCATTGACTAACACCCCCAAGTCCTTCTCCGCAGGGCTGCTCTGAATCTCTTCTCTGCCCAGCCTGTA
Organism: Neopsephotus bourkii; assembly: GCF_033783945.1. Lineage (NCBI taxonomy): Eukaryota > Metazoa > Chordata > Aves > Psittaciformes > Psittacidae > Neopsephotus > Neopsephotus bourkii. The sequence goes on from NW_026901526.1 coordinate 2,198,443, forward strand.
GCTGTGCCTGGGATTGCTCCGACCCAGGTGTAGGGCCTTGCTCTTGTCATGGTTAAACTTCATGAGGTTGGCATCAACCCAGCTCACAAGCGTGTCAAGGTCCCTCTGGATGGCATTCCTTCCCTCCAGCGTATCAACCAAACCACACAGCTTGGTGTCATTGACAGACTTGCTGAGGGCATACTCAATCCCACTGTCTATGTCACTGACAAATTTACATTCCCATTAAATATGTCAGTTAAAACTCACATCACTTGGTAGTGTGCTGGATCAAACTGGAGGTACCATGTAATCAGAAATAGAAATCACCGTCCTTATCCAGGAAGGAAAGAATCTGAACTGTATGAGATATGAGTCTGCCCTCCAAGAAACATAAAGGAAGGAGCCACTTTGCACCAGTAGGTGCTGGTCCATATTGATCCCACAGTAAGAAAGACACTCAGTTGCTATAAGTTATCATTTAAAATTCTAGTTATTACAGCTAACACTGTAAGAAGATAATAGTGTAAGTGATATTAATATCCTTTTACATGCTGGGAACACAAGGTGATGTTGTATCAAGATGACCTCTGACCCATGTGCCAGGCAGACCCTGTCCATAGAAGAGATTCTCACATTTTGATCATTTGATCTAGCTATTATAGGATTTTCTTACAAGAAAACAACTCTGTCTTTTTTTGTTGTTGCTGTTGAACAGAAAGGATGTTCACACAAGAACTTACTGCTGCAGTTGTAGGTAAAGGCAAGGCCGCACATGTAGCTAAGTAAATGACACCAAGTAGGAGCTGCCGGCAGGCTCCACTCTTACAGCGAGCTGACAGAGTTTATCCTGTGACCAAAGGATTTACATATAGAATCATAGAATAGTTAGGGTTGAAAGGATCTTAAGATCATCAAGTTCCAACCTCCCTGCCATGCTGCATAACACAGCCTGAAGGCCACACTGAACACGCAGCACAGCACAGGCCTGCACCTACTTATACTAACTGCTAGATGTGCATTGACTGATAGATGCATAGTGGTTGCCTTGTCAGGACCGCTTCAGGAGCTGGTTTGGTTTTATTTTAATCTGAACTTTGACACTTGCCTAGTTCATATAGAGAACCAGTGGCAAAACTGGAAAGAGTTCAAGGTCAGTGCCTTTTTCTCATGGATATAGCAATTTATAATTTTTCTGTTTGTAGGGTTTTTTTTTGTTATGGTTTTGTTGTTGTTGTTGTAAATGATCATCACTGGGACATGTCCAAAGAAGGGCAACAAACCTGGTGAAGGGCTTAGAACACAAGTCATATGAGGAACAGTTGAGGGAACTGGGGTTGTTTAGGCTGGAAGAAGGCTCAGAGAAGACCTTGTTGCTCCCTACAACTACCTGAGAAGAGGAGAGAGAGAGGTGGGTGTCAGTCTCTTCTCCCAAGTAACGTGTGATAAGCAAGAGGGAATGGCATCAAGTTGCACTAGGGGAGGTTTAAATTGGATACAAGGAAATATTTTTTCACTCAAAGGGTGAATATTTCAAGCATTGGAACAGGCTGCCTGGAAAAGCTATGGAGTCACCATCTCTGCCAGTATTTTAAAGGCATGTAGATCTGGTACTTCAGGATAAGGTTTAGTGGTGGACTTGGCAGTGGTAGGTTAACTGTTGGACTCATGATCTTAAAGGTCTTTTCCAACCTAAACAGTTTTTTGATTCTGTGATTCCTGAGGGAATAGGAAACATCAGATTTCTCTGAGCAACAAGAAAGTGGAAGGGCTGTTGATTCTTTAGAGCCAAAATAAAGTAAAAGGACAGAGACAGTATAGATAAGAAATATTCCAAAGTAGTATCACTGTAGCTTCTCCCTGCATTCTCTGGGAGCCAGGCTTTCCAATGGCAGAATTAGGATCCCTCTATGAAGAATCTTCCTGGGACAGCTTTGAAAATAAAAGCCAATAATAAAATGCAAGACCTTTGCAATAAATCTCCAGGCCTTGATATCCCATGTTCTCAGGGTATGATCTATCTGTTGCTTGTAATCTAGCCTTTCCTTTTTCCAGATACATGAGATAGAATTATCAAGACTTCCTACAGATGATAGTGTGAGCATCTGTAGTCATTGAAAGACAGATCTGTGCAGTAACCTTTACAGAGATCATTCTGCCTAAGTCCCATGGCGGTACTGTTCCCCATGACTTCTGTCACTGTGATATTCCTTACCCTAGGTGGGCTCTCCAGATCCTCCTGGGTGGAGCAGGAGCCTGTGCACCATGAATTTTTCCTATTTAAAGGAATCTCACTTAGTTCCTGGAGAATGAGTTTGGTATTAAACTATTCCAAAGTCCTCCAGTTCTCTACTCTGCTGCCTAAAAGAGGAAAATAACAATATATTATTTCAATATACTTCATGTCACCAGTTTTCTGGTGGAATTTTGCAGTTCTTCCATTCTCTCTTCTGAATACACTTGAGAAGGACACACTTCTTCTGCAAAAATAGCACATTACATGTGCAAGATATTCAGACACATGCATCAAAGCATAAATGCACATGGAGTTTCAATAATGTTCAGATAAATCCAGTGCTATGAGAAGAAACAAAAGCTTATAAAATGGAAGTTACAATCTATGTATGGGTAAGGAAATTACAAAATATGAGTTTGAAGCAAACCTGAAAAATTGCACTGAGGGGAAAGATCATATCAGCTAAGCTACCTATTAAAGGTATTAGTGGATGTAGAAGATGAAAAGTATGAAATCGCCATTATATAGAATAATTGCTAGGAGTCAAACGATAGGAAAGAAATAGTAAATGAAGAGGAGACTTAAAAAATAATAGAGAAAAGGAAAAACAAATCTAAGATGCCTGCAACTGTGGGATTAGAAGAGAGTAGTGTATTATTAAAAAGTAACACATTTTAATCCAGAGGTAACTTACAAAGAGTGAATTTGAATCCGTGTTTCTGAAGTCAACATGGCATCAACAGAAGTACCCTTGCTGCTGCATTGTAGACACTTGTAATGTGATATCTGACAGCCAAAAGACATAATAGCATGCTTCCTAGCTGGTAAGTGTGGTCATGGGCACTGAAGCGTACTCCTCTGCTTAAGAGAAGAATCACTGGTCTTTGATATGTGATCCTACAAGGAAGGACTTTAATGTTAAACTTTTCCTCCAAACATTCATTCCTTGTTAAGAACGTATTAAAGATAAAGTTTGTGGTAAGAAGGTGATTGGTGACCTTGCATTGAATTTAATCTATTAGAGCAGAATTATTTTATCTGGCATTCATCTTACTGAGAGAATTATTTCTTGGCACTCTCCACTGTAGCAACTGAACACATAATGAACATTAATAGATTGTTTTCATCATCATAAGCCTTATGTGAGCTGAGTAAGAATTAGCCCCATTTTGCAGGTGGCGAACTAAGTTCAATCCTTCAACATGATGAACGTGTCCTACATAATTTCGTATGCCTTCAACTACAATTGGAATTGCAGAGCAGCACATACCTTAGAGAAAGCTTTCAGACACCCAAGCATTTTGTTTAAGTGATTTGCTAAAAGTTCTACATGTGTGGCATTCCTTATTCTTAATTACACTAAAACCATATTACGTTAACTGGGCAGGAAGCCAGGGAACACAATCTGAACCCTACCGTACTAACATAGTGTCTTAACCACAGGATCGTTCTTTCCCCTTAAAACAGGCACCAAAAAAATCCATGACTTTCAGCAAAAATGAATCTTGGGATAATGGAATCAGTGCACTTCCCTTGCGCAAACTGTATGTTGATGACAGCAAATAGATGAAAGCAGGAAAGTGGTGTGGAGTGTTGGGGTATGTGTGTAAGGAAGCACCAGAAGAAAGGAGTGGCAAGACTGAGAGAGTGTGGAAAAGGGCAGGAATAGCAGGAAGTGAGAAGAGACAGTACGTTTAGTAGGTGTAGTGCATGCAAAGATGGCCATTATGGGAAGAGAAAACAAACACAACAAATGGTGAGACATGAATAAACGTGTTTCATGTGTTTTAAATGAACAAATCTTCAGTACTTTGTATCCAGACACAGGTAAATCCCTGTAAAAAGAAGTCATATGCACCTCAGAACAGCACAATAGCTATAAATATAATGTGATTTCTGCCAAATGGTGGTTTAGATTTTGTTTATTGTTAATTGTCCTTTATGACTGGTATATTATTTCCTTATCATGTTACAGTGTTTATATTGATTAAGTAATTATTAAATGTTGAGATATACTTCTTAATATTGATCCACAACTTCAATAACAATTGTGCTTTGGGGTTCGCTTTTTATTTTATTTATTGTTATTATTCACAGAATTTCCCTTCAGGTCTCCTAAGTCCTACACAACAGCTTCTAGGCAACTCATGGGGGGAATAATTGTTAAAAGGATTTCAAAGATTTGGGGATTAATACTGTGAAATCAGAGGGCATTAGACAGAGGCTTTGATCTTGCAGCTTTGTGTTCTACCACCTTCTCCCACTCCTTTTGATCCCTTCACCTTTACCGAAGCTAACTGCTGCCCAACGAGCAAACTACATGTTCTGTAAGAGGTAACATACATTCTCATCCCTTAAACCGGTTTCTTCTGCAGTGTCACCTATATATTCATTTATACTAGATGTTTTTGGGGAGAATTCCTTCCAGCTGTCAGGTCCCACCCCTTCAATATTCCCCTCTCTATGAAGGGAAGATGAATTTTATGGACAAAGGCGTAATCACATGACTATTGATGAAAGAAAGGCAAGTTTTCGTAAGACAATGTTTTACCCGAACAACTTTTATATTGCTACCCTTGAGCCAATAAGCCCTTCATCAGTTAGGTTCTAAATATCTTTTAAAGTTTTGTTTAAAAAAGCTGTTTAAAGTTCTTTTAAATAAGTTTTGAAAAATTATTACAAAATTGCTAAAATAAAGCACAGTGGAAGATGGCATGGGAACATGCTCACCCAATGACTCCTGTAAAACTTCCCAGGTTTATCTATCTATTGTATCTCTGGTTGAAGATACCACTGGTGCCTAATACCTTCACCTGGTGTGTCATACTGAGTGAACAGAGACTTCCACCACACAGCATCCTGTCTTCAAAGACAGAGCTTTTAAAATGATCCTCACAGATTTGCTGTATCAGATTTTCTGGTAGAAGGATCTTCAGTGGGATTTGTTCAAGCAAATGCCAAGAGCTATTATTCACCATGTGCTCACATTCTGCTGTCTAAAGGGAGCACCAGATACCTAAACTTCTCTGGGTTGATCACAGGAGAAGTGATAAAAAGCCAACAGTCTAACAGTGAGGAAGAAAAAAGGTGAGCTGATAGCCATATATCACAGACTGGGCTAAATAGCAGATGACCAGTCATCCAGTCTATTAATGCTGCAGTCACTCACCATAACTTTTACCCTACATTGGTCATTGGCTTCTTATTTTCTATGAAATACAGTTTGTCAGAATACCAGCTTTTCCTGTTAAAAATACCTGTTGGATATTTAGCATGTCACCTCTAGCTGGTCACTTTCTGAGTGTTGCAAATGCCCCTCCAAAGTGATACGTCATGTGTAATAACCACAACCTCTTTATTATTTTTGTACAGCAGAAAAACAGTAAATCATCTTTTAAACAATCCCACTTAAGGTTTAAGATCAGTGCTGCAGAAAGCTGTCATGGTGATTTTGATTTCAGAGTCTGGGGAAAAGGGAAAATGATGAAAATTACTCTGACCTTTATTCCTGCTATAATGGGAGTGGATCATTCCTGTGGTTACTGTATAGAGGGCTTTTACACTTTATAATGAAACTATAGGATATTATTCACTGCTCACTTCTGAGAAACAGTACACAGCATAAATGTAACTTGAGCTTAAAAAAAATGTATGCGCACACACACACACAGACACACAGATCAGCTCAGGTACTACAGAGAATACCGATGTGCTGTAAACTGGAAGAAATTGATCTCTTACCTGTACATCTTCCCCTGTGTGTTCAGTTTTATTCCCTGTATCTTTTGAGTTGTCTGTTATTTTAACATAGTGCCAGGTGTCAGAATAGCATAAAAGTACTGCAGTGCTTCACATGAAGGAGAGCACAAGGGCGCACAAGTGACAGATATAAATCTAGATACCCACAAGACTAAGTGTTGCAAAACCAGTAAGGCTTCTGGAAAGTTAGTTTGATTACCACACAAATAATTTTTACTGGATAATATTACTAGGATGCTTTTTAGGGACTTATTAGCTAAGACTGCAAAGCAATGGCAAGATGACAAAGCTTGAAGGAGGCTGTATGTGACCAGCTATAGGAATTAAAAGTGAGATTAGCAAGGCAGTCATATAATACATATGAAAGTCTATGGGCATATTACTGAACACCAGAAAGCATGGAGCAAAAACAGGCAGAGCAGTGATTCAGTCTCTCTAAGAAATTATTGCTTTGAAAACTTACACAATAGCTCAGGTGCAAAAACAAGGAATGAAACAGTATGATTAAGGCCACCTATAGCCTACTGACCTGCTTACTTTCATATGATAAATTTTCAGCTATGACACTTATTTGTTATTAAGGGCATGCTCTACTGCTGATGTCATCAGGTTATTGAGCACTTCCCAGTTCAAATTGGTTGAACATGAAGAAATCCTTAAAAAACTTGAAGAAATCCATAGTTTTCTCCCATACAGCGTTACTTCAATTGGATTTGCTTATTAGCCAGTGTTAATTGGACTGAGGTCAAATATTCAACCCACTTCTGTTATCAGTTTGATCTTTAAGAGCCTAAGGACATTACTAGTCATTACTTAATTGGAATTTCTCTTCAAGTACATTTTATGAAATACCAGGTATGAGAAACTAACAACTTGCAAGAAATTTGTGGTATGCCGTCCATCCTTTTGAGCTGTGTATGTTTTGTTAATAACAACTTTTTGTTCTTCTCACTGTGTCACACTTCCAAAGACCAGAATTTTAATTATAAAATATTTGTAGAGTACCTCTACTCATTTTAAGAGCAAGTCATGAGAAAACTCAAAAATTCTTAAAACATAAAACAAGAACAGGCAAATATGACTACATATATTCTATATATGATACATAATATTACCAGCAGCTCACATGCAAAACGATTCTTTTCTCTCTTCCCATGCTATCAAGAATGACTGAATTGTCTACTTACTGTATGAAATGAGAAACACATAGGATGTGAATCAGGAGATACATAGAAAAATAAAATACAGAATGAAGATAGAGTGTATTTCTTATCTTCCCCATGTCACAGCCTCTGATATGTTTCTTAATGGCATTACAAATCTATCTTGAAATTTATTATTTCCAATATTTTTTTTACGCAGTGATCAGAGAGAAGTACCTTTTTCCACTAAAACCAGATGACTCTTTCAGTGGTTGAATTAACATTTCTGAATACAAAGCACTGCATAATACTTGAGCTGGTGAAGTATATTTGACTAAGTATTATTCAGCACACTAAATATGGAGAAGATATTCATCCAAGTAAACTAAATTAATGGCAAATGTTAAAACTAGGGATAAATGTTTTCTTTGCATATTTAATCCTGTACTGGATTTGACTTTGGACAGTAAAAGAAGCAAATGCTCTAGCTGATCCGCTTCATAGGAAGACAACCCAACCTGGGAACAGGGGTCTAAAACCATAGGAATTGCAAGCTTTGCTACTGTTATTGATGGACTTCATAAGTTCAGTTAATTAAACAGATAAAGGAAGGAAGGCACAGAATCTGCTGAGAATGTTTGGAGAGTTTAAATAAACACCTTGTGAAAAGTTGCTTTTCCTAATTGTTATGTAGGGAAAGTGTCTCCAAGCCTAGCTTTAACATCATGCCCTGAGATGGGAACAGCTCTGGAAAGTCAGATGCTTCTTTCACTAGCAAGGATAACACATCCAGAGCTGCTGAAGCTGGGGTCTGTCCTTGTAAAAACTCACATTCTTTACTTCTTGATAAATGTACTACAGTTTAGTTTTAAAATATGGCGGCTGACAGAAGAATAATGTATGGATTTATCCTTCTGTCTTTCTCCATTGGTACTCCTCATACTAATGCAAAGGAGTATAAATCATGTTTAGTTGGGAACCCTGGCTACAAATATAATTATTTGAGTCCAGGGCTTCATGGTTTGCAAATATTTTTTGCAGAGATTGATCACTAGAATGCTTCACTTTGTTGTGTACACCAGATTACCTAAGGGCAGGTCTTACACTATTGTCTAAGAAGCGTCAGAACTGAAAAAAAAAGTATTTTTGAAAGAAAAAGAGCCAAAGCGTTGGCACTGCAGGCCTCTTTGGTAATGCATCTTTACTATACTATTAGTGCTTCCACCCTGACTTGGCTTCTTTCACTTGTTCTTCTCTCTCCCTTCCATGGAGGAAGTCCCTTCACTTAACATTAGCAGAACAACTATTCCATCCCAACATTTCCTTTTTTATCTGTTTTATTATTTTCTAATTGTTTCTTATATATATCTTGTTAATGGTGTGGGCTTCACTAAGGGGAAATCCTGCCTGACCAATTTGGTGGCCTTCTATGATGGGGCTACAGAACTGATGGACAGCGGTAAAGCAGTTGATGTCATCTACCTGGATTTGTGTAAAGCATTCGACACTGTCCCACATGACATTCTTGTGTCTAAATTTGAGAGACATCAATTTGATGGATGGACCACTCGGTGGATAAAGAACTGGCTGGATGGCTGCACACAAAGAGTTGTGGTCAATGGCTCAATGTCCGGCTGGAGACCAGTAACGAGTGGTGGCCCTCAGGGCTCAGTGTTGGGACCGGTCTTGTTTAATATCTTCGTTGCTGACATGGACAGTGGGATTGAGTGCGCCCTCAGCAAGTTTGCCGATGACAACAAGCTGTGTGGTTCCGTTGATACGCTGGAGGGAAGGAATGCCATCCAGAGGGACCTTGACACGCTTGTGAGGTGGGCTGATGCCAACCTTATGCTGTTTAACCATGCCAAGTGCAAGGTCCTACACCTGGGTCGGAGCAATCCCAGGCAGAGCTACAGGTTGGGCAGGGAAGAGATTCAGAGCAGCCCTGCAGAGGAGGACTTGGGGGTGCTGGTCGATGAGAAAATGAACATGAGCTGGCAGTGTGCTCTTGCAGCCCAGAAAGCCAACCGTATCCTGGGCTGCATCAAAAGGAGTGTGATCAGGAGGTTGAAGGACGTGATCCTGCCCCTCTGCTCTTGTGAGACCTCACTTGGAGTATTGTGTACAGTTCTGGTGTCTTCAACATAAAAAGGACATGGAACTGTTGGAACAAGTCCAGAGAAAGGTCACGAGAATGACCAGGGGACTGGAGCACCTCCCGTACAAACATAGGCTGAGAAAGTTGGGGCTGTTGAGCCTGGAGAAGAGAAGGCTGCGTGGAGACCTCATAGCAGCCTTCCAGTGTCTGAAGGGGGCCTATAAGGATGCTGGGGAGGGACTCTTCATTAGGGACTGTAGTGATTGGGCAAGGGGTAATGGGTTAAAACTTAAAGAGGGGAAGTTTAGATTGGATATAAGAAAGAAATTCTTTCCTGTTAGGGTGGTGAAGCACTGGAATAGGTTGCCCAGGGAGGTTGTGAATGCTCCATCCCTGGCAGTGTTCAGGGCCAGGTTGGACGAGGCCTTGGGTGATATGGTTTAGAGCGAGGTGTCCCTGCCCATGGCAGGGGGGGTTGGAGCTTGATGATCTTGAGGTCCTTTCCAACCCTAACTATTCTATGATTCTATGATTCTATACAAATGAGCAAATCAATAGGAGTGAGGGAATGGCAATGTGTGACAGTGAGAGGAAGACTAAAGTGCACAGAGCATAGCATGGGCTGCTTCCCAGCTGCCCTCCTCTGGTTCCTAGTTCTCATTTTCTCTTTGGGAAAGCAAGAGTAATCTGTAGCAGAATATAATTGTTCCTCACCCAAACTCAGTCATAAGGAAGAACAAACAGAATGATGGCTTGGGGATTTAGGCTCCTGAGGTTACAACTTTCTGCACCCTAGTTAAAGACTGGTCTTAAACAATCACTATTCACCCCTTAGACCTGTATCTAAGTTAAAGAACAATCTTAAATATGTAATTATTAGCTCATGCTAATAGAATCACTATGGGCAGACAGGAAGGAAAGGAGAGCTACAGCTGAACTGCTAATAATTTCACCTCTCCCTACCTGAAGGGCTGCTGCACACTAGGAATTAAGAGATTTTACTGTTCCACTTTGTGCTTGCAAATAATTTTGTCTAATAATGTACCTATGAAGTTACTGAGTACAATGAGTCCTGAAAGGCCATGGCTCAGCTTGGCTGAAATCTATCTCTGAGTAATGCTGTGGAAAAAATTAAAAGAAGATGGGAGAGAAAAGCTCTTTTTTCATTCTCTTTGTTCTGCATTTGTATGAGGATGAAGTAGGCTGCACTGCAGAACAGTAGTTTTGTCACAGAAGATATCTTAGCTGATAAAAAAAAATAACCTTGTCACCTTCTGTATCCTTTGCTGAAGTTAACATTATGTCATTATGCTTCTGGTATTTTACAGTGAGGCTCTGAGTCAAAATACCATTTCTTTTGTCTTTTTATTTTTTGTCTTCATTCTCACAGCCTTGAACTAGGCATAATGTAGGCCTTGAATTAGACATCTGCTCTCTGGATTTTAGATATTTGCAACTTTACTAGGGACTTCAGCACGGAAGCATAACCCTGTTCTTGCTAGCACTGGTGTAAAGTAGGGATCATTACAATGCAGTCAAGGGAATTACTCTGCTGGAAAATGGGGGTAAATGGGGCTCTGGATTGTCCACAGACTTTCAGACAATTGGAAAAGATGTTGCAGTATGTCCTCCAATTACTATTAACAAAAGTGCTCTTCCCACATAGCAATTTTTCTCAAAGTGCCAATTTCTTTTGAGCTCTGCTTCCCATTAAGACTTTTCCTGAATGAGGGCAAATGAGAGTGATGCTCACTTTCATCAGCTGAGCAGTATTGGAGGGCTGGCCTTGCTATTACTATGCACTCACAAGCAGCTCAGAAGCAATTGCAACACACTTGGTTGTCTAATTTGAAACTTCGAAAAAAGAAAGAGAAGGGTTTTGAAGGCTCAGCTCAGTAAGAGAATAGCATTTATAGCAGCATTTAAAACTTTCAAGTGCTTTTTAGAACAAAATCCTTGATAAAACTTTTTTCGTCTCTCCCCTTTTCCAGTATCCAGGACCTGGTGTGTTTCTCCTGAGAGAATGCATGGCAGGAACAGATATCTTAGAGGTAAGGTAAGAATGGTGAGATAATGGTTTGCCCTGATTGTTAAGGTCCCAGATTTTACAGTAAAAAACAAAACTGGTCTTGAAAGGTGGGTGAAGGAAAATGTTGAGATGTATAAGAAATTAAACTACACTGTGAAACACACAGTGAGCTTTGAACAGCAATCCCAGTCTGGCTGCCAAATTAAGTTCTACACTGAGGCCTCTCAGTGAAGCAGGGTCTTAAATCCATTGGCTCCTGTCCTTCCTGAGTCGGCGACAAGTCTTGTTTATGGCCCATGAGACCAAATCTGACATGAGCTCTTAGAGATAACCCAGTGGCCAGGGTCCTGGTACTTTGTTTAAACTAAAATTATTTTCACCTCTGTGATAGCATATTTATATCCATTTTGACTCCCTTATTGTATTGGGCATGCATGGCAAGGTTTTGGTAGTGGTGGGGCTACACGGGTGGCTTCTGTGAGAAGCTGCTAGAAGCTGTGTCTGATGATGCGAATCCCAGCCAGCTCCAAGGCTGGCTCACTGCTGGCCAAGGCTGAGCCCATCAGTGATGGTGGCAACACCTCTGGGATAACATAAGAAGGAAGAAAAATACCTGCAGCAGGAGAGAAGAGGGAGAATATGTGAGAGAAACGGCTCTGTAGACACCAAACTCAGTGAAGAAGCAAGGGAGGAGGCGCTTCAGGTCCTGAGGCAGAGAACCCTGCAGCCTGTGATACAGACCATGGTGAGGCAGGCTATCCCCTGCAGCCTGTGGGAAGGACTCATGTTGGAGAAGTTTGTGGAGGATCCATGGGAGGGACCTCATGTTGAGCAGAGGTAGGCTGTGAGGAGTCTCACCCTGAGGAGGAAGGAGCAACAGAGACAACGTGGTGAACTGACTACAGCCCCCATTCTTCATCCCTCTGCAGTGCTGGGAGGGAGAAGGTAGAGAATTAGGGAGTGAAGTGAAGCTTGGGAAGGAGGCACAGGTGGGGGTAAAGTGATATTAAGATTTGGTTTAATTTATCGTTATGATACTTTGATTTGATTGTTAGTAAATTAAACTGACTTCCCCAAGGCTGGTCTGTTTTGTCCGTGATGGTAAATACTGAGTGATCTCCCTGTCCCTATCTCAACCCACGAGCCTTTTGTCATATGTTCTCTCCCCTGTTCAGCTGCAGAGGGGAGTCACAGAGCAGCTTTCGTGAACACCTGTTCTCCAGCCAGTGTCAACCCACCACACTTATATATACTTAGATTAAGAGTTACATAATTTAGTTTAGGCAGTTTTATTAATCACTTCTGAATCAAACTCTGTATCTATTTTCTAAAGGAAATTAAATAAAGAAGATGTCCTGTTCATATTAATGAGGGATTTTTCTCTACCTTAGAAACATATCGTCTAGCTTCTTCCTAAACAGCTTCTCAGAAAAATGTGGACCAAGAAGCTGTTTACACTAGGATGCACACGGCTTTCTGGGCTAACATTTAATTTTTAGTATATAAGCAGCCGCCAGCTGAGTAACAAGCAGCAGCCCTCTTGGTCTGGATTGAAGTGTTTGCATGCTCTGTACCTCACCCAGCAGAGCCATGTCCAACAGGGAGAGAATATACATGTAATGGAAAACCTTTCCATTTATTGCAAAGTCTGTGCTTTATCAAATTCAATGTATTTATTGGTACAGTTATTCCAGTATTTTTTCTGCTTATAGGCCAGTTATTCCCCATCTGCTCTTACCAGAATTCATGAACACCATTGGTTAGAAACAATGGTAATGAACAAATTCTGATTCAATTTTAGTGCTAATAAGATGTGCTACTAAAACAAAACACTGTAATTTTTTAGGAAATTTTCAACAGAGAAGAGTTGAGTCAAAAGGACTGAGACTGAAGCAGTCTGATTTCAAAGTGGTTTTTGTTTATCAGTCATGCTTAACTTACTGTTGTGGTTTAGGTAAGTAGAAATTGTGTGATAAAATATTTACTATTGCATCCTTGTGGCTTAAATCCTCTTTGGTAAAAGTCTGATGGAAATCTGGAGTAACATTCATTGTCTGCAGAGATTAAAGCTTTTTAACCAGGAAATTTCAAAATGCTATGCAAAAACCACAAGTAACAGTTTTGGTTTTGAGGGAAAAACTGATCTTGCTTGATCACCTTGCTGAGTGGTTTCCTAATGAGACTACTGGTAAAAATTTCAGTGCGAGCCCTTCAAGAAGTGATTGGCAGTGAAGCACAGTTCCTCCTGACACCTTGGTTGCCTGTGCTGGGCTGGATGTTCAAAGGCAGGGTCTCCTCTACACATCCTGCAACCAATGCTACATGGAGTATGTGAGATGCACCAATTACACAATGAGCTCGAATAGGAAATCCCAGTTGACCAGGAATTCTAGAGGTCATCATGGACTGGCCAGAGGGCAAAGATTCTGGAATGTCACCAGAGGAGGAGGTGATGCGTGCTGAAGAGGTCCCACATTGGGTGCCACAAAGAACTGTCATGGTTTAAACCTAGCCGGTAACTCAGAACCATGCAGCCACTCACTCACTCCACTCCCCTTCTTGAGTCTTCTATGAAAAGACTAACTGCAAACAGTTTCCGTAGCACCTTAAGAGCACTTTGAGAGCACTTTGAGAGCACATAGAGAATCTTTGATTCTCTGGCTTGTCTACTTGACTCTATTCATTGTGTTTCCTCACAATACCCTGTGTAACTAACCTTGAGAAACGCAACTATTAACTCGCTCTTGATTTATAAGGATCCATATTTAATTATGTGTAACACATTCCATTCTCAAACTTTCAGTTTTTTGTTCATCAACATATTGTGTTAGATTGCAGTTTACTTTCAGCCATTGCAGTAATGATTGTCACAGGAAAACGAGTTTCCCCCTTCCTTAAACTGCTTAAGGAAGAGACTTATTTCCTGCTTCCCTAGCTGCATGCAAGCTGTCATCCATCCTCTGGTACAGAAGCACGATTAGTCATTCCTCACTGAGGGATTTTACTTGTACTTTTTGCAATGAAAACAGTTTTTCTGAGGCAGTGCTTTGATACCTTTGCACTGAATCTGTACTGTGGTCTCTGGGGATCATGTCAGTTAAATTTGCACATATTGCCATAGCAGTTTCTTTGGGTTTAGTTCATGAAACCTGTTAAGCACCAGTGGTATAAGATCATGTAGTTGAACAAACCTAAAGTCTTCCCTAACCAGGCCCTATTTACTGCAAAAATAAACATTTTCAGTAAAACAGGAACATATAATTAGAAACCCCTAAACAGTAACTTTAGCATACTACAAACTGTCTGATTTTGCAGGCAGTCTTCTTAGAAGCAATATGTGATGATTTGCTTCATGTCAAAAAAGGAATCATACACAAAATAAACCTTACTTTGCAATATTTTCCTCAAACAGGAGCCTAATCCAGCCTTCTTTCCAAGTCAAATCTAATCTTTGATCCTTAGGGATGCAGTTTGCAATTCTTGCTTCTGAATCTGCATCCCCTCGTGGGTTGGGTTTTGGGGTTTTTCATTAGTTCAGTGAAGGGGAATTAAAACCAGAGGACCTTGATCTCTAGATCAGGTTCATATATGCTCTGAATTGGAAGAAAGGCCATGACAGCAACTGACATCATTGCAGTATTCCCAAAAGCCAGCCCTTCCACCAGACCACTTCGGCCCTGGAGTTCTTGACTAGACCTTCTCCAGTCCCAAATATGGGCTGGTTCTTACTGATAATTCAAGGTCAAATTCAGAAGCATCAAACTGGGTGCTTAGGGAATTAACTTGGGATGAAAGAAAATTAAAATTCTCTCCCCAGAGATCACCTCTGTCTTATTGCTGAAATAGCTTCTACAGACCTTATATGATACTTGCAGGAGCATCCTTGCTTACTTCCATGGACCTGGCCTGTCTTTTATGATAACCTCATAGGAATCAGGCTTCTTCATTTTGCGGAAGCTGTGTAGCCATGTCATATTCCTTATTATTTCTTTGGAATTTCAGTTGCTACCAAGGCAGAGCATGGAGGAATGAAGGGAGAATGAACGTGCCCTCAGAAAACAGCATTACTAAAATAATTCCCTATGCAGAAACTGTGACACGAAAATTTACTGATGAGCTCATTGCTCAGTAGGTCTATTTCTGGGGTGTTTTTACTCACCTTTTGCTCAGAGCTGTGCCTGGTGTAAGAAACTGGTTTTGAAGGTTTGCTTAAGATAGTAGTGAATGTTAGGCAGCGTAAGCTTTTTCCTTCAAATATGGCAATAGTCCAAAAGAAAGTAGTTCTGAATAGCTCATTTGCGCAATAAAGCCAGTTGGTAATATGCTTTGGGAGCTGTTTGGATCCAAGATGTTATAAATGGAGGAACATTATCACTGGAACATTATCACTGGAAAGTGCTTTTAATTGCAAATGGTCGGTATGAAGTAACAAGAAGAAAGGGATTTTAAGGGAATTTTAAAGATCAGGTTCAAAAGCATATCAGAGTAACTCATAGGACTATAGCAAAGACTTACATACAGTAGTGTCATGGGTTTATGTTTGGTCTGTAAGCATCCCTAGTAAGCTATAGGACTACAAAGCATGACACTGCCATGACTGAACTGAGAACAAGATACTCATCTTGTAGCTGATAAAGGAGGTATAATAATATCTATTAAAATAGTAATTTATAAAATACAGGATGACAGTTTTCCTTCACACTGAACAAAAACAGAGTAACAGTAGCAATCCTAAGACTTATCCATTCTCTGAGCAAGAGCTAGGTCTCCCAATCTTCCAGGCTGTCTAGATCAACAGGAAAACAAAACAAAACAAATAGCAGGCTGTGAAAACCTGTTTTAAAAGTCAGTTATAAATAGTAAACAGTGTATTTTTAACGGGTCTGCAAACAAAAGGCAAAAATATATATGTAATATTAATATATTAGAATATGGGTTACGTTAATTAAATGAAATCTTTTGTGTGCTGGAATCAGAGGCTAGGCATTGGTTTATAGTCAGGGTATGTGTAGCTGGTACTGTTAAAGAATATTCTCCCACTAGAAAAAACTTATGATTAAATTCCTTCATTTTCTAGTACTATTTATTAGCTCTAGTGCATCCTGCAGACTGTTCCTGCTCTTCTTTCACATCTGATAACACCACCAGGATGAACTGTGTTGTGTAGTTTTAAAAACACTAACAATACTGAAACAAACATGATCATCTGTGGAAGTAGAGAAAGATGTGCAAGCTGGTGACAGCAGGACCGACAGGAGAAGAATATTGTTCTGAAAAGTTCACTACAAGAATTTACAAAATAGTTGGTGTGAGTGGAAACAGAAAATCAGATGAGGTGAGATTTTATTTGAAAATTACTTTCAACTTACTTTTTAATTAGTATTTTTAATAAAAGGTTATTGCCGTATTCTGGGGTTTGGGTTGGTTTTTTTTTATTATTTGTTTTTTTATTATTATTATTTTTTTTGCGGGGGGGGGGGGGGGGAAGAGGAGAAAATGGACAGGAAATTACCGAACTAAAGTAGTCCTGTAGATCTTATATTCCTGCTAAATGATTCACAGATCACCTAGTAACCAACATCTGCATCAGGTAGAGAACTCTGGTAGTTGATTTAAAATTTGCCTATGGAAAGTACTATTTCTGATCTATTACTTGGAGTGATAGCAGATTAAAAATTATCTAGATCCTCTCTTCAGGAGCAATATGAATAGTATTTACACTTGACTTCTTGACCTCAAAATACAAATCACACCACACAGACAGTATGACATCCATCCCTGTTTTCTCTTAGCTTCTGCAGAACTGGTGTTATAGGGCAAGCAGTCAAATAGTCAGTCCTGTACAAGTTGGTAGGTCTGTTGGATGCGAACTGAATCCTGACTTATAAATAGGAAGCCAGTGCGTGAAAGTGATGGTACAGTGCATTCCAGATCTCCTGAGGACAGTGTCACTAGTTTCATGAGCTATTTGGAGTAAAGCTTGTCTACTCTCAACACATGACTATGTAAGCTAAAATTAATAGATGTGTACTACAAACACCAGGCTGAACACCAGTGTTTCCCACTTCATAAAGAGCAGGGAAGAGGCGAGTTGTATGCTTACATCTCTTTTGTCATGTATATTATTTATAGGTTTGAAATTACTGTGTGTCCAAGTTTTTGAAAAAGCTGATAAACATACATCTTGCATGGAGCTGTTTACTACCCTAAATGTCAAACTCCTCCCCCATAAAAAAAAAAACCCAAACCAAACAAACAAGTGACATTAGAGACTTGATTTTTTCTTCAAGCTATATGCATGCTTATACAAACAAATAGTGGGTTATAGTAATATTTCATCTGACTCTAGTGTCATATGCATGGAACTGCATCCTAAATTGCCAGTTTACAGTCTGCTGTAGCTATTTTGCAGGTGATTGTTACCCACTGCTTGTATGCAAATCCTGCATGTAAGGCTACTGTATAAATTTTGCATGTTCATTTACTGTGTTGCTTGTATTTTCAGTTAGAAAGTAGTAACCCTCACCTAAATGGTTATGTCAGCCATTCAGATGATGATTAGGTAACTAAATAACTACGCAGTGTTACAGTTATAATGGTGTACTTTTTAACAGAAGTAGGTACACTGTAAAGTTATACTTAATGAAGGATGCATTCAGCAAGAATAATGATTAGGTAACTAAATAACTATGCAGTGTTACAGTTATAATGGTGTACTTTTTAACAGAAGTAGGTACACTGTAAAGTTATACTTAATGAAGAATGCATTAAGCAAGAATACAGGCAAAACATATGCCCTTATTTGTTTTTTAATTACATGTTCTTTAATCAAATAATGTGATAAATCAAGCAAATGCCTGAAATAAGAAATTTTGGAAGACTGAGAAAAGGGTTAGAAAAAAAAGTAAAGGGCAGTTCATCTGGATTTGGACTCATCTATAGTATCTGGATTGAGAATTACAAATGTGATAGTATGTCTTTGCCTTAAAAAAAAAAAAACAGCTTGTCCTCCTTGGTCAGTCTATCAAACCTCTGAGATTTGCAATTGTTCTGAAACAGTGAAAATAACTTCTGGCAGCAAGAACTGGGAAAGCAAAAGTTTCAGGTTTCAGGGGATTTTAAAACATTCATCTGGTTTTTAGGAGATCCACAAAAATGTTAAGTACTACAGGAAATCGCAGTGGGTCTCCTCACTGATACTTGTCTTTGGCTGCTCTGCTCCTGACACCCCTTAGGTTAACGCATACCAAAGCACTGCTAACAAGGCCCAGCAAAGATCCCTTTTTTTTTCCATGTTAGTACAAGAAGGAGTGTCAGAATGTGACAGTCATCTGCTGTAAACTTGTTTGATAAATATATGTACTAGATGGGGAAACTGCAGCCAAACTGGGTTATTTTCTGACTAGCTCTGCCAGTTAACCAAGGCATATTTATTTTCTCAAGAAGGAGTTCATGGTATGTATTATATCCTGTCATTTACATGGCCTCAGAAAGTCTTTAGACAAGTCATGTCTGATAATGGTAGAGAATCTGAAAAGATTGGGTGGAGGAATCAGCTCTCCTGTGCTCAGTCCAGGGTGGGGAACCTCAGGAGCTGAAGAAACCATCTCAAATGGATCCCTGCTGATTACAAGAAGTAGCAGCTATTCCACAGAATCATCATTTGATCCCTCTTTTCAGTGGCAATCATGCCTGGGAACCCTGATGGTCCTTGACATGGGAGATGGGATAACATTTATGTTATTGAAATAGCATTGCCTCATGAAAAGATCATGAAGAAACAGGGAAGGGATATGGGGAAATAGAGTAGGGAAAACCTCAAGTAGTACAAGGAAGAAAGTTCTTTTCAGAAGGATGCGTGCTCTTGGCTAGTGTTGAGAAGAAATGGAATAAAAGAATAGAAGGATGTGTAGAGGAAACCCTTGTTATCCAAGGGACCAGAAGGAAAAAGTGAAGGAGCAACAGTTCTTTTAACAGTTCAAAGAAAAAGTTAAAGTCCCAGTCCGCAATGCTGGACCATATCTCATTCCACTGAAATGAAAGATGCTGTTTACTTTGATCAGAAATACTTGCATAAAAAATTGCTTTGGACTTGAATTGTGGAAAGAAAATAATTTGCATAGCCTAGTCAACCCCTTATGTGAGAGGACCATCAGCCCTCACATAAATATGAAGGGATAGAGAAGACAAAACAAAGTTCTTTAAATATAATGTTGCAAGGACTGATGCGATATTTAATTTTTTAAAGTCAGGTAAGCAAAAATAACAAAAGGATATAAGTCTGAAAATTCTGTGGGACAACTGAATAGAAAAGCATGGGTTTTGTCAAGTGTAATATGCTTGGGAGCTCTCATTATTCAGATGATGTCAAATGCAAAGCAAACAGTATAAATGCTGAGCTGTGAGAAATCTTGTGTGAATAAATATGTGCCTATCAGACTTTAAACATAAAATATTCATATATTTCAATGCTGATTCTTCCCTAACTGAACTGCTTCCTGAAAACAAAACAAAACAAAACAAAGCCAAACCAAAAAAAAAAACCCAACCCAAAAAAATATATTTTTACAGAAGAGTCACTGTCTGCAACTTATATTTAATATTATCGGTACAAATAGCAGCTATAAACACTAACTAGCCCATTTTTAAACTCCATTATCTTGTAATTGTGAACCTTGACATTACAGGGTGATAATTACAGAAGCAAACTTAGCATGGGGGCAAACAGCATTTTTCCTGCATCATTGCCTAATAGCATGGAGCTGGTTAGGATTCAAGTCCAGACCCTGAATTTGCTGGTGTCTCAGAAGCAGCTACAGGTTAGCACTTAATAAAGAACAGGTCAGCTTTTATTGAAATGGGACAGCCAGAGAAAATTTCAAATGTAACACCATGGTTTCTTGCCCATTTAAAGGAGAGCTCTCACTTCCTTAAGTGCCCTGACTGCTGATGGGAAAAACCGAGCATTTTCAATCAGGCCTAGGAGCAAAAGCTCCCTAAAAGTATGTATATGTACTGGTTTTATTGGATATTTTAGTCATTCACAGCACTGTGGACTGAGAAAGATAGCTCACCTGTTTGTGTGGCAAGTCTGAAAAGAAGCAATTTTCATCAATGCACAAGCATTTCTCAGCTCCTGTGTCAGGCTCCAAGTAAGCACATATGCAATGCAACAATCTGCTTCTGTGCCTCTGTTCCTAGATCTGTACCTTTGGAATGATGATCTTTAGGGATAAATAACGGTCTTTAAACTTGTCAGGCACTGTGATAATGGAGTGATACTACAAAGATATCTGTAAAGAGAGAGGTGCTCCAAAGCAATCTCTTCCTGGGGAAAACAGCATACACCCTACTGACACTGCAATTACCTAGCACTGCCCAAGTCTGCATTCACTTTCTTTTTATGCCTGCTGGATTCCTCTACCAAGTTACTGGTATACACCTGCCTTGGCTAGTTCAGTTTTCTCTTCTGTGGCATTCCCTAGCAGCAGGTTCCTGGGCTTTACCCACTTAAAAAAAAGCAGCTTTGCCGTTCTTGTGAGCTCCCTATTTATCTCTCATTTGGACTTTCTATTTCTTGAGCCCTACACAAATCTTGCTGCAGGATATTTTATTGGGTGTTTTCTTTCTCAATTAGCCTCCTTACTATTCATACTCATCTTGCAGCAGAATTTTCATTGTGTTTCTGTACAACTCACGGCTTGTGGTTCCTAATGCATTTTTCAGTGTGATCCCCGACATCTGAAACTGATTCCCTATAGTTCTTTGCCTCATAAACTCTTCATCTTCTTCCAAATACCAGATGAAGATGTGCCTTTTAGCACTTGCCTTATCTCTTAATTTTTTTCTTTGCTTTTTTATTGTATAACTCATCAATTTTGTTGCTAAACTGCATAAAGTATTTAGGAATACATGGTATATTAAAATAATAATAATAATAATAATAATAATAATAATAAAGTTATATAATATATGTCTGAATTGTATTGGCCAGGTTCTTCTTACTCACATTAGTTGGAAAGGAAATCCATAATTTTTCACAGGATTACACAGATACACTCTGGAGTCATTGAAAGAGACTAGGACAGAGTATATTTTATGAGAAGACTTGACAGCAATCCTAGATGCTATGTAATGTGCCAGAGGCTGCTTACCTGTGTAGCGGGCTGCTCTAGATAGAGCAACAAACAGAGCCAGGATTAGGAACTAGGCATGGCAGCGAAAAGCCATATTACAGTCAGAAAGAAGCCAAGTGAGGGCTTTTGTGAAACAAACCTGGTACATAAATTCAGCATTTTACTCACTATCTTCAGTGAAAAATATTTTAACCCTTCATACTTTATTCTCTGCAGCTTCTTTATTGATATAAAGCATTAGTGTACGACTCTCATTCGCACAGAAGGAGCAGTAGTCTGTGCTCATCTTGCATCCTTCGTCACCTTAGGTTTGTATATAACCTCCAAAGCCACAGGGCCAGCAGTGCTGCAGTAAGGCTTTAAAATCACTTTAAGGTACTTACCTCAAATGAATTTCCAATGCCCCTGGTCTTGAAAATGAGTAAGTCAGAAAAGAGAGAGTACATAACTCTGCCCCCAGAGGTTGTGTCACTGGCAAAGAAGTGAGGCATTACTAATTACTGAAGTGCCTTACTGTGTCCTTTGGCTTAAGTAACTAAGGGACTGATCCAAAGAGACCACAGAAATCAGGGTGAATTTTCTTCCATTTACTTCAGCAAGCTGGGGTCAGGCTTTTGTTACAGTGTTCCAAAACCTGCTTAAATACATGTCGAGTTTCTGCTGGTCTCGTAAACTCTATCAATTGTTCCCAGATGCACTGTGCATAAAATAATTTTCCTTTTCTGTGAAATATAAAATACAAACAGCAGGCAATATGAGAAGTCTGTGGGCAGCTGGTTTGACTTTTGCCCTAGAAACTCCAGACTGGCCATGTATAACCTTTCTTGAATAGAAAAAAATAACAATAATTCAAATTGTTTTGGATGTGAGTGCAGTCAGAAGATTTGAAAATGGCTGTAAAGACCCTGGCCTGGAAGGAATTTCAGACACCACTGGGGAAAGAAATAAGAAGAATAGAGAATGGAACTGTGAGCAGGAAATTATTAAATGAAATGTAAACCAGAAAAGAAATGCTGATAGATCTTCATCCAAATTTTGTCTTCATTTTCACCTTCTATATTTCCTTTATTCTTGATCTCCTCCTCTCTTGTAGGTTTTAAATAAGCATGATAAGGCTATTGGCTTCAGTAAGGGTGTTGCTGTTTTGCCTCAATGCCATTGCAAAGTTTGTCAGCCTCAAAGACTGAAATGACTGTCTGTGGTCTGGAAGAACATGCCTGAATTTCTCACAGTCTTCAGGAAAAACAAATGTGAATGATATTTACACATCTGCTCCTGTATTATCCTTTTTCTCAGATACGCTGGAAGGGGACAACTGACATTATACAGTCAAATGGGGATCTGCTCACTGAAGGATGTGTCCAATGATCTTCCAAATAGCCTTGAAATAATTTTCCTGAACACTGAAAAGAGGGAGTAGGCAGATTTGTTAGTGTGACACTGGATGGAAAAGAGTTTAAATTTAAGAGAATCCAAACTAAATATCACTTCCTGTCAGAAGGGAAGTGTTTGCCTTGAAATGTGTGAAAAGACCTATTTCTTGAGATGCCTGAGAAGCAGTGGAAGTATGCAGTAAGAGGCAGTCTTACCTTGTCAGGAGGGAAAAACAGGTACCCTTAAGGTCAGATGTGTCTAAAATTGGTCTTGGAATAATTTAATGGAATGGGTCTAATATAATGTAAGCAGCTGAATTCATCACTCAAGGATCAGTACGTATTTGAAAGTGTTCACACAGTGATATATATTTAGAAACCAACAACAACCTAGTTTCAACTGCTTGTCACACATGTAGGATGGGTGCTAGATAAAAGTGACATGGATTTAAAAGAAAAGAAAAAATAAAAGAGGAGAGCTTAAGTATGAGCCAGTGTTCCACTCGTCTAAGGAAAGGTCCAGGAGTCAGAAGAATCAGTTGAGAGCTTGTCAAAGTCATTTATTTCAGGGGTTTAATGAAGCCTGACTAACAAACTTACTTCATGAAAAAGAAAGCTAAGGAGCTAGCCTTCAATCTGCAGTTATAAATTTGAGATACTGTATCTAGGACATGGTAAAACAATTAGCAATACAAAATGCACCTGCTTCTATGCCTAGTTCATTTTAGATAAAACAATCTATAGCCAAGATTGATTTATGGAATTAAATGAAGCAATTATGATTGGGCCAGAAAATATCTGTATGCATGAAAATCCAGTGTGTATTTAAGTAATTAGCTAAGCCACCAATTCAGTACAGTTGGACAGACAATGAGTGACCCGATTGTTCTGTTGTGTTAGTGTTAAGCAGATGTAAAATAAGCTAAATTCAGAATCAGTGGATTGCTCTGTGTTTTTTATTCAGACCACCTTTGCTCTGATTTCATTTGACTACAGTGGTATACACCTAGTGTCACAAGGACCAGCAACAATTTACTAGTACTTGTTTGATAGTTTAAACACTTGTTGGCTTGTTAGGATGAACAAAAAGATAGAAGGAAGAACCAAGGGACTATTTATTTGGGGAAGAAAATACAGACATATAAACTAAAGGACAAATAGGTAAACACTTCATCCAAGCTGGTTTTCACATCCTTATACACATCACAGTTGTGCCTGGTAAAATCAATACAATTTCCTTCTTTTGCTACAAACTGCTACCTGTTTCTTCTTAAGCTACCACTCAAACTGCTGTCTTTCCTGTGTGCTTTTTATTATATTTTTTTTTTGTTTCCCTAGTCTGCGTTTGGGGTTGACAGTCTTAGGACCTGAGCAGCATGGACTTAGATGCTATTCTTCTCAGTCTTAAAAAGCTTGTGTATCCCTTTCTTCCCCTGACAACAAAAACTCTGTGGGTTTCTGGGGAGGTTGGTGTTTTTAAGGTTAGGAAGATTGTGAGATAAAGGCAGCCATTACATTAGCCATATAGACCCACTGGTGGATTCTCTAGCTGGCAGGTCTAACTTGGATGCAGAGGCAGGCTCAGACGACCAACTCTACAGTGGAGATGTGCATCGTGGAGTGTAGGAGATAGGAAGGGACAGAGTATGCCTAGACAAAATCAGATGCCTCTGTAAAATACAATGGAAATGTGGTGTTGGTTCCAATAGGAGCAGCAAGTCTTGTTGCTTTTATTAACTGCAAATGTTGCTGTTGCTGTGTTTTATGTATTTTTCACTTGTTATGTTTTTTCATTTTTATTTTTCCTGAGAAAAACAGATATATATCACATCCACATCTTGAAATGTGCTGCATTCATAAGCCTCCAAATGGCAAAATACATGAAGAAAACTAACACAAAAGATGGATTTAAAAAAAATTGAATGATGCATAAAACCAGAAAACAGAAGAGTGTAGATTAAAATCCAAGAGGTGTTTATAGAACTGAGTCAACAAATCAGATTGAACACATTCATACATTTACTTTACGCCTATCTATAATTCACTTCCTAGATTGTTTGCCTGAGTATGTAGGGCCTGATTGCCCTCTTGCTTGTTTGTTTAAATCAGGAACATCTTCAGTGCATTCACTAATATAACAGTGACATAACAGAGAGATGAGTCAGGCACAGAAGAAAGTTATATAATGATATTTAAAAAGGATGTGCCATAGTTTACTGTGTGGAAGAAGCATTTTTTATGAACTCTCAGCAAAGAGGTGAAAAAGTCAAGACTATATACTGGGGACCAGCTCCTCAGTGACAGACTTGATCTATGCTGACAGATTAGCTTCAGAATGTCAGACACTGAAATGAGCATAAGGCAGCAATCTCTCCCAGTGGTGCCATTGACTGGAATTCACACTAGCCCTGTGCATGCCAACCAGTGGTCATTTATGCAAGATGTGAGAGCCACAGCCATCCTGTTCTCATTTCTACACTCACGTGCAAGGTGTCTACCAAGCCCCATTATTGCACCTTTCACATGCAACACTGCTTTCACATGGCCAAGAAACAGAAATGAAGCCACACAGAATCAGAGTATCATAGAATAGTTTGGATTCAAAAGGACCTTGAAGCTCATGTAGTTCCAACCGCCTGCCACAGGCACGGACACCTTCCACTAGACCAGGTTGCTCAAAGCCCAGTCCAGCCTGGCCTTGAACACAGGCAGGGGTAGGTCAGCCACAGCTTCTATGAGCAAATTGCTCTTGTGTCTCACCATCATCGTGGTGAAGAATTTATTCCTAATCTAAATCTCCACCCCTCCAGCTTAAAGCCATTCCTCCTTGTCCTGTCACATAATAGATTCAATCTACAATTTTGTGCAAATCTTTTTGGAGCAAGGAAGATCACATACAGAGAATAGTTTGTATTGAGTCCACGTGGTTAAACAAAATTAACTTCAGACAATGAATACATCTGAGGAAATCGTGACATGCATACGGATAGTCCCACAAACAGGAAATGAGACTGAATTGATCTAGTAAATTACTCCTTGCAAGTGAGGCATAAGTCATTCAGACATACTTTTGCAAGCATTGCATTCAGAGCTATCTGGAGTGATCAGTGAGGAGGGGAATAGAAGGACTGTTTCCTGGCAGAAGTGTAAGCAGAGTGGCCAGCCTATCCTGTCCAGGATGGCAGCTCACAGGTAGCTGCCACCATCTCCCACCTATGTGGCACTGATGTCTTGTTGCTGGAACAGGTTTCCACAGTGACCAAGGGATATCACTGTAAGACCTGTAGTTTACACCAATGCTCAGGTCACCTTGCAGAGCGCTGTCAGAAAACAAGGCATCACTTCTTTCCCAGTAAGCTGTTTGGTCTGTGAATTTTGGATACTGTCAGTGTGGATCCTCTGCGTTTTAAACACACACTTAATAGGACTGAACCGTACATGTCAGTGGGAAATTTCAGCCTCATTAGTAACTATGTTACATCAAATTAAACGCCCTGTGAACTCATTAGATCTAGCTATACTCCTAGTGCTGTATTTATCTTGTTTTATTTTGCATTTATAATGTTTTATGTTGTATTCATCAAGAAACAACTACATTGGGGAAAATAAAGATTCTGGATAAGTAGCTGGATATGTGAAAGATGGCTATCTTCATGTAGAATACAGCTATGAAATGAAGTGCAGAGGAATAAACCAATTTCTTAGTGCTGATCTTAGAACTATTCATTTCTCCTCTATCCATAAAAAACACTCATATTTTATAAGAGGTGTAGGGAACGTGGCAGCTGACGTAGGCTGTTAGGCTGCCATCCACAATTAATGTGCGCAGTGCTGGCTTCCGTGTGGGCAAGTGCTAGGACCACAGCTACTCTTTTGGGAGGCAGGAATATACTGACTCATAGAGAATTTGATGCAAAATTATTTAACACTGCTTCTTAGCTTTTCACTGAATGTAGATAATAAGATTGGGAGAGAAAATTATTGAGCCATTGGCCCTATTTGATGGATCAATTCCATCTTTATTTTTCTATCTTTCTGAGTGCCTGATCCCTCTTTCTGTCAGATAAGACTGAGAAGATGGACTTTGCATTCCCACATATTAAATGGCAGGGATATTCTGTCTGGAAAATAAATCTGTTACTAATAAAGCCAGAAGGAGTAGGAGAAACTTGTGGAGAACACTTGAATGGGAGTATACCGATAAGTGCTTTTTGCTCAGCAGAGATAGGTATTGTGTGTGCATATTTGTGGGTGAGAGAGAAATGCTTTCAAAAACACACACAATTTCCAGTGCAGGTAGAATAATAGTTTTTACTCCCGAGAATACTCAGGTGACAGACAAAGTAGTGCTTAAAGAAACTTTGAGCTGAAGTGTTATTTCTACAGCCATTATCAGCTGCATTCCCATGACTAAAATGTGTTCCTCCAGAGAGAGAAGAAAGCTAACAGAGCTTCTAGCCAGTTTGCAGGAAATCTGTTTTTGTTTCTTCAGAAATGAGCAGAGGGAGTACTAGGTGAAAAAATTAACTTTGCTGAGACCAGATTTGCAGCACACAAGCTGACATGAAATGGACAATTATGTAAGTTAAAGCCCCAGTCACACAATGGGAAATCCCAAGGCTTCTTGTTTTTAATGGTGTGGTGACATCCAAGACCAAATGAGCGCTCACTTTTTCAGACTACAGCACATGAGGTGAGGTAGTAAAAGTTTTCAACTGCCAGAACTGTAAATCACTTTAAGGAGTTCTAGTTTTTTAATCTTCCACACTTAAAATGATAAGACCTTATGTATTATTAATCAAAGAGAAGGGTATATTTCTGTTACATGGTTAGATGGTGCCACAACACGTTTATACCAGTTGATGGTATGACTAACTGAGGTAGCCCACAGCTGAAAATCTCTTCCAGAGACTCTACTGGCAGTCTTTCTAGTTTCGTTACTCTGCTAAGAACTTTTTAGATTTGTAAATATGTTTCCCAGTTATTTCTGTTTCTTTTTGTCAGTACAGCATCATAACATCTCATGGAATTCTGGCAGCACAGATCTTTTCCAGCAACATGCCACAGGGAGACTTTTTTAAATGCAGGGTAAGTAAGGGTTAAAAATTGCTCAGTGGAACGAGATAGTGCTTCCTAATTGCATTTGGTAATTCTAGGTTGTCCCAAAATACTTAGTGAGAGACATTTAATGAAATGTTTTTAAAAAATAACATTTGTCTGGGTTTGAGGATTTTTTTCTCATTTGTGTTGCGTGTAGAAAAAGGCTGACAGTAAGAAGAAGTGAGAGGAAAAGGTCTGGTTTTCAAAGTACAGTGTGTATTAGCCATGCAAGTGCCTCAAAATAAACATTGCCCCCCAAAATCAGACAAAATACAGAAGCTCCATCTGAAAATGTGGTCTAAGCACTATTCATGTCTATGTCTGCACTGAATATATCATCACGATTAGATATGAAATAGAAAACACCAGGGATCGCGAGAGAAACAGACAGCCAAAGGACATGATGGGAAGCAAAAGATTTTGAAACTGACTGCGATTAGTCTCGGTATTGAAGGAAAGACTTAATGTCCAGAATACTTATGTATAGCATATCTAATTCACTGAGATGAACAAATTATCCAGGGTTGAACTAAAAAGAACCCTGGTTTTAGACTACAAGAGAAAGATCACTGCTTTGAACTACAAGAAGTTAAAAAATCCTGCTTTGAACTACAAAAAGAGGTACCAGTAAGAAGAAACTTGCTTTAGCTGAGCAGCAAAAGAATTCCGCTTTGAAATACAAGTAGGGGAAAAAAATCCTATCATATTCTGAGATGAAATGAAGGAAGAAATGCACTTCCAAAAACAAAGACAAAACCTGGGTTTCAGCATTTGAAAGAGAACAAAGAGAAACAGCTGTAAACACAGCAGCAGAGTTGCTATCTAATGGTCAACACCTAAGACTAGAAAGAACTTCTGAGTCATCCCGTCTCTCCTTAGCTGTACTACTTACCTAACTGCTTCGCTTGCTCTTTCTGTAAAACATACCTGACTCTGCGTATCTACCTCTCAGATGAGGGGATATTTTTCACAGTACTTTGAAGATGTTAAGCCTTATGTACATGCTAAGTATTGTTATTATACTTTGCTATGGGTGATTACATTGCAAAGGAGAGAATAAAAGACTGCTTTAGTATAGAAAAGATAAATGAACATTCTAGCTATAAGCAAGAGTAGGCAATGTGGAAAAAAAAATCAAAAGACTGAATAAAAGAAAAAGATGGGGAGGAAAGAACTAAGCAAGAACGCTCTTCCAAGTACATCCATCATCCATGAAATTGAAATGTCTTGGAAATGACTTGTAACTGGGTGAATTTCCATATGGAAATGATTTGCAACAGGGAAAAGTGCAGTTTGCATCCCTCATACCAGACGTAGACCTCTTGCTGTCACATTGCCATCTGGTGGGGAAAAGTGACAGGCTTTCATAGTGTCTGCTGTCCAAGGAGGGCTATCCTGGTAGAGCTGAGGCAGGAGAGACCAGGTATTGATACCAGAAATGCTGCTGCCTTCAAAGACTGTTGCTTGACTGATCTTTCTGGGTGTTCCAACGTACCAAGGAGATCGACTGTGCTAATCTGAAAGCAAATGCACTATGTAATGGTGCTTCCACTATCAGGTAGACAGAATAAGGCTAGTCATGCTGAAGGATGTGTGTGAGGAGTACTTCAAAACATAATATGCAATTAGGGAGACATATGGGTAAATTAATTCCAAAGACTGGGTCCTTCATCCACTCATCCATATGCCATAGCCAGCTCTTTTCTTTAATATTTCCAGTGAAAATGGAGAAATAATGAGGCACAGCATATGTATTTGTACTTCTGTATGCATTAAACAAAGAATTTGCTTTGGATGACCTGATAATTGTGTCCAGCATAATGAAGATACATGAGGAAAACACAAAATTAACTTTGTCATGCAGAAAATTCAAAATATGCTGAATTAACGGTTTGTGGTTTCTTTTTGCTTGTGCACACACAACAGAAGAAAGTAAGAACGAAGCTGGAAGGAATGGAAAGGTCCGTGTTCTGCAGAATGTTTTACTATTTCAGAAGTGAATACTAATTGTGGTATGATATTTTTTTTGCATCTCCAAACACAGTCAACTAGTTAAGTCAAACCTTTCCAAAGAAAATGCTGATGTCTGTGGGCTAAAGTATATTTCCAATATGTGACAAGACAAATCAATTGAAACAAGAGTGCCCCAGATAAAGTTAGATTCTCTGCAGTTACTTTATCTTCATGAACGAAATGATTAAAGTCAGTCTTGTTCAGGGAGGACAGATTCAGAGTTAATTTTCACCCATGTTTGTCAAATCACCTCTGCTAACTACATTCATCAGCCTTGCGGCAGTAAGGTTTCTGTGGCATCATTCAAAGGCATCAAAACAGAAAGTTCTTCAGATATTGATTCTGCCACTAAGTATTAGGCACACTGCTACATTTGATTTTTATGGATTGTTACCTTCCTCATGGACCTTTCTATTCCCGGTTCCCCTGAGATCGATGAGCATACATGCTAAATGGAACCTATCAGACATTATTCTTCATTCATTTTAAACCATACATATCAACAAGCAGGATGGAATTCCACATACCTCAAAAAGCTACTGAGAAACTTCAATTCAGCTTCATGTCAGACCAAGGAAGGCCAAGGACTTCCATACTGCCAAAGGACATTCTGCACAGGGAACATCTGCGCCCTTCTAAGCTGCATGATTTAACCATTACACTGGCATAAACCTTCTGCAGCTTCATAAATATTCTGCAAAAATGGAGTATGGACCCATTTTCTTCCTGCAGTTTGTGGTGACCCTTCTCTCAACACCATGATGTGGCCTGGAAAGCAAGAGCCTAAGCAGTCTTCTGGACAGCGATGAGATAGTATGACATAAAACTCTACCCATGTACCAGCATCAGAACAAAACCTTAGGCTTTCCAGTTTATATGACTAATTTTAGGGTTTTGTCCTCTGTCTTAAGGGAGTTTAGTGACATCAGGCCATTTTGTCCTGAACTGTTTCACTGCTGTGGCATGTAATGTTTTGACTTTCTGAAGAAAAGAACTGTAATACTTCTGAAAGTGAAGAATAGACCCCTATATCTTTACCTCAGAACAGGGAAAATACAGGAGCACCAGCAACTGCATGCAAGAGAGACCATAATGTACAAAGCAGCTGAGTGTTTGTACTAGCAAAGGTCCTTCTGCAAGGATCTCTGTAGTGCTTGGATCATCTTCCTCTGTCTCCTGCTATTTAGCTAGATTGAGCACCAATTCTCCCAGCAGTAGATGATAGAAAAAGAGGAGGGCACTGGCAAAAGAAAACTGCATCTCGGTTTAATGAGAGTGGTGGAATGATCCAATGGAAAGTGAAGCATACTCCTGAGCAGTGTTTCTCCCTCCTCAGTTTGGACCAATGTGTACACGGTGTCCAGGTCTACCAGCATGTGGCTTTTCTGCTTGTACCCTGAAGGATTCCTTCTTTCCCTGAATTCTGTTGTCATAACTTTTTATGTGGAGGGGTTTGATGGATATGATTTTTCAATTTTTCTTTGCCTCAAAGTAACTATCTTTTAGCTTAAAAATCTAAAAATTGCTTTTGTTAAAAGTGTATATTGAAA
Organism: Neopsephotus bourkii; assembly: GCF_033783945.1. Lineage (NCBI taxonomy): Eukaryota > Metazoa > Chordata > Aves > Psittaciformes > Psittacidae > Neopsephotus > Neopsephotus bourkii. The sequence goes on from NW_026901526.1 coordinate 2,229,858, forward strand.
TGCGACAGATTGACAAAATTGGGTTATTACTGAAACAGAACTTACTCTGCTGTAGACCAATATCCTGGAGGGTAGTTAAGTTACTGCACATAATAAAACTAAATTCCACAATATGAAGCTTTGTTAATCCCTTCAGTGTGAGTAGATACTTTCCCCTTTCTTTCTGCATAACTTTTGTTACATAACACTGAATTCTGGTTAAATATGTGGCTCTGTTCATGTGGGCCATATGAAATTGAAATAATCTGAAAAACAGGTGCCACCCAGCATGTTATTTTTAGTAATTTAGGGCTTGATCCTCCCTTGCAGCATCCACAGGTTGACTGTTCCCACCAATACAAGATGAGAGCAAGATAGGTGGGAAGCATTATGAAAGCTGAATATCAAATACCCACTGAAGGCATGTGACTGCAGTGTAAGAAAAAAAGCTAGTGAAGAATGAACTATACAGAGAGTACTATAGCCACTGCTTCCCAGAATTGTTATGTAAAATAGTGTTATAGATTATAAATTAGATTATAGATTATCAACTATAGATTATAAAAATAGAATATTGAAATAGAAATATAGAAATAGAAATTGATATAGACATAGACACAGGCATAGACATAGATATAGAAGATACAGATATAGATAGATATAAAATGCAAAATACTTTTCTCAAGTCTTCAGTGTTTCTGGAGCACAGCTGGAGGAAAAGTGTTATACACTTCTTTTTCTTCTTTTTCATTTGTTAATCAATCATTTGCCTATTAATGTGGAAATGCAAAGAGTCTCACAGAAATCATACAGGCATTTGTCTGTAGGCGTATTCACCCCAGCAGGAGTTTAACAAGTATGGTGAAAGGAAGAAGACTAAGACAATGTATTCCAAGTCCAAGACTTGGCATCACAAGCATTACTGCAGTACAACAGTGTGAGAGGCTCAAACACAAAATCAGTCATTCCCAGTTTGTTTGGGTTTCAGGCTGTACAGCGAAGAAGCATTTGTTGATCAAGCAAAAATATATGCCACTGTGACATGATTGATTATTTAAATTACAGCAAGATACATTCATCAGCAGTTACAGTGTAAGTACAAGGCAGAAGACACAAACGATAATGCACTTGCCATTTTCACTCTATAGTAATTCCAACTTCTACCTTGCAAACTCTTTATTTCACTTAGTATCTCTCAGGACAGGGTTGTTTATAGGATTGTTTGATTAAAATCAATTATCAGAAAGTGACACCATTGCAGTTCCTTTTCTTTACCTAGAAGTGTTCTGAATTTACATTACCTTGACAATTAAAGCTCCAAACCGGTTGTGAAAGCCTTTTATATCTGATTTTCATTAGTTCATATTAAACAATTCATTGGCTTGATTTTCACTTCAGTTAGTCTTCTCATAAAATCTGCTTAGACATAATGTTGATATCACATAGGAGGTGAAATGAATCAATGCATCAGCAGAAACACTGACTAGAAGGCTATTTTTTTCCTCACATTTTATTATTTTGCAGATATACTTGTCAGTCATGTGCAAGAAATACTGAGACCAAGAGAGCAGGAAAGCAGCACTAAGTCAAAAGGATGCTTTAACACCAAATTCTGTTTTCATTTGCTGAAGCAGGTGTATGGTCAGCAAATCTCTGCTGAAGGGAATTATTTTCTAGATGGTCTCTTCTTGGTATTATAATGGTGCTACTAAAGCTGCAATAATTAAGGATCTCTCAGCATTACATTACAAAACCATATTTTCAAGTGGATATATAAACTGCACATAGAGAAATTCTGCTTCTCGTTCAAATGTCTTCCTAAAATTAGCATTCTGAGTGGGTTCTTAAAAAACCACACATACTAATTTGTTGATAAGAATGACTTAATGAGTATTTAGCTCAGAAACCATGGAAGAAGAGCTGTAACCCAATAAGAATAAATGAGTTAGCACCTTCCAGATCTGTGCAAACATTGTATGTAATGCAATGCACAAAATGCCCCTGTACAAAGGAGCATCAGGAGTGATCACAATGATCATCAGAAATGTGTCGGCTTGGCAGACAGGGAGCGTTCTTGCATTTATAGATTTTTGATGTTTGGTGGAACGCCTGTACAGGCTAATTGAAAATACAATATCTCACATATTTTTAACCTTATTAAAAGGTTGGAAAAAGAGATTTACAGTGTAGCTTGCCTGAGATGGCAGTGAGAAGAAAAGCACTTCTGTTATCTAGTTCATGCCAAATCTAATAAACTTTTGCCCAAATTATCCTCCCTATTCACTTGTATGCACTTCAACAAAAGGTGAGCATCAGCTAGAGGAGCAACATGCTGAAAATGTACTCGCGACTGCATAGCTTATGCAGAGCAAGTACGGCAAGTTAGGCTGGCATAAGCAAGGGGACCTTCTTTGCTGGCTGAGATGCTTTAGCCCATAACTGTGTAGGAAAACAGCTCAATAGCGTGGCCAGGCACACTAGCTTGCAAGTGTAGCTTTGCCTTTGTGGCAGGCAGCGGAGGTGGAGAGTGACTCGGGAAGGGAAGATCCTAAACTCATCTTCCCTCAACGGCCAGAGCTATTCGAGGTTTTCTTTCTCCGGTTATTATCAGTCTGTTTTCACTTTTTTCCCTTCCACAAGATCAGACTGGGACCCTGTTTATAGCTTGTGAAACAGTGTATGTTCATGAGGGGTTGTCCATGGGCAAACATGGAAATGGCAATAATGTTATTTCATGTTGGGTTCCCTTCTGATATTTCGGCCTTTTCTTTCTTATGCAAAGCATGTGTTCACCATGTAGGTGTTAGGCAGAAAAGGTCAGCTGTGCACTTCTAACTTTGAGTACCAGATGCTTTCCACAGCACTGTTACAGGGTGTTCTGGGGTCTGAGTTCTGTCTTATATGTGGCATGCATTTTTTCCTTCATTTATAAAGGATTCAACAAAAACAAACAAACAAAAACAACCACAAAAAAACTAAAGCAAAACAAACCCCACATTTTCACGTCATTGCTGCACTATAGATGTGTGTGTTTAATTTTACTTTAAAAATACCTAACCATTTTTGTGTCAGATTTATTCAGTATTTACCCAAAAGACCAAAGCAGCTTTTTTTAGAACATATAGTGATACAATCTATAAATAACAAAAAGGATTAATTAGGTATTTAGCCAACAGATGGTCAGTGAATTAAATAATACAGGTTTTAGAAAACTTCATAGTTATGTATTTTTTTTGCCTGAGAGCCCAGTTAAATCTACATAGAGCACTAAACATGAAAATCCAAAGGATGACATTAAAAAGACAAATGTAAATAACAAAAGCAATGAAACTCCATTTCCAGGACTTGTGTGGTTCAGCAGCAAATGTCTGCTTCTCCAATCTTGTTTTGCTGGAGTTACTTCTGATTCATGCCAGTATAACGAGGAACAGACCCAAGGATGAACTTTTGTTCTTTATAAATCATGCTGTTCTGCCTTTTTTTTTTTTTTTTTTGGTTTTGACTTAAATAGTTCTAGCTTACCTGTCAGTTTGTCAGATCATTGACACCAAACTATATTAAACTCTAGTTCCTGTTGGAGTTACCCACTGCATATCTAATACTTGCATAACTTAAATCACCCAAATTATGTGAAACAAGGCCTGTGTGTGGTGGAATATATTAATCTTTTGCATATTTATCAGGAAAAAAACCCAAGATTTAGTCCCCTTTCCACACAGGGATATACACACAGGAAAAAAAATAATTGTATAAAGTGATTTGAATCCTGATGCTTGTGTTTAAGAAAGTATCTAGTATTAACATGGACATGGACAGTGGGATTGACTCCTCCCTCAGCAGTTTTGCCAATGACACCAAGCTGTGTGGCTCGGTTGATACGCTGGAGGGAAGGAATGCCATCCAGAGGGACCTTGACATGCTTGTGAGGTGGGCTGATGCCAACCTCATGAAGTTTAACCATGCCAAGTGCAAGGTCCTACACCTGGGTCAGAGCAATCCCAGGTACAGCTACAGGCTGGGCAGAAAAGAGATTCAGAGCACCCCTGCAGAGAAGGACTTGGGGGTGTTGATCAATGAGAAAATGAACATGAGCCAGCAGTATGCACTTGCAGCCCAGAAAGCCAACTGTATCCTGGGCTGCATCAGAAGGAACGTGACCAGCAGGTCAAAGGAGGTGATCCTGCCCCTTTATTCTGCTCTCGTGAGACCTCACCTGGAGTATTGTGTACAGTTCTGGTGTCCTCAACATAAAAAGGACATGGAACTGCTGGAACAAGTCCAGAGAAGGGCCACGAGAATGATCAGGGGACTGGAGCACCTCCCGTATGAAGACAGGCTGAGAAAGTTTGGGCTGTTGATCCTGGAGAAGAGAAGGCTGCATGGAGTCCTCATAGCAGCCTTCCAGTATCTGAAGGGGGCATATAGGGATGCTGGGGACGGACTCTTCATTAGTGACAGGACAAGGGGTAACAGGTTCATACTTAAATAGGGGAAGTTTAGATTGGATATAAGGAAGAAGTTCTTTACTGTAAGGGTGGTGAGGCTCTGGAATGGGTTGCGAAAAGGAAGCTGTGAATGCTCTATCCCTGGTGGTGTTCAAGGCCAGGCTGGACAGAGCCTTGGGTGACATGGCTTAGTGTGAGGTGTCCCTGCCCATGGCGGTGGGGTTGGAACTGGATGATCTTAAGGTCCTTTCCAACCCTAACTATTCTGTAATTCTATGTTTAAGCTTAAGTTTTGACAGCCTGATTCATTGCATTTATTTCCACTTAAGCTGAATTTTATCTTCTGCATGTCCTCTCAATCTTTTTTTATATTGCAAACCCCCATTTACAAACAACAAATGAGTTTGCATTACAACTCCGTTCCCTTTCATGTGATCTGGCATGTTGAACAGGTGATATCTAAGCTAGCTGCTGGGGAAAAGCCGGTCTGTCCCACCTACTGAATGATGGTTGTTTCCCTTCTTAAACAAAATGATTTGTATTTTTTCTTGATAAGGAGACCACACATATTAAAATAGTAGTTTTAATACTGACATGGCCATGAAAATGTCCAGGGATGTCAGAGTAACAAGAAAGGCTTGTAGAGGTATGTCACAAACAAAAGACAGACTAGGGTTAATGTGGGCTCTCTCCAGAAGTTAATGGGAGAACTGGCTACCAGGGATTTGAAGAAGGCTGAGGTTCTCAGTAACTTCTTTGCCTTCGCCTTCACTGGCAAGTGATCCTACCACACTGCCCAAGTCTTGGAAGGCAGATGCAGGGACTGTGAGAATAAAGACTTTGGGCCCACTATAGGAGAGGATCAGGTTTGAGATCATTTTAGGAACTTGAATGTCCTGAAGGAGCTGGCAGTGTTCAAGGCCAGGTTGGACAGAGCCTTGTGCAACATGGTCTAGTGGAAAGTGTCCCTGCCCGTGGCAGAGGAGTTAGAAGTAGATGATCCTGGGGTCCTTTCCAACCGAAACCATTCTATGATTCTACTAAAAGAAAAACAACTTTTTTTTCTCTTACTTTTTAAATTCACTTGTAAGCATCATATTCTCATTTCAGCTATATAGAGAAAAGGCACCAGTTTACTGCTTTTAAATCTCAGTATTTCAGTCAGGTTGAATGTTATCAATATCCACCCTTTTTAAAAATTTTGTTATATATTTTACTTGGTACTTCATGTCCTACAATCATGTGAGATCAGAAACCTTTTTTCATCACAAAAGGAAACAAAAAAGTTTCTATACCTCATAACTGCAGAAAAAAAAAGAAAATTGAATCTTTTATCTGGATATCTGATAAGACTCCGAAAAGAACAAAAAGAACTGCAATTGTGTCATGGTTTTAAAATCTCACTGCTTTTAAATTAAGCACATTGTATGATTTGATCGATTTTGACATTGGCAGAAGGGTTCCTCTGAATCTTCACTGGACATGGGTGGGAGTCAGGAAGATCCTGTGCCTGCCACCTATCCCAAGGCTAAGACCATAAAGGTTAAGCTGCCATTATGAGGCATGATGATACATTCTGCCTGTGGTTCCCTCCCACCATCATTAGTAGTTGCCTCCAAGTAGATGAGAAGAGCTATGCCTGCTAAAAATACAGGTCCCTCAATAGCTGAAAAGTGAGCAGGAACAATAGTCTAGTGCCTTCTAGAAACGAAGGGTGAAAAAAGGGCAGGAGGGCAGGAAGCACATTAAAAAACTGAGAAGAGCTGTACAGAAAAGTCAAAGGGAAAGCAGAGCAGATGACCTACAAACCAGCTACTACTCTTTGGGAACGCAGCTTTTGCTTGGAAGACAGAAGAGAAATCATGACCAGTAATAGGTATGGACTATGCAGTAAATGTGAGCCACCTCTGTTAAGCAGAACCTACAAAGCAAGCCTTTTTTAAGTGAAGAAAATTAGATTAATATTTTGCTGAGCTTCATACTACTCATGGGCTTTGTTAGGACCAGAGCTAAGGGGTCATCAGAACTGGTTTCAACTTATTTTTCGTAATCTAATTTTTTAGCATTTTTCTTATATCAACTTTTTTTCCCTTTCAGAAACAAAACAGCATGAGACCTGTCTGACTTTCTATTTATCTGAAAAGTGGAAAGAAGCATGGATACCGTAGCACTCGCTAACCTTCATTTGGTCTTACATTTTTCTCTTTAGAACTATGATAACCTAATTTAATTAAGGGTCTGAACCTACAGAAGTGGAGTCGTGGTCTGAAGGGAAGCAATGCGAGCAGTAGCAGGCAGGTAAGAAACCTCTGCAAGTGCCAAATGCAAGGTGAGCTGGGACCACTGCCTCTTTTCACACATGTCATCGTGCAGATGTCATCTGATAACAATTTACTTAACACTGCACAAAGGGAAAGTTTCTCATCTTAATTACACAGAGCTCCAAAATATCACAGTGGATTTCACTGATATTGTTGCGTAATTAAAGTGGTGAGTAATGTAAAGGAGACTTTCATCAAGATTCATATTTTATTACTTATGGAGACCCAAACTATGGCCTGGGCTCCTGGTTTGTGGAAGTGGAGGAGGAAAATATGGGCGTATAATTGGAACCCCTGGAAGGAAAGACAGTGTAGGGCAAACGGAAGGCAGTGGGGACCATGGCATTGATGTACTGCTTTAAGAACCAGGACAAATTGTGATACACTACACTATAATATGAACAATAATAAATAAGGATGATGGAGTAGTCTGAGGATCCATAGATAAATATAAGTCTTGTCATTACATTTCTCCTTAGAAACTTGTGGTTAGTGGCCAGGGAACAGCAATTCACATCTGGCCAGTGGTAAACAGCAGGGGAAACAAATGGAGAAGTAGTAGCAGCTACTTAAGGGCAGCAAAGGCAGAGACAGGAAGTATTAGAGATATTCTAATGTCTGTAGAGGAATTCAATGCTGTGGGTGGAACAAAGACTTAAATAGCCCACACCTAAATTTCTGAAAAATAAATGCCAAATCAGCCATAAAAAGCCAAGGGAACTGATCTCTCAATTACCACAATTTACAAAACCAAAACCATGAATAGCTGGTAAAACAGCTTGGGATAAATGAAAACCAACTCCAGTGTTTCAGCTCACACCTTAAAAAACAACCAAGTCCCCCTTCTCTACCAACAGAAATAGTACTTGGGGGAAAAATACTGTTTTCTAAATACTCTGGTATTTAGCAGTATTGGCTCACTGATTCAGAGTTTTTGAGATTGCATATAATCACAGAAGATGGTCTGGCAGGAAGCTAAAGAGATCCTCTAATCCTTTTCCACATCCACAGAAACATCTCAGTACCAGAAAATATCTATTATATTTGATTTCCAACTTTCTCAGAACCACTCACTATTAAATAACTTCAGAGAATCTTTTCTTTATGAATTTCAAGCTGGGACACAGAGAGACAGAAAATCAAGCAATTGCATTATCTTTTGGAATAGCTATCACTTCTTTGAAATAGGGCAGAAATGTGCTCTGGCAGAGCAAGGAATAGGCATTGGACCCTGAACTGTCTCTTCAGTTTGCTCATTTAATGTATTAATGGCACACCAAGGTTCATGCCTACCACATGGTTTCTTTCATTACTAGGCACTGCTTTTATCAAGGAAATACTAACATTTACTTAGCACCAGTAATACAAACAGAAAACATTCTCTGGTGACAGCCCAGCAAGACTGGTTACATGGCTGTTTTCTCACACAACCAGCTGAGTGACAGCTTTCAGGATAGGGCCAAGTGGGCTGCAGGGTAGGGATAGAGGCAAAGAAGGAATCTTCTTATGCCCTGCAGAGAAACCTAAAGGGGAATGGGATTTGTTTCTTAAGGACCAAAAAAACACCAGGAAGGGGGGAGTATGGGAGAAAAGCCTGATTATATGTAGATTCTTTGTTGTCCAAACAGCTAACAATTTGGTAATATGCCTGCATATTTTTTGGCTGAATTGAATTTTACTTGGTTGTGTTCTTAGGGGAATTTTATCAGTAAAAACATTCTTTCCTGTGTGAGAATTGAGACATCTCTACGACAGTGATTGCCGAATAAAATAAAACCGGTAGCAAACTACTGACAGCCAAATATAGCACTAGTTTTTGCCTCCTGAGAGGTAATAAAACATATGTTTCAGTAGCATTAAGTGGTGAGAAGCAGGAGGAAATTTTAAGATCTCTCTTGATTACCTGAGATCTTTCTCCTGTAACCTTTGTTTTGCCCACTGAGAAATCCTTCTGGCATTTCACAACACCTCTGAATATCTTGCCCCAGTGCTTTGTAAAACTCTTTCTCTCGACTAGCTTTGAAATTGTGCAAATTCTGCATACTGTCTTGAGGAATGGAAATAATTTGTCCATTTGCACTTACTGCAGATCAGAGGCTCCCCATTCAGGGCTCTGGGCAGAGTTTTCCTACGCAAATTCCAGCAAAGTGAACATCTTTTGTAATAACAATTCCCGGCCACTACACACGTTATTCCCCTGTCAAAAACAGATTGTGCTGAAGTGCCTGGTTGTTGTAAACAGGGAACAAGGAAGATGACTTCAGGGGAAGGCTCACACACACGTAGCTCTGCAAGTAGCTCTAATCGAAGCCTTAGGCAAACCAGCAGTTTAAATATGTCTTTGGAGACTGCAGGCCAAAGAGACCTAAACAGCACAGGAAACTTGAAACATTATCCAACAGATGTGGTTTAATTTCGCTACATCTGTTGGGAGATGTACGGAACATGAGAATATAGGATGGCTGATAATAGCAGCCTAGGAGGGGCAAAGCCACAGGCAGTGAAAGCTGAATGTCAGGGATGTGATGCCTGAGGCAGGTGTTTCTGGGCATAAAGTGAACTCTTTCTGCTCAGCTTGGTAGCTCGATAACATTTGTTTCTGCAGATGGAAAAGGTATTTCCTCTAGAGATGCTGCAGTCATCTAGCAGGTACAGTGAGTGGGGAAATAAAAAATCACTATGGCAAATTAGCAGAGGGTTAAAAAGTTTAAGTCAGCATTTCCAGGATTGCACACATTTAGGAGAGCTCAGTTTCTGCATGCTCAGCCTGAGGCAAATAATGGCTCAGATGCTAAAGGCCTAACCCCCCCTTTCTTGGAAGTTCCATCTTTTCATGGTTTTCAGCTCCATGAAACCCAGACATTAGGGCTTTATGCAGTGAACACCTACAGGTTAAGCACCACTACCACTACTAACTGCTGGAAAACGTCAGTTCTTGTTTCCACCTTTATGTTTTATGTTTGGCACCTCCTTCTAGCTAACCAGATGTGCTAGTGCAAGTGCAAACTGTGATTTCAAAATCATTTCTGTTCTCATTCAGCCATTGGGTTTGTGGTTTGTGGGTTTTTTTGTTTGGTTGTGTTTTTGTTGTTTGGGTTTTTTTTTTAATTAACAATAAGCCCTTATATTTAGGATATTTAGGACGGTGTTCAAATAGGATTTTCATAAAGAAAGTGACAGTCATGGATTTTTCATGTTTTAAGTGCTATATGCATTGGCTTTTTAATAAGGTCTTCCTGAGCATCTCCTGGTTAGTCTGCTGCTAACTTATTCCTAATTTATTTCTAGTTTATGTGCAAAATCATTTTTAAAAGAAGCTCTATGAAGACCTTTCACCTTGCTCTGGCAGTTAGAAAGCAGCTTTGCATCTACCGTGTTTTGACCATACTGCTCCACTGTGCCTGACATCATCTTGCTTATACACTTCCTCAAACTTAGGCATTTGGTTTTACCTTCTGCTTCTCCCATTTACAGACAACAGGAAAGGCTCTGGCTCACATTTGCTTCTCGCTAGCGGCCGTTTCAGTTAACTGAGGGCTGTTTGGAAGGTACAACCATGGACTGGGGGATACCCAGCTTAGCTCTGGCCAACACAATTCCATCCCAGAAAGGTATGGCAACGCTAGCACAGTAAATTCAGTAAGGCTAATATGGTTGCCATTTATAGAAATGCCTGTGCTTGCTGTGAATGAGCCATAGGCTCTGAAGGACCTTGATACCCTGTAGTTACATGAACATGCCACTCTGTCTGGTGTAAATACCCTAGATGCCTTCCTGGTGTGGGACTAGCTTGTCCAATAAAGGCTCATATTCTTCATCCATTCACCATCAATTAAACTTTTTTCCTTATCCCCAAAAGGGCATTTAAATTAAAACTAAGAATAAAATAATTGTATTAACATAATTAATTTTATTATTTCATGGTACTTTACTGAAATACAGTTTATCTTCTACATCATATTGGCCAATATCTACAGGATTTCCTTCTTTCTGAGCATTAGTACGTGATCATCCTTTCAGAAACAGTGAAATCTTTTTATGTAGTTCTTCATTCTTCATCCCGTTCTTCCATAGCTTCCTACATCTGTGAAATACAATAGTGTTGTGTATAGGCTTTCTCAATGCCAATGAGAGATAGGAAATGGGAGAAGCTGAATTAACTGGGCCTCAGTCAAAACAAGACAGATCATTTAAATATTCCTTTTTTTTTTTTCAGAGGCAGAGAATAGCAATTCTCAGTGTAGTAAGGCAAGATACATGGAGAAAAATGCAAAAAGTACCACTGGTCTTTGCCTAGCAAAAATGGCTCTTGCTTTTAAACTACAAAAATCTACAGTATACAATCATGGAAATAATTGTAAGTTTACCTTTGAAGAGCCACTAAAATTAAACAGAACATTTTCTTCAATTTCCCCACATCTTGAAGCTGACTAAAACTCTTCTGTTGCAGTGCTCGTTCAGTCAAAGTTCCCAGAGAAATCAGGGTTATTTAAAGCATGAAGGAATACATGACTGGCTTTTCAGGACACGTCAATTTTGGTGTCAACTGAGAAAAACTCCTGCTGTGAGTATAACCATTAACCTTGTGCTTTGATATACCAACAAGCAGCTGTAGCATTTAGCCACTAGGCAGAGAATGGAGAAGCCACAGCTCTGGGAAGCTGGAGAAGGTAATGAAAGTTAGCAGGAAGCAGCTCACTGTGCTCAGGTACTGTAGCACCCCAGGCTCCCCTGCACTGTGCCCACTGTGCATGGCCTGATCCCTGCTTGCACCTTGTAGGTGAGCAGCTCCTGGTGTTTATAGCCTGCAGCTGTGATGGACCCATGTTCCAAAGGGTACTTATTCATGAGCTTAAAATGGAAATCCAGAAAGCAAGTAACTATCAAGATGAGGTAGAAGAGGTGCTCAGGAAGTCAGAGCCCTGATCTGCTGGTATCAACGGGATACAGCAACAATGAGGGTCCTGAAAGCAACTGTTCTGGCTCAAATTCAACTGAAAGCTTTGCAGGGAACTAGGGTGGACTGCTCAGGGCTTGTATGGGGATGTGTGATAGTTATGTTTCTCATCACTCAGAAAATCTATGTTGTTTTGCTCTGCTACAAGCACCAACGTGCTCCAATGAAATTATGAGAAAGAATGAAAGTAAATTTGGAAGGATACAGAAATGAAAAATGACACAAAGGACCTCAAAGAATTTGCAAGTGGGAGTGAAACAGAATTGTGTTTGAAGTGCCTGTAGTGGAAACGTATTTTCTTTTACACAGGACTGCTATGAGCTGCTCTCATGTAGCCTGTGACAATTTGGGAGGCCCACTGATGATTCCAATGCATTTACAGAAGTGTTAATCCAGTGAGAGGGAAAAATTGGGAGCTATTATTGTGACATACATTAGGAAAGTATATTTACGGTGAATATAAACAGAGATAACTGTTGAATATAGTTGTTCTTAGAAAAGTTTTGCCTGTGCACTGTTTGCCCAAGCAATATCCTGTTTATCACAGGCTGAGAGCTTCTTTGATGAAATCAGTTCCTGTTTATCTTCAGTTTCTGATCTATCTGTCTTTCTATCTGCATTGTAATGGTCTGATTTGGGATTTTCAGGATAGTACTATGAAAGGTTTTCATCTAAGCCTTTCTTTCCCCTTTTTGTTTTTTTGCCTTTCCCAGAGCTGTTCAGAGGTGTGTGTCCCCCCCAGCTCCAACTTGCCAAGTCTTCCTTGTAGGACTCCTTATGCAGCAAGAAGGGTTGTCAGTATTTCTTACTGAAATAATCTTTTTCTCCTAAGGTTCTGTCAAGCTAGACACTTTAAAAGCTATGTTAAACTGACAGAGTTCTTTCAGTTTTGCTCTTCTTTTAATTCCTGTGTCTGACTGATTCATTTCTCTTGTCTGCTCTGTCAGCTTACTGTTTATTCTCCCCTTCCTTGCTTTAGACCTGCTATTTGTTCCCTTGGCATTTTTCACCTCTGCTTTCTTCTTGTGGGCAGCTGTATCATCTAGAGCTGGGATCACAGTACATGCTTCCTGTTCTATCGCACACTTCTGTCTGAATAGATGACCTTAATTTTCCCTAAATTAAAAAAAAAAAAAAAGAAAAATCAAAAATCTGGGAGAGTTTTCTCCTCTCCACAATTTCCAGCTAATGCTGCACTGTGTATCTTGCACTGTGGTAACTGGCCTTAGTCACCTTCTCTCTGTCCCCTTCACAAATGAGTTCATATACTATTAAGTTTAATACTCCTTGAGAAAGAACAGTGGGGCCTTGACTACCCCTGTACAGTGGTGTATTTCATAGTATAAGCAAAAAAAAACCCAAGAAAATTATAATAATAAAACAATACGGAAACTGAAATAGTATTGCCATCAGCATTCGAGTGGGTTATCTCCAGATACAGCTCAGCTGTCCCAGGAAAGGGTGTTATTGAATACAAAGGTTTTCTTTTTCCCAACTCACCACATGCATAGCCAGTGTTTCACCAGGATGACAAGAGATGCTGTACTGCAGGGCTTCTTTCACTTCACTGTAAAACCAAGTTTATGACTGCTTATGGTCACTAATGTGTCTTGGCATACTTCCAAGTGTTGTATCATTAACCTTGCTGTCAGAGCTAAAATCCACTTATATAATTAGGTTATCTTTATCTCAAATTTCCACTTGTAGTTTCACTGTGACTTGGCTTCTCTTTTGCCTTTTCCACTTGTTTTTTTAAACAGAGTAATAGATCTAATCCTTCATCTCCTCACTTTACTCTATTAGATTCTGTATCTAAATCACAGAATGCAGTGGAATATTTTTTCTGTCCTTATTCTGTACCCATGACTATACCAGAGAGGTGTTAGGCCAGGTGAGTGGCAGATTTCATGTATTTTGCTTTCTCCTTAGCTGAATTCTAACAAGACAAGAAGTTATGGAGAGAGAGAGAAACATTGTGGTTTTCTCTGGAGTGCTCTGGGGTTTACCTTTGAAGACAAGGTCAAAGCACCTTTTAGTCTTTGGAAAGGGTAACGACAGGGTTTGAGGCAGTTCTTATTGTATGAGAATTCTTATGTGATATTTTTGGTGCCACTTTTCTTCACATTTTTCATCTTTCTACATAGCACATTCCTCAGTAATTTAGTACTTTCTGTCATCTGTGTAATGCCATACTAGGATTTTATGTGGTACTCGTACCTGGAGAGTGCACCCCACTAGGCAAACGAAAAGCTCTGAAGTGCAGACGGGCAGCAGAAGGAACCTTACACACAACCAGAAGTGTGCATGCTTCCAGGTTTTAATCGCAGTTATGATTTAAAACTTGTACCTGTAAAAGGAACATTGTTAGATTTAGGAGTATCTGCTCATAAAGGTCCTAGGCAAAGTGCACTAGGAATTTCCTAATGGCCAGTGCTTTTAACTATTGCCAGAGTTAGCATCTGAAAATCCATCTTTCCTCTGTCTGGAGGAGGTAACTTCATGTGTAACAAAAGTTCTAGAAGGGCAAAATCTTTCCTAATTTACATTTTTGCAATCTCATTGCTATCAGATGCCTCAGTTTGTGTCACATGTTTCAGTTCTTTTCTCTGTATATCCCTGAAGGGATGCAGACAGTGGAACTGCACAGGGGCCATGGAGGCACATCTGGACTGGCATCTGCAGCTGTGTTAACAGGTTTGTCATAAACAAGAGCAGAATTCAGCTCAGGCATGCTCTGTGCCAGATCTGCATGACTAGCAAAAATAAGACATCAGCTAAGACACATTTTGTTGTTAATTCACATCAGCTTGTCTTGGAACGCATCCATTCCCACGATTTGGTAGAGGCATACACTTCAGATACCTGGTCCAGTGATGGGAATTTTTGAACATCTGTTTGAATGAGGGGCTGTTTTCTGTTTCTTTTTTGCCAGCACAGAGAAAATATTTTCAACCACTGCCTCATTCAGTGTGCTCTTTCTGTTCATGTCAACAGAAGAGGTGATGGCCACATAGGTTTGCCTCTATTTTGGTATAACTGTTTGTTCTTGTCTCCCCTCTATAACCCATCCCTTTCAGCTGTGCTAAGCAATAAAAAGATGGTTCTGGCAAAAGAGAGAAAAAAAAAAAACCAAACCCCACAAAAATGTTTTTTGCATGACCATAACTGGGACTGCCAGCTTTATACCCTGACAGGAAACCAAAGTCAAACCATGGAGGATGTACACTAACCAAAGCTTTCCTAGCTAAAGGGAAGGATATTTTAAGTAATGTATTGTTGATAAGAAAGTTTTATCACTGATGGCATTGTTTTGCTTTTCTCATTTTAAACTATTATGGAAACTATTCTGTATTTAAGATTACAATCTATCTCAATTATATGTAAGACAGAAAACTTTATAAAGTAATATCAATAACAGGATAATAAAGAACTTCACTTCTTTTGGTATCTATGGAGCATAGTATAACCAATGGGAAAATATAGATTGCTTTCATGAATTGATGTGCTCTTTTAGTGAGGAGTAACATATCCTTTGGTGGTAAGAAATGACATATGAAATTAGTGTCATCATACGTTATGCTTCACAAACTATCTCCTTGGAAATGCAGAGTTCACTTTCTTCTTTGCTCACAACCTGTTTTGGGTGGAGATCACTATTGATTTGTAATGTAAATCAAAATTTCCTCATGAATCAGAGGACTTCATTAGTCATGCATGGCATTGTTCTTTCCAGTATGACCTCTGTTTGCAAAGTGATGTCTCACACTTATTCTCAGACTGATAGAATCAACAATGAAGGAGGAAGGTTGGGCAGTTTTGAAAAAGGTAACTATTTGTCTTGAGTGCTTATTTCAATATTTTCTGATGTGATAGCAAAAATGCATCAGTACCAATTTCCTTGCCTTCTGTCAGTCTGTCTTGCTTCTTCTACAGGGTGCAAGTTGTGGGAATTGACTGAACAGAAATGAAACTACTCATCCTGTCCTAAGCAGAGCTCTTACTTCCATTTTAATGTGCTCACTGTGTGAGAGTATTGCATGGAGTAGAACACCATTTAACATACACCTTACGATATTCTAGTCCCTGATGCCAAAGGTGCATGGTTGAATACTAAAATAAACAGCAGTCAGTATACTATAATAATTTTTCACAGCACTTCAGCCACGATGGGAAGTTGATTGAAGTCTTTGATTGATTAGCCCAATTTTAGCATAAAGGATGGTTCAGTTTCTTTTCTGTTTTGTCTGGAAATCGCAACACATGCGAAGTCTGATATTTCTGTTTAGTATTTATTGACTATAGGTACTACTCCTTTCCTCAGCCCCATAGTGCACTGTCCTGGGTTCAGCAGTAGCAGACATTTTTCTCCTTCTTAGTACCTGGTGCAGTGCTGTGGTTTTGACTTTCAGCCTGGGAACAGCGCTGATAGCACCGGCTTTTTCAGTTGTTCCTCAGTAATGTTTACTCTGACCAAGGACTTTCTGACTCTCATGCTCTGCCAAGGAGGAGGGGAAGCTGGGAGGAAGCAGAGACAGGAGACCTGACCCAAGCTAGCCAAAGAGATATTCTGTACCACAGCACGTCATGCCTGGTATACAAACTAGGGACAGTTACCCGGATGGGTTAGATCACTGCTCGGTCAGGCTGGGTATCGGTTGGCAGGTGGTGAGCAGTTGTATTCTCTTCCCTTGTTATTTCCCTTATCATTATTATTATTGGTGGTAGCAGTAGTGATTTGTGTTATACCTTAGTTACTGGACTGTTCTTGTCTCAACCCATAGGAGTTATGTTCTTTCGATTCTCATCCCCATCCCTCCAGGAGTTGGGGAGAGGAAGGAAGGGGAGTGGGGGAATGAGCTGCGTGGCTGACTGGGCTTAAACCATGACAGTTCTTTTTGGCACCCAATGTGGAACACAAAAGGTTGAGATAAAGACAGATCTGACCAGAGCATGTCTAATTGTATTTGTGATAAGCATTTATTGTTTTGGATTAATAGTCAGTCGTCACAATGATGATTTATTGGCTCACAAAGTTGTTGCTCTTGATCTCAGAGTTTCAGCATGTTGTACCTTACTTACAGCCGGTATTTGGTGTTTTAGTGTTCATCGGCTGGGGGCCTTGGGCTAAGGTTCTTGTTTCATTGTACTTTATGGTAATGACTTGCAATACAATAGGATCATTGTTCATGAAACTGATTTGGCTTGCGTTCCCAGTGTGGTCACCACCTGTGTACTTTGGGAGGTATATAATGGAAGTATTTAGCAATTACACATCTTTTTTCCCCTCCTGGGTTGGTCAGTCTATGAGGAAGACATTCCCACACACCCTAGTGGCAAGTAGAGCATCTACTCAAACTCTGACTACAACAGATAATGCAGCTACTCCAACTCGAAGCACAGCAGCTGCATCAGCCCCAGTGACAAGTACAGCAGCATCGTTTGAGAGTTCTGAAGGTTTTGAATGGCCTTTGGGTACCCTTGAGATCTGCCTGCTGATTGTGATGGTGTTCACCATGTTGACACGCATACAGCGTGTGTTTTACCCACCACCATTTTGTCTGATCTCAAAAGTTAAGCAGAGTCAGGTTTGGGTCTTGTCTAGGGTTAGACGACGATATAGGAGGACCAAGAGATTTTCCCCAAGGCTGGACAGTCATGAGTGGCAGGGTGTGTGAGACAGTATGGGCAAGTATCTAGGCCAGTGGGCCCCTCCAGTGCTTTGAAAGCATCGGAGATGGAAGGCAACTGTATGGAGTTCCCAGCAACAAGCTGCAGAAACTGCTGAAGGGGACAGTGTATTATTTTGAGCCTGGTGGGCCCATGACACTTCAGGCCATCAGGGCAGAGATGCAACACAGAGATGGACTCATGATCAAGGGGTGGACTTAGCAATGGACACTATTGCCCAGGTTATTCACGAGTGTGAACACTGCACACACACTCTCCTGCTCTGAAAGACTGTTATAAGAGATGGAGCCCGACATCATGGACCAGATGGACTCAGCAGCTTTATAGGGATTGGTCCATGAACTAACAAATCATCTCTCTCTCTCTCTCTCTGTGGATACATATATATATGTAAATATAAGAGTGATGGCACATTGAAAATGTGGGATCTGAGCATGACGTGAATGGTATGGATAAGGGGTGGATAATGTCCTGGGTTCAGCAGTAGCGGTCATTTTTCTGCGCCTTAGTAGCTGGTGCAGTGCTGTGGTTTTGACTTTCAGCCTGGGAACAGCGCTGATAACACTGGTGTTTTCAGTTGTTGCTCAGTAATGCTTACTCTGACCAAGGACTTTCTGACTCTCATGCTCTGCCAGGGAGGAGGGGAAGCTGGGAGGAAGCAGAGACAGGACACCTGACCCAAACTGACCAAAGAGGTATTCCATACCACAGCACGTCATGCCCAGTATATGAACTGGGGGCAGTTACCCGGAAGTGTTAGATAACTTTTCAGGTTGGGCTGGGTATCGTTTGGCGGGTGGTGAGCAGCTGTATTCTCTTCCCTTGTTATTTCCTTTATCATTATTATTATTGGTGGTAGCAGTAGTGATTTGTGTTATACCTTAGTTACTGGACTGTCCTTATCTCAACCCAGGGGGGTTACATTCTTTCAGTTCTCCTCCCCATCCCTCCAGGAGGCAGGGAGAGAAAGGAGGGGGAGTGAGAAAGCAAGATACGTGGCTGGCTGGGCTTAAACCACGACACAGACTTAAGAATTTATGTAGTGCAAGGTAAATGAATTCAGTAGTAGAAGCAAAATTCTCTCTTCTAAGGAATATGCACAAGCACATATGTAAACAAACAAATACTTTTATTTCTGTTCTGTGTGACGCTCAAATCTAGCATCAGGGCCTAACAGTCTGATTTATACATTTTAGTTCATTTTAATTTGTTATGTTCTAAATAGGCTTCAGTGAAATGTTCTTATTAAATGGAGCATTTAAAAGTTCACATAATTCACATTAGTTTAAATTAAAATGGCAGCAAGCATTTTCTAGCAGTGAAATAAAAGTTGAAAAACTTTTAATTAAAAGACAGAACTGTGAAAACTCTAAAAAAATAATCCGCTTCAATGATTTCATTATTTATACTAATAGAAAGTTTCAGTGGAGTTTCCAAAAAATTCCATAATGAAAAAAATCGAAATCTAACCTTGCTATTCTTTTTTCCTCCTTTTTTTTTCAGCAAAGTCATACAAATAAAAGTAAAATGTAAAGCATTTTGTGAAAAGGGGGTATGCAATCACATTTTATGGCTTACATTTCAATTGGTTTAAAAATAAACACTTCGATGGAGCTAGGTTTCTATCAAGTTCTATCATTAACTTTAATGTTCCCATAAAAGTGAATGAGAAGTTACAGTGTTTTGGTCATCTCAGTAGTTAAACTAATAAAAAGACATACTTTTTCAACCATGCATACAATAGTAGCCCCAAATGATTGCAACAGTTGTTGGATTGGGATTTTTTCTCAGTTTTCATTTTTCTATTTATTCTCTGAAAATTTCCATTCTAGCTATCCTAAATTCACCTGAGCATCAAATGGTAAGGCTCACAAAGGCTTCTCTGTTCAAGCAAGCAAATAAATCACAGTAAGGACAAAATAATATGTATTCAAATGTCTTTTGTTCAGAGCCATGTCAGTTTTTATCTGAAGCAATTCTTTTGAAGAAAAATGTAAATGGGAGTAATGTATATTCCATTCATCTTTACTGAATTGTTCCATTAAAAGAACAATGGCAAAAGAAAAAATGTTACTATTTTAGTTGGAACCTTTAGAATGATTTTTAATAAACAAAAATGGTTTAATTTTTCATTAAAAAGATTTACATTTGAAATTTCAGGGTTTTTTTAAGTGGTGTAATCATAATGGTTGTTTTCCACTGTCCTGATTCATCCTCTTTGAGCTGCTTTGTTTAATTCTTCATTCTTCATGTTCCCCCTGTAAAAGACCTCAAATCAACAATAATACAGAAAGAAATAAAACTTTTCTAGCTTCAGTTTGAGAAACCGAAAGCAAACTAACAAAAAATCCCACCTTGCAGGTCACTTGAAGGCATTGGAAAATGTTTCTTCTGAAGCTAAAATGAATTAAACCAGGAATTATTTTTATAATTCTAGTTGCAATCTTTTAAGTAAGAAGGAGCATAGGAAACACCTCTAACCATACATCAGGTATACATGGAGAAAAACACAGGCATGAAAAGACTGTACAGATAAATGAGACCACTTTAAGCACATAGACTCTTAAGATAAATATCATAGTCACAGAACCATAAAATGGTTTGGGTTGGAAGAAAACCTTAAGGATGTCTGATTCCAGCCCCCTTGCCATGGGCGGGGACACCTGCTAGACCAGGCTGCTCAAAGCCTCATTCTACCTGGCCTTGAACACTGCCAGGGATGTATTGGTCTGAGTCCAAGCCAGTGTCTCTGA